>NW_026294562.1:74095741-74445741 GCF_007827085.1 Peromyscus californicus insignis
CAGGAATGTCACACCTGAGAACTTCTTAGAAATTAAAATTCTGAGCCACCAAACACCTACAGAGCAGACACTATCCTGTGAGGCCCAGCACACTGTCCTATGAGGCCCGGGACAGTATTGTATGACACCCAGCACACTGACTTTGAGGAACCTGGTGTGGAAAAGGGAGCCAATCCACTATGCATCACAGTGAAACAAATTCTGTCTATTCCTTGTCCTAACTAAGATTTTTGAGAGTATATCTAGACTCAACTGTGGATCTATGGTTAACTATCTATGTGACCCTAGGCAAGCGGTCTAACCTCAGGAAATCTATGTTCTTGTCTGTACTATGAGAGCAGTGAGACCTGAGATATATGGTGTGGAAAGAATTCAATGAAACCGTGCATGCATCCAGAATGCCAACAGCACATGGAATGTGATAAGGACTCAAGATAACAACTTGTCACTGGTGTTATTACCGTTGCCATTATCCATAGCATTTGATAAATAGTTTTAAGTATTTAATAGATATTTAACTGTTTTTCAATTGTTTGTGAGTTGTAGGTTGGCAAACTGAGAGAGAAAAGGTGACTCACTGACTCGGTGGGTAGCCAGGCAAGGGTGTAACCAAATCAGTCTTCTTCAAAGTAAGCGGCTGCCTGCCCCAACATTTCTTCCCAGCAGCTAGCCTGGTGTTAAAACCTACAACTTCCACATTCCTCTCTCTAAGATCCCTGCAGTGTAGAGATGTTCCCTCCAGTCAGATCTCCCCCAACCCAGGAGAGAGGGGAACAGTGTGCTCAGGGCAGACATGAAATGCTGGACAGGACAGACAAGCCTGTGTGCAGCAGAACAGAGGCAGCAGGTAAAGTGGCCAAGAGAAAAAGACAGTCTATGGGGATCTGGCTAGGCAGGAAGCGGCTTGCCATGCAAGCATGAAGACTCAAGTTCAAGCCCCAGAACAGAAGTAAAAGGCTGGGCACCGTGACACATGCTTGTAATCCCAGTGCCGGGGAGGTGGAGACAGGTAGACTCCAGTGGCTTGAGCCACCCTAACTAAATCAGTGAACCCACAGTTCCAGTGAGAGTCCTGATCTCAAAAAATTAGGTGGATGGCTCCAGAGGAACACACTCAGTGTGGAACCCTGGCCTCCACATGCTTGTGCCCACAAATTCAATCACATGTGTGGACACACACAAACACATACACCCAAATAAACCTATAATAAATAGTCTAGCTTTAAAGATGCCTACTTCAATGTGGACAACCTTGTAAATAGCCTCTTCTCTCAAGAGGACCTTAAAGTCCCCATGCCATTCAGGTGACAAGGTCCTTGTTACAAGTGATGGATGAGTTGCTGCCAGTGAGGACAAGCACCTACCCCCCAGAGCCAGCAGGCTGGAGCCATCCCTGTGTCATGTGGCCATGAGCACACTGTTCTTTGAGTGACAGACCTCAGAGGAAGGGTGGTGGGAAAGTGTGCTCCACAGGAGGGAGGTTGACGCTCCCCTTCTGACCTCCTCTCAGCAGGAGCCGCTGTGTCTGAGGAGTTTGTTTTCCCTGAGAAAGGCTGGTCTTGAATCCAAATTGCCTCGCCTACACTTTGTTAACCTGGAGACAGCTGTGTGAACACTCCAACTCAGTGACCCACTTTGCCAAACTCCCTGGCCATTGTGGACCCATCTTTTTCCTTACTTCTGGTTGGACCTGGAAGCTGCGTACACTTTGGGCACTTCACAAATCTGGCAACGGAAGTCAAGGAAAAACGAAGCACATTGTGGGGCCAGAACTGGAACCCGGCAGCTGATGGAGGGTGGTAACAAAGGAAAACTTTTAATGGGGAAATTTACTTTCCAAGGTAAAAACCTCCATCCCACATTATGAAGTCAGTAATTTGATTTAACCATCTGCATTTGAATAGTTTTGCATGAACAACACACTTAAACATTTATAAAATTAATGTTTAGCTATTATAGAAGGGTTTATAATTGTCTGATGATGGTGTATAATTAAATAGCAACTTTGAACATTACAGGACCAGGCTCCATTTAACGCAATAGTGTCAAGAGTGAATATGGGAGCTATAAATAGTATGACTTGAAGTCTGTGAGCCATGAGCCCTCTAGTGGCTGTGACACACAGTGCTACCAAAGTCTCACCCCTTATCCCCATCCCCCACCCCTCTAGCCCCTCACCCCCCACCTACCCACCAGCCACCCCTTGAGGAAATGGCTAGAAGGTCCACAGTGTGTCAGTGAGGGCCACTCTTCCTCTCGGCCAGGATTCCCGATTTTAAGAGAACTCCCGGGGAGTAAGAAAATGTTTTCATCTTAGAAGGACTGCGGCACACCAGGTCAGAGCAGGGAGGGTTCTTGAGGTGTTGGCCCATAGCAATGGGTCTATGCAGCTTTATGCTCACCCTGGGACAAAGCATTCAGTCTGTAAGAAAGGCAGTATCTGTAGGTGCTAAACCCAATGCTCCAGGACGCTGACTTGCCCAAGGTCCTTCATCCTTCTGATAGTATTGGAATGTCTCCTCTTCAGGAAGGCCTTCCCACCCATGGAACATAGCCATCGCGCGTGTGTGTGTGTGTGTGTGTGTGTGTGTGTGTGTGTGTGTGTGTGTGCGCGCATACATACTGTACCTAAGGCATCATGCATACTAGCTATTTATTCATTGATTTGCTTACTTTGAAGACAAGGTCTCACTTTCTTACCCAAGCTGAACCTTTAATCTGTAGCCCAGGCAGGCCTTGAATTTGTGATCTTCCTGCATCTGCATCCTGAGTAGCTGGGACTACTTACTCACTTCTGTCCTGCCCACACCCTGGCCATCTGTGAACTAAACTCCCACACCAGAGCAGGGCCAGATCTGTCCATTCTCTACACACTTCTGAGTGAAAGTGAGCAGCTAGGGGCCGGAGAGTTGTGAAGAACGAGAATAGTTACAGTGACTAAATCTCAGATTCAGACCCAGATTCAGAGAAGCTCATGGTCCTCAGGCCTTAGCTGCCAGAGCCCCTGGACATTCACTCAGGTCAGCCACAGACCCCTTATCTCCAAAGCCAAGGTGCATCTTGACCACAAATTCCTTCCCCTTTGTGCTATTCAACACTTCAGATGAGGACCTCTTTCTCCAGCCACCCACGTGAGCCACAAATCAGGGTGTCTCTGTACTCCCCTACATCTCTCACTGTAGCTAATTAGCATGGAGACTGCTAATTGCACCTCCTGAGAAGCCTCAGGGTGTATCTGCTGCCCTCCTTTTCAGCCTCTCTCCCCACACAGGTCACAGTCGTGACTTACCTGTATTATAGCCAAAGCCTGCCAAGGATCCTTCCCACTCCAGGCTGCAGCCAGATGGTGTTTCCAAACAATGCCCAGCCCTCACTGGGGCTCCCTATTGTTTTTAGGGAAAGTTCAAATGAGCAGCATATCCGTAATGCCTGTGTGATCTGGTCCTGATGTGGCTCCATCCTCCTTCCTGTGACCTGCTCCAGGCTGTAGGCCTCCTTCCAGGGAGCCCCTTTGTGCTAGCCACGCTCTGGCCCTTTCATGGACATTACTACACCACACCCCACAGCGCTGTGAGCATGAGTCCCGTTCTTTAAATGAAGCAGGCTCACAGAGGGAAATGTCACTCACCTGTGGCCTTGAAATCTAATGTTCCTCCCACCCATTGCCACCGCTCCTACCTTCATTGTTTAGTTGACAATATGTGTTAAACATGCTCAGGACACCAAGCAAGATAGATCCCAAGATGCCCTCCTCCATCAAGAGCACGCTGAGAAAGTCAGGAAGACACCCTGCTTATAAGCACACGTCAGCAAGATACTAACCAATAGATCATTGTCCCCAGCACCCGAATCCCCTGAATCTAGAACAGGATCTGGCATGTAGTGTGAGGCTTAATAAACATTTTTTAAATGAGTGATATCACTGGGGCTGGAGAAAGCTAGCTCAGCACTTAAGAGTACTAGTTGTTCTCCCTGAGGATTCAGGTTCAATTCCCAGCACCCCCCAGGCAGCTCACAACTATTTATAATTCTAGTCCTAAGACACCCAGTGCCCCCTGCTGGCCTCCATGTGCATTAGGTATGCACATGGTATTCTAACATACACGCAGGTAAAACACACACACACACACACACACACACACACACACACACACACACAAATAACTAAAAAACATTTAAATGAATGACGTCACATCCTTTCATCTCTATTCTCTGCTGTGTTTTAGGGAGCACAGCAGTCTACAGTATTACTCCAGCAGTGAACCCCATTCATATCTGGCTCTTCAATCATCATGGTTCTAAAAACTTTTTTCCAGCTTCCCACCTGGAGAACCACTTCTACCATCACGCAAGTCTCTTGCCCCACTGACAAGGTCTATGCTGTGGCTGATAAATAGTTGTTGTTTTTGTAAGAATCCTAAGGATGTAAGCATCCTTATGGATGGACTGCATCCCAAGGTAACAGGGCTTCAGATTGGGCCTGTATTGGGGTTGGAAGGCAGACTGTAGCTCCTACAAAATCCCAGTAAGACAAGGCTTCCCAGATGCAGAGGCAGCCCTGGTGAGAGGAGTGTTCCAGGCAGCTGCTCATCCTGGAATTCCAGTTGTCTGTTTACATCAGTTGCCATGGCAACCTCATCCTTCAAGTTTGGAAAGTCTTATGAACAAGATCACCCTGGTGTTACCAATTTCATGAGAAAAATAGGCAGATGCATCACCCTCATGGGGAGTGCAATTTCTTTGGAGGCCCCTTGAAATCTGGTAACTATAATGGGAAAAACAGTGAAGCCATTAAGTTCCACCCTACTAATGCAGGCTTTGTAAAAATCCAAATGGTGCGCCTTCCCAACCTTTGTCCTGGTATGCCATTAGTTCAACAATATCATTTTGATTAGATAAATGAAAGACATTTTTTTCTTTAAATTGGCTTCTCTTACAGATGGATGCTGGAAAACGCATGGCATTGTTCCGTACGACCGTCTAGGAAACCAACGTGGTTCTGAAACAAGGCATTGTTCTGTACAACCATCTAGGAAACCAATATGGTTCTGAAGTTGATTTTGTTATCCAAGTTAATGTGGAATCACAACACCAAGTCTCCTGCTGATTTTTCTACATAAAATAGTCTTCCTCTCAACTTTTCTCAGAGCTTGGGCCTGGTCTGCCACCTGGCCTCGGTTTATGAGACCCTTGGTCAAGGAAGCATCCCTGCCTACAGAGACTGGTGGCCTGGCCCTCTCCACACCAGCCTTGCTTTCCTTAGGGCTGATGTGAAGCTGTGATTACTCACTGGTCTTTTGCAGCTCTTCATTCACCTTCTTCCTCCTTGATTCCCAGTCCTTTCTGCAAAGCCTGCTCGGTAAGACACAAGAGATGGAGTTTATTTAGTACTTGCTGTATGCTAACCGCTCTTTGCCGGTGGCATATCATCACAGACCTATGAAGAAGATGCTAAGAAGGACAGAGATGTTGCATGACATGGTCACACTGTTAATAAGATATGAAGCTGGATTTTGAACAAAGGATGCTTACCAGTATCTTGCCAAACCCAGCACTCCATCTGACAGTCTTCTGAGTGAATGAATAAACTTAAGAGTCTGAAGTGAAGACAAACATTAAATAAATCATTACTCAACACCTACAAAACCACAGAGAACTGTGGGCCACCATGCCGTTACCTGATAGATAGCTCACACCTAATTCCAGCACCAGAAGAGTGAGTGACAATGAGACTTCTTTTGTTTGCTTGCTTTTTTGAGCCATAGTCTTACTCTGCAGTCCAGGCTAGTTTGGAACTCACGCTGTAATCCAGGCTGGCCTTAAACTCATTATGTTTCACAAGCAAAGACTGGAATTTGCAGTGATTGTGCTGCCTCAGCCTCCCAAGGGCTGGGATAACAGGTGCGAGCCACCACACCCTACTGGAAGTGACGTTTTTTCATGTAACAGTGTGCAGTGTGGACGGGTGTTAGTGTTAGTCCCTGGAGAACACAGAACTCAGATTCAGAATAACGTTGCCTGTTGGTGATGTGGAGGACAGGTCATTTCTTGTTCCTGTCTGCAGAGTTGTTGGTGATGTGGAGGACAGGTCATTTCCTGTTCTACAGACTTCCAACTCTCTAGAGATGGAGTATATGAGCTCCTGGTCTCAGAGCTCAAGAAAGAAAGCCAAACTACCCACAGGAGGTATAGGGACACATTCCATGGCAGTACCTGCTGATTAGGTTATGAGGGAATCTGCATCACAATGTCCCCTTTTCCTCTGGAAGATGCTGGATGTTTCAGAGTTTTGGTTTGCTTTCAAAGACTCTGGAATGGGTAATCCCCACATACATGCAGGGAGAATCATCTTCAGCTGGTTGAATTTTATAGTCATATTCATATAACGGTGTCTTCACTAACTAGCAGGTCACTTCTCCCTGGGTGGCCTGGTTGCTGGTGTGTTCCTGGCCACCTTATGGGTCTCACTGATATGGTGACCTGCCCAGCAGATCACATAAAACACGAGAAGCAGAACCAAGGTGGAGCAAAGATTTTCAAGTTAGATCAGTAAACATCTGAGACTCATAGAAAAGTGAATAAGTACTGTAGGTATCATCCATTTGAGGAATTTTTTTTTAATGTGAAGAAGAAACACTACACCATTGTGTTGCCCATAGAACATCAATTATTTGGTCTTTTGTTTGTTTTTGTTGTCATTTTTATCATTATTATTTTAAGATTCAAGATTCGAGTATGCAGTTCAATGACTTTTGCTCTGGTTCTGAAGTGTGGGTCTCTTAGGGTTTGTGAAGTCATGGGTTTTGGAGCAGAATCTATAGCCACCACTTTACTAAACTAATTAATGGGCCTAAGGCAAGCCCATGAGGTCTCAACCCTAGGCAAAGAACCACAGGCAGCCAAGGAATGCTGGGAGTTGGAGAAATCATCTTCCCCGGGGAAGACAACACCCATTGGTTATCCAATACGAGACTGCCAGCCCCGAAGACATACACATACAGGTAACATTACGCACACTGAGAAAACTGCATTTGTCTCTTTAGGAATACACACAGGCAGCAGACACTGAAGTCTTGGAAGGCAGCAAAAGTAAAGGGAAAATTATGTAATTACACTGTAATACCAAAATATTATAAAATATAATGAAAAAAAGGAAATTTGATTTCCTAGGGCCTGGGAGAGAGTCTGACATGCTGCCTACTGCATCACCCCAGTCCGCAGCCCAGCAGCGGGGACACAGAGGGTTCTCAGACACTGTTATTGCTGAAAACATGACAACGGTCCCAGCTTTTACACGCATTCCTTTGAGGATTCTTCCTGCCACCCACTGATGGTCCCAGGCTTCTAGTACAAGTTCTCAGGTTCATAGACTCAAAACAGCTCTTCCAGACCACAATGTGGAAGTGTTTCTCCCAAGTAAAGGAGCCGGGGAAGCACACAGCTACCCCTTCCTCCATCCACCAAGGATCACCCACAGATTCTACCACTTTCACCCCAAAATAATGGACCAGAATGCTCTTTAGGCCCTGAACATTGCTATTTAGGAGACTCTTCCTTTTGTAACTTTGCCGAGAAACGCACAAACAAATGCTACACATTTTAAAGGGATTCGGAATCTGCTGCCTCCCGAGGATATATAACGTGAATTAATTATTTAGCTATTTTCCGTAAAGCTGCTCAGAAATACCTCAGAGGCATCTGTGTTTAATTCTGCTAAAAGATTACCAGTCAGCCTAATTTCTCTTTTTCATATTTTACTAACTTTTTTCCTCCTCTGTTTACTCCATTAAAGTCTATAACCACATAACAGATGAAAGAATGCATACAATTGTTTTAAAATGCTAATTTTGCCAAACCTATGGTGGCTGCTCAAGGTGATTTCTCCTTCATCAAGGAAATGACTCTATGTGCTTCTGATTCCCAAGGTGAACGTTCAGTTCTGAGCCCCTGTGATGTATGTGTGGATGGGATCCAGGAGTTGTTTACATTGCAAACCTGCAAAAATAGCACACAGAGGAGCTTAAGAAACCAACACTGATGGATGTGAGGTCAGTGCTCACTCCTCTCTGGGAGGCAGGGAATGATCAAGAACAGGTGGCAGGAACCGAGCATTGGTAGCCACTCTGTGTTCACGGAAGCCAGGAGGATATGGGAATGACAGGCTGGGAAGACCTCACAGAGGTGGCAAACACAGACAGAATCCACTGTTCCCTGCTTGTGGAAGGTCAGAATGAGGGTGCGGGGGTATGGCCATCACAAGGGAAAATTGTAACAACACTGTCTTGTGAATGGTGATGGACCCCACATGACTTCCAGGATCCCTCTGAAGCCTGGTTCCACTATAATGTCTGCCTTCCTACATTGGAGAGTACACATGTAATCCCTCATTAGTGGTGTTAGCTGAGTGCGTCCTTGTAGATCAAAGACACAAAGCCAGTAGTGCAGGCCCGTGAGTGGACTAGATGGGGATATCAGTTAGTTACTTGCCATTATGATAAAACATCCGGGGGAGGGGGGCGGAACTTATGGGGAAAAGGTCTATTTTGGCTCACCATTCAAGGGTGCAGTCTGCCGTGGAGGAGTCAGGGTGACAGGGTGCTGTGGAATGTTCTGTATGGCAAATGTGTTGCTAATTAGTTAATAAATAAAACACTGATTGGCCATTGGCTAGGCAGGAAGTGTAGGCGGGACAAGGAGGAGAATAAAGCTGGGAAGTGGAAGGCTGAGTCAGAGAGACGCTGCCAGCCGCCATGATGAGAAACAGAATGTGAAGATACCGGTAAGCCACGAGCCATGTGGCAAGGTATAGATTAATGGAAATGGATTAATTTAAGCTATAAGAACAGTTAGCAAGAAGCCTGCCACGGCCATACAGTTTGTAACCGATATAAGTCTCTGTGTTTACTTGGTTGGGTCTGATGGCTGTGGGACTGGCAGGTGACAGAGATTTGTCCTGACTGTGGGCCAGGCAGGAAAACTCTAACAACAACAGGGGCTGGAGGCAGCTGATCCCACTACACTTTAGTCAAAGCAAAGAGGGGCGAAGGCTTGTTCTCAGCTCGCTTTCTGCTTTTTTACTATCCAGCATCCTAGCCAGCAGATGGTGCCACCCACTGTGTGCAGCGCTTCCTGTCTCAGTTTTAACCTAATCAAGAAAACCCCACAGGTATGCCCAGAAGCTCATTTCCTGGGCGGCTCTAGATCCTATCGGGCCTTACTCACTGAGCCATCTGCCAGCCTGCCTCTTCTAATTTCTGAAGTCTCTGTGCTCCTTGGCTCATGTCCCTACTCTCTGATTTCAGCGTCAGCAGTACGACACTGCCCACTGTCTATTCCCTCTCCACGGGGATGAACTGCTCTGCTGTGTGATGTTCTGTACGGCAAATGCGTTGTTCTGATTGGTTAGTGAATAAAACACTGATTGGCCAGTAGTCAGGCAGGAGGAAGTATAGGCGGGACAAGGAGGAGAAGAATTCTGGGAAGTGGAAGGCTGAGTCAGAGACACTGCCAGCCACCGCCATGACAAGCAGCATGTGAAGATGCTGGTAAGCCACGAGCCACGTGGCAAGGTATAGATTTATAGAAATGGATTAATTTAAGATATAAGAACAATTAGCAAGAAGCCTGCCACGGCCATACAGTTTGTAAGCAGTATAAGTCTCTGTGTTTACTTGGTTGGGTCTGAGCGGCTGTGGGACTGGCAGGTGATAGAGATTTGTCCTGACTGTGGGCCAGGCAGGAAAACTCTAGCTACACTGCTCTTTCTGGCTTTGTTCCTCTTTCTTCCCTCTTATCCTTATAAAGACATCTTAGACCACTCAAAAGACCCTGCACAGCCTCCACTCCTTAGGAGCCTTAATTGGACCATCAGCCAATCACTTGAAGTTCATCTTCGCTACCTGCAGGGGCTTAGTCAGCACAGATGGCCCAGATGACTCAGGCTAGGATATGGGTGTATGTAGAAAGCAGAAAGGGTCACTAGAGTGCTAAGGTTTATACTACGACCTCAGAGGAACTTGGGCTTTGTAAGCCTTGAGACATTAACACTTTTGGGTGCCCTCATTAGGAAAAGGTTTATAAACATAAAATTAATACAAAAGCAGCTAGGCATGCCTGTAATCCCAACAACTCAAGAGGAGGCTGAGGTGAGAGGATTGCCAGGGATTTGAGGCCAGCCTGGGTTCCAAAGGGAGCTGTGGGTCAGCCTGGGCTACATAGTGAGACCCTATCTCACTATAGAGGAACCTCCCCAAAATGTGAATAGTTGTTTACAATGAGGATATACAATACAGCACATCACAGATCTCCAAATGGAATGTGTGCCGCCAATGTCAGTAAATCCCAAAAATGATGCGTTATTTTGTTAGCCAACACAACTTGTATTAGTTTTTTCCTTTGATGACTGTATGTCAGTGATTTTGTGATTTTTTGTGTAATGCAATGTTACTTCTTAGATTGACCCTTTAGCAAGTTTGATTGATGTCTGGAGTATTTTGAACTAGTAAATGTGATTTCACACATAGATTTCAAATAGATATACCTACTATTTGAAATACTGTTTATGCTACAAATACGGAAATTTTAACAAATACTAATGCATATGAGGTCCACAACACAGACAGACAGACAGACAAGAGAAAATATATTATACAAACTGACTCATGCAATTTCGGAGGTTGGGAAGTCCCACATCCACCATCTTGCAAACTGAAGAACCAGGAAAGCCAGTGGTATAATTCAGTCCAAGATCAGAGCCTTGAGAACCAGGGCAGCCACAGGGTTCAAACCCTCAGGAACTAAGTGCTCTGGTATCCAAAGACAAACAGGAATATATGAGTGCGCCAGTTCCAAAACATCACAAAACAGCAATAAGGGAACGGTGCAGCAGCCGTCACCCCATCACTCAAGACATTGAGGCAAGAGATGTGTGTTGAAGTTCAGCCTGGGCTGCACATTGTTATAGAGACAGAGTAATTGATCCATTTGAGCTAGCCAGATTGGTAAGATATTCATACAGAGTCTGCTGATTCAAATGCCAATCTCTTTCTAAAATACTTCATGGATACATCCAGAAAAGCTTAGCCCAGTAAAGCTGACATAAAATCCATTGTCCCAGGCAGCTGCATAGCCAGAAGATGGGAGCACCCAGCAGTTTAGTGGCAGAAGTCAGAAGATCCTTTTGCTCCACCTGCCCACCTCCACGCTCCTGTTATTCATCCACCCTTCCACAACCCCCCATTCCATCTATCCACCTGTGCATCCAACTGTCCACACCTCCAGCTGTTTTCTCATCTGTCCATCTCCCACCCATCTATCCATCAATTTGATCCTTCTTATGACCAGATAAAGACAAACCTTTTCATTTCTAATCACATTTTCTCAATTTCTTTCTATAAAGATGAATCTTATGTAACGAGATGAATGTAAATCCTTTGTCTCATTTGTAATTTCTTCTTCCAGACTTTAATTCAAGTCCTTTTACTCCCTGTGGAGGCTCCTTCTCCTCCATGCCATTTGAATGGCTTATGCATGACTAATTAATGTCTCTAATCAGAATAATCCTCATTTCAACACAGACAAGAGCACATCCTAAGCATTGCAGTATCATTTCCTAAAACATAATAAGGAGACAATAGTCGGAATTATCATTTTGCCAACAGTAGAAACATTTGTTCAGGGAGAGATGGATATATAAAATCCAGTGCAACAGCTGGTATTGGGTGGGGATGTTCCAATACAAATGCAAAAATACAGGAATGAATTGCTTTTCTAGTTTGCATTCTGTTGCTGTGATTAAACACAGACCAAAAGCAACTTGGGGGAGCAAAGGTTAATTTCAGCTTACAGGCTATGGTTGATCATTTGGGGAAACCAAGGCAGGAACTCAAGACAGGAACTGAAGCAAAGGCTATGAAGCAATGCTGTTTACTGGCTTGCCCAGACTGCTTTCTTACACAACCCAGGCTCATTTGCCTAGGGATGGCACTGCCCACAGTGGGCTGGGTGCTCCCACATCAATCATTAGTCAAGAAAACTCACCACAGACTTGCCTACAGGCCAATCTGATGGAGGTATTTTCTCAGCTGAGGTTCCTTATCCCCAGACGACTCTAGTTTGTGTTAAGTTAACAGAACAAACAAACAAAAACAGCAACCAGCACACTGATAAACTCTGCCTCAAAAAATAAGGTTGAGAGACAAAGATACCATGACATATGGACCTCTGGCCTCCATGTGTACACATGGAGTGTGTGCCTAAACAGACACACACACACACACACACACACACACACACACACACACACACACACTTTAAAAAAGAGACTCCTTAATAATTGAGCATTTAAATACTGCCCAGTCCTGTGGCTTTGAAATAGTGTGTGTCCCACATCTCTCTGGGCCACTTGAAGGTATGAAGTGCACAAAAGCTTGCAGAGACAGCCATTCCACAGCCATACAGGCATTGCACATCGGTGATGACCATGTTCCTTGCATTTCCAGGAAAATGTGTGGAGTTTTTTTTTTTCATTTTATGTTGGAATGTATTTTAGTAACTCTCTGAACCAAACTCTGTGACCCAAGGAAGCTCTTTTTTTTCTACCCAGAAGGCAATTAAGGTGACATGAGGACCCAGGATTACTGTCACATCTGTCACTGATGAGATAGAGTAATGACTGCACCTCACAGTTGTATGAACACAGACAGCTCCACAGAGCTTTCCGACGCCACAACATGTGGGGTAGAATCTCTCTTGCCAGAAACCACTTCGCTTCAAGTTATCAGTTTGCAGCTGTGAAATGTGCAACAGATAATTGTGTAGACCTAACTACTCTCCCTATCCCACCTGACTCTACCGAGATCTCAGCAAATGCGTGCTGCATTTATCTGTTATGAAAATGACTGTGTAAAATGGGGGTGAAGAATCCCATCACTTACCCTATTGAAATGAAATGGACTGGGTATGCCTGAAGCTGGCGCCTCAGCTCTCGGGCTTTGCACGTTGCAGACTGTAGTTCCCTTGGAACCCCAAGTCATGAGTTACTGCAGCGCCTCACGCTAGGCCTGTTGCCATCCCTCCTGGGTTCAGGGGAACTCTGTGGAGTCTGGTTGCAGTGCAAAGGAACTCCCACCAGCTTCCTCCTCCCACTTACTGTATTATTATTTTAATAGGACAATGATTATTATTTTAACAGGGCAATGTACGCACAAGGAGCAGGGAGTGGAAGAAAAGATGACATCAGGCTAGACAGAGAAAGGTTTGAAATGAAAAGGGGCCATTCCTCCTCTGCCTGCTTCCTGTCTCATTTAAAGAGAACCACTATTCTGATATTCCGCACACAGCCTTTCAGTAAAATATGAATGCATTGTATTTATATATGATTTCAAAATATTTGATTAGGGCATCTTTACCCACCTATCTTCCATCATCTATTATCTATCCATGCATGCACACAGATCTCATTTCATATAAAATATTTTTTATTTTATTTTACTTTTATTGTGTTAAAATAGACATAATATTTTCCATAATTTGGCACTCAGGTTTAACTCAGTGGAAGAGCACTTATCTACTACTATAGATGGTAACCTCAGTTTTATTCACACAGCCAGAAGACATAAATATTATATGTATATATTCTTTTATACTATTTCTGAAGTATATAACCCCATGACTTTTAGAATATTCTCAATTTTGTTATATTTATATGTTAATTCTATTTATGTAAATATATGTTTTGTATGTACACATGTACATGCTTGTTGCCTGCTGATGTCAGAAGAAGTGTGTCATATTCCCTGTGAGCAACCACGTGGGTACTGGGTACCCAACCTGGGCTCAACTTTGTTGCAAGGACAACAAAATTGAGATTCTATCAATGTCTGTCACAGAGATGGGGAGGAGTAATTCCCCTGTCTCACAGTCTCAAATGAACTGGACCTGTCAGACCCAGCACTCATTCTGAGCCATCTTGAAGAGACCTAGAGCTGTTTCAAGGGCCCACACTGATTCACAAAGGCTCACCTGTGATAAATCCCCCCCTAGCATTTAGGGACTAAGGCTAAACAAATTCCTAATTAGATACTGTCTCTCCATGCCTACTTCTGATTCTCTGTTTGTTTTCCTAAGACACAAAGTCAAACTGTCCTGGCTCAGGTCCACAGTTCAGCCTTAGCTTAATAAACCATTGACATAAGAGACATGAACAGAGCTCCCTGGGTAAGCCATCATAAGGGATTATTTTGGAAAAAGAGGCAGGGAACGCCCTCTTCCCTGAAGATGTGTATAAGGCCCTGATTAGTATCAAATAAAAACTTTAATGGCCGGGATACAGGAGGCCAGGGCTCTCATCCCACTTATTTACAGTTTCTTTTAAAGGATAACTTACATAATACTGATGGAAAAATAAATATATCCATGGAACACTGTCAAAGTTGAAACACACACATTTGTCAGGGTGTGGCAGAGAGTGGAATGGAGTGGGAACTTGGTAAAAAAAAAAAAAAGAACACTTTTCATTAAGATGTCATCATCTATTTCAAGTAATTAAACCTCGTTCAGTCTCACCATAACAATGGCAAGAACGTATTGATTAGGTGAAGTTCAGGGACATAACTTCCTAAAATAAATCAGGTAAATCTATGTTATGAAAACACACATTACTCTAAGGACTCTAAGTAGCTGATGAAGAAAGAAAAAAGAGTGGGTGTGCTTGAAATATTGATAGAAAGTTTCATTTAAAAAAAAGATAGCTAAATACAGGAGATGGCATTGTCTTCCTTGAATATACATACAGGGAAGAATATACATCACACGAAGAAATGGAGAAATAAATCTCACTAAATTGCTGGTAGCTAAAGATAGGTGCTTTCGACTCATCTTAATTACTCTGAAAATTGTATATGCATGTTTAGTTTATAAAGGGAGTTAATAAAGAGTCTTTTAGAAACAATTGGGCAAACAGTGTGTCTAGCTTTGTTTACAATATACTTTCCTATCCCTCCAACTTGTCAATTCCAACTACAAAGAAAAGAATGATACAGTTATCCAGGGATGCTCTCAGCCTCCACACTGGCTCCAGGGATGCTCCCAGCCTCCACACTGGCCCCAGGGATGCTCCCAGCCTCCACACTGGCTCCAGGGATGCTCCCAGCCTCCACACTGGCTCCAGGGATGCTCCCAGCCTCTACACTGGCTCCAGAGATGCTCCCAGCCTCTACACTGGCTAGAGGGATGCTCTCAGCTTCTGCACTGTCTCCAGGGATGCTCCCAGTCTCTGCACTGGCTCCAGGGATGCTCTCAGCCTCTGCACTGTCTCCAGGGATGCTCTCAGCTTCTGCACTGTCTCCATGGATGCTCCCAGCCTCTACACTGTCTAGAGGGATGCTCTCAGCTTCTGCACTGTCTCCAGGGATTCTCTCAGCCTCTGCACTGGCTCCAGAGATGCTCCCAGCCTCTGCACTGGCTCCAGGGATGCTCTCAGCCTCTGCACTGGCTCCAGGGATGCTCTCAGCCTTCACACTGGCTCCTTCAGCCTTGATTCAGAGTGCTCATCAGGCTTGACAAACGCCCAGGCTTTAAGTAGCTTTGTTTCACTGTTACACAGGACCGCCTGTGCCCCCCACACACACCCCAGAAATGTGAAGAACAATGACATTCTAACCACTCCAACAGTTGGACAGACAGGAAAGCCAAGGAGCAAAGACAGCAGCAGAGCAAGAAGTAGATTCTGAGTTGACATGTGGGAAGCAAGGCCGTATTCTGAATTTGGCTCTAGGGAATATTTTACAGTAGGTGAGATTAGTCCGCAAATACTACAGTCGGACACCCTTGTTCCTTTGCGAACAGACATGAAAAGTAAAATGAAGAGATGAGCAAGGCAAGGGCAGAGATTGGTGGGCAGCCTCGCTAAGGGTCAGAGCTTCAAAACTGCATGCCATCAAGTCCAGTGAGAGGTCAACAACTAGCACTCCATGGGCCATGATCCTGAGAGGACAAAGAAATGATTTCATTTTGTAGTGTGTGGGGGGTGCGGTGTATGTGTGAAGGTACATGTGCACATGGAGCCATCAGACAACATTGTTACCGTTTCTCAAGTGCCATCTGCCTTGTTTTATGACAAAAGTAATATAAAATTTGGGTGGAACTTGCCAATTATGCTAGGTTGGCTGTCTAGGGAGTTCCAGAGATCCTCCTGTTTCTGCCTCCCCAATGCTGAGATTATGAGATTACAAGGGCACATCCCCACCCTGGTCTCTTTTTTGTGTGGGTCCTGGGGATGGAACTCAGGTCCTCCCACTTTCAGTGCAGGAAGTTTACCAACGGAGCCAGGTCCCCAGCCCAAAAGAAGTGATTGTGATGTGTCCACGAGCATGTACAATGATAAGCACAGGCATTTCCATCTTGATTTGGTTCCGTAGAAATCAAAATGGCACAGGTGTATGTCTAAAACTGTTGCTCAGATCAAATTTAAACACTTGTTTGAAAACCACTTTAAAAGCATCCCTGCAATTGTTCCTAGCACTCTGGCATTGTGCTTGCTCTCCATTAACAGTCACTGAAAGTACAAGTACCACAGAGTGGAGGTTGGCTGCTGTTGTTTGTCTGCTGTTGAATTGCTCACACAGTGACCACATGGAAAGCAGCTGAAGAGGCTGGGCCATGTTTGCAGTCCCAGAGAAATAGTAAGTCTACTTGGGGAGGATCTCTGCAGACTCTCATACCAAACCACTTGAAATAGGATTTTTTTTAGAGATGTATTTCTTATTTTCAGTGTGTGTGTGTGTGTGTGTGTGTGTGTGTGTGTGTGTGTGTGTGTCCACCCAAGTGCCTGTCGAGGCCAGAAGAGAGAATTGGATGGATGTCCTGGATCTACAGTTACAGACAGCAATGAACCACCTTACATGGGCACTGGGAATTGGACCTGGATCCTCTGCAATAGCAGCAAAGTGGGTATTCTCCAGATCAGGAATGGTTTTTAAAGCAGTGATTGGTAAGAACATCATGAAGTCTATGATATGAACAAAATATAAAGCCAATTGCAAGAAGGGTCTGGGAGTTGGCAACTCCTCTGTTTAGGAAGCAGGTACACTGCCTTCCCTGAGGGCACTGCATAGAAACAGGATTGCTAAAGGCATGGCTCCATCCTCAAAGGTTTCTGTTTAAACCACAGATGGTGAGCAGCCCCCTGTACATCCCACCCACAAATGGAATCAGCAGTTATGCCATGAGAAAGTGCAGACCCTAATATGAGAAGTACAGGTGATGTGGATGTGTCCTGGTAAAACCCAAAGCTAGAGACCAGGGAGGATGTCTGGGAGGGAGTAACACATAGTCTGGCTATAAAAGAGCATGTCAAATCGGGATGGTAGTACATACCTGTAATCCCAGCAGCCCTCTACAAGAGGAAAACTAAGCTTCAGGAATGTCTGCAGTACATAAAGATGCTGCTTAAACACACACACACACACACACACACACACACACACACACACACACACACACACACACACACACACAGAGACAGAGAGACAGAGAGAGACAGAGAGAGACAGAGAGAGAGAGAGAGAGACAGAGAGAGAACCACCAGGCAGTCCATACATTTGCTCACAATACTTTGGTCCTGTGACCACAGACCATAGTTCTGACAAGAACAGTAGGCCTTCTATTTCCCAACACTCTAGCTTCTATGGTCCAAGGATGTATGTCCTCTATTCCTCAAGTATTGCCATGGCTCTGACCAAAGTTGTGCCTTAGATGTCCTTTATTGCTTCACTTTCTGCCCAAAACTTCTTCATGGACTACCGCTGTTCAAGACACAACCATCTTGTTTTTTCCGTTTCAAACCTTCCCACTGAGCTAAACACACCTAGAGACATGACCTCCAGGAAGCCAGTTGTTGGGAGGTGAATTACAGAGCCACAAACCAAGGATGCCCTAGACTTGAGAGACAAAAAAGGGGATTATTCTCATCCATTATCATCCCAGGTCAGCTATGACTCGGCCCTTAGTGACTCTTACTCGGTGGGTTAGAGGAGGTAGCTAAGTGTTGATCTTTATCGACAGGTCCTTAGAGGATGCTAATGTGCAAGGGAGGCCGCAAACAGTCGAGGGGCTGGAGAGACGGCTCAGTCAACATGGTACTTGCCACAGAAGCAAATGGAACTGAGTTCCAATCCCTAAAACCCATGTTAAAAATCAGGTGTGGTAAAGCCACTGCAGTCAGAGCCTTAGCGCTCACTGGCCAGACAGCTTAACTGAATTAGTGAGCTATAGGCCCAGTGAGAGATGCCGCCTCAGGAAATAAGGTAGAGGTCAATAAAGGAGGGCATCCAATGATGACCTCTGGCTTACACACACGCACACACACACACACACACACACACACACACACACACACACACACACACACAGAGTTTAGGTGTTCCTTGATGCCAGAGGACATCAACACATCTTACCATCCTGGACCCTCTGGAAGAAGAAAAATACCACAAATGCCAAGTCTTTTTTCTTTCTAAAAAAAGCAAACAACAATTTGAAAAAGCAACTAGCCATCGGGTGAAATTAAACTCAAGTCCTGACGGAGTTTGAGGCTCAGTAACTCCAATCTTGAGATGTTTTGAACCAAACCGAGGGAGTGCGGAATCTGCAATTATCCCAGGCTGCCCGCCTCAGTTTCTGCACCGCTTTGCCCACATTCAATTCATGAGAAATAAATCAGAAACGCAGATGCATGGCAGCAGACCTCAGCTAGGGGAACAGGGTTGACATGCCGGACATGATAAAGACTGAACCAAGCCCGGGAAGCAGCAGACGTCGACACTTCAGCACACCTTCAGGGTGCTGTGTGTTCCCTGCACTGGTCATGTGCCAGTGAGCCACATCTTTAGAACACATCCATGCTGCCATTCCCAACCGGCTTCCAGTGGATGTGCCAGTTTCCTCAGAGCATCCATCCATCTCAAAAAAGGCAAAACAGAGCTGTCCCAACATGCCCTCTCGGAGCCCCTCACCACTTACATTTTACCCACTCCTGCTCATCTTTCAGAATGGAAGCAGAAAATAAAGCACCACATCTGACTACTTTTTTAATACTTACAGTTTTAAAAAAATATTTTTATGAGATAGAACATTTTAAAATACCATCCAGAACTCAAATATTTTAAACTGCTATACTCTCACTATTTAATTTTTTATGTCCACAAAGCATTACCCAGCTCCTAGTGACTCCAAGATCCATTAGAAACAGATCTTTCTCTCCTAACCTTTCTGTGAACACATTTCTATTACCACTGAAACACTTGCTAATATCATAATGGGCTCTCTACTGCCAACTAAAGTGATATATTACAAAGCCAAAGAACTGAGTAATTTTCAGATTATGGAACTCAAATCTATTTTTAATAGGCACCTAAACTTGTATTTATATAATATTATCATGCAATGAATCATAGAAATGCCCCCAGAAGTTTTAAAGTACATACTTGAAAACCAATGCCTTCAGAAACCCCAATATGTCTGACTGTAGAAATTAATATGCAATGAATCATTTGATTTGTTCAAGAAAAATGTATATTAATGCTTATGGACAAGAATAACAACAAGACTCCTTTATGTAATGTCCTTAGGTTCATTTGTCAAAGGGAAAAAATATGGCCTGGAGAGACTGCTCAGTCCTTAGAGCATTTTTTGCTCTTGCTGAGGACCCAGGTTCAGTTCCCAGCTCACATGTGGTCACTCACAGCCATCCATAAACTCTGATTCCAGGAGATCTGATGCCCCTCTCTTTTGACCTCACAGACACCAAGCACATGCCTGATGTGCATACATACATACAAGTGAAACATTTAAATACATATATCTCCTTAATTAAATAAATAAATCAAAAAAAGTTTTGAAAAGGAAAAACAATCAGAAAAAGATGACACATCATATTATTGAAAAGTCAGCTGACACAATCCCAATTCTCAAAAATAATATATTTTATACAAAAAAAGGAGAATGTGGTTTGAGGAGAAATATATCTGAGTATTTTAAATGAGCTGCATTGTATTTTTGATATATTGGGATTATTATCACTGTGTGGCAGGGTGTCTGGGGCTGGCTGCACAACACAGTCGACATGAGTTGTCTTGCCTATGTCTCTGTCATTCCATGCAAGTATTAACTCTCTTAACTGTGGTTATCGATTTGGGTATTTTCTTTGCTATCCAAAAGAATCTAGATGGTTTTCTTCCCCTATGAAAAGAATGAACTTAATCCTGCTGATTACAAACTAGACTGTGCCCTGTGGAAATTGTCCTGTAATGGATTGCAACTCTTTAGCTGCTAGTAGAACTTTTCCATGACCTGGATTCAACATCCAAATCTCTAGGTTGATCCAATGCTGTTCTACCAGGATGCTGATGAGGTAGTCTCTCTTCAGAAGGCCTTCAGCTTGGAAGTGAATAGTTTCTGTTGGCTTCTGATCTGGTCTTCACCCTCCTCAGTCTGTGATGCAGCCATCATGAGGCTCTGAAATGCACAGTGCCAACTGGTTCAGCCCTGAGAGGGAGAGGCACAGGCAGGAGGGAGATGGGGAATGAAGTTGAGGTGACTACGTTCTTTGGCCCTTTCTTTGTCCTTCAAATTTGGCTGAATCCATTCTCCTAGGGGCAGGACCAGTCTCCAGCATCAGCTCCTCTCCCTCAACCAAATAAGCATCACCCTTCATGTCCCCTTGAGCCAAGGGGTGCATGAGACCAAAGAGGCACTTACTCTTTTTAAGAACTTTGGATGTTCCACAGGCTCCCAGACTCCACCACCTCACAGCCTATGCAGATGGCTCAGCCTCTCTGCATCTGTGTCAGACATCCCCCCTCCATATGTGGAATCCTTTCCCTTCCCAGCATAGCCAGGGTGGGTGGCCCACTACTTCTGCACAGACTGCCACGATATCCCAGGGGATCTAGCATTAGCAGACAGGATGCTGTAAATGTGTGAGCTCAGCTTTTTTAACCATGTACATACACATCACTCCTCTCACCTCAAGTCATTCTGGGATTCCATTGTAGGTACTGCTCCCCTGTAACAGAAGTCCTAACAAAGCCTTTTGGAGTAAGCTTTACTTTGCCGATTCATGATTTCTGTCTCAAATACGGCAGGCTAGGTGGTTGTTCTCTAAGCTCGTCAGTGCAAGCAGTCTGCAACCTTAGCGAGTAACACCAAGGGTGGCTGGCAGCCAGGGAACCTTGGAGAGTGATAGGAGCTGCTAGTCTTGGCTGCTCAAAGAGCGGTAAGAGAACCTGCTAATGGCGAAACTGAGAGTCGCTGACATTCACAGCTCAGGGCTGCTAACTCGCAGAGCGTGGCCTGTCACTAGTGTTTGATTTTGTCTCCTCTGCTGTGACAAAACATCCTGACAAACGCAACTTAAGGGAGAAGGGGTTGATTTTAGCTCCAAGTCCAAGGAAGGACACCATCCATTGTGGTGGGAACTCACGGCAGTAGGAGTGTGAGTCCAGCCCATCACACTGCATGGGCCATCCAGAAGCCGAGAAAGAATAGTAAGTGGGGCTAAACTCTAAAGTCCCAAAGCCCACCCTCTGTCATACATCTCCTCCTAAAGTTTCCATAACCTTCCCATACAGCACCACCTGCTGGGAACCAAGGGTTCCGACACAGGCGCCTATGGAGAACATCTCACATGCAAATGACAATTTGGATTTGCAATTTCTGCTGTCAGCTGAGCCCATGGGAAACAGTAGCAACAACTCTAGGACCTTAGACCATTCCTTGGGGTATCATTCCTTGGTGTTTTCTCTTAAGGCTATCCACCTCTTTGTTAAGCCTTTTCAATTATCTGCCATCCTAGTTCCTGTTGGCCCCAACGACTCGCCTCCATGACAAGGGGAGAAAGGGTTTTGCCAGATACCAGCTTCATGCTCTCTCTACATCTTCCCAGCCTCCAGAACCATGAGTTAGATAAACCTCTTTCCTTTACAAATGACCTAGTCCATGGTAGCCAGATAGAGCTGTGTAAAATGGACTGCTTATCAATGAGAAAAAATGTTTGAACATTTAAATATTTCCCAGCAAGACAAAGAAAGAAACTGAACAAACCTTCAGGTACTTTGGCAGAGCATAACTGACTGTAACCGTCAATCATCTCAATTCTATTGAGAGAATGCACTGGATAGAATCCTACCCAAAGTTATGTCATCCCAAGACCTCAGGATGTGACCTCATTTGGAAATAAGGTCTTTGCAGATATATTAGTCATTATACAGGTTTATACTAAATTATGGTGGATCCTAACATAATGACCAATATCTTTATATGAAGACAAAATGGAGACAGTCACAGAGGGCAGGTGGCCTAGGAAGACAGAGGCAGTGATAGAGTGATGAATCAGCAGGCCAGGAATTATCTAGGCTTGTCAGTCCCCAGAAACCAGGAGAAGGAAGAGATTTCCCTGGGACCTCTAAAGGGAGCATAGCCCTGCTGACAGCATCTTAGTTTTTTGATTCTAGACACCAAAACTGTACGAGAATAGCTTCTGCTGCCTTAAACCTCTCAATTTGTGGACTTTTGTTATGGAAGCCACAGGAAACTAATCCAGAGGGTGAGCATCGCTCCAGGGCATGAGCTCTCTTTTGTCTCTTTTCTTTTTTCTTTTTACTTATTCTTCTCTCATAGACCACATACCAACTGCAGCCTCCTCTCCCTCCACTTCTCCCAGCCCCACCAACCTCCCCTGTTCCCCAGATCCACTGCTCCTCCATTTCCCTTCAGAAAAGAGCAGGCCTCCCAGGGATATCAACCAAACACAGCATAACAAGATACAATAAGACTAGGCACAAACCCTCATAGGCAAGCTGAACTTTCTCAAGACAGAAAGTTCTTGTTTCCCATCCATCTGTCAACACTTCAGCCATTTTGGCAGTGTGTTCCAATTGGAAATTGTCCTATTTTGATTGCTGAGATCCCTCAGAGCCTACCTTCTAACAGCTCCTGTCCATCTTTCTTCACTCAGGCTCTCATCCCGCCCTCCTCCTTATCCAAGACCCCACCCTCTTGGGAAAGAACAAAGAAAGGTCTCAAGAACCTTGTAGAAGAGAAAGTACTATAATAGCAAGATGGGGATCATACTGGATTACTGTGGGGCATACTCAATGACCAGTGTCTTTGTACATGGGTGATACTCAGCTGGCCCTTTGAGCCTACATCAAGTGCCACCCCAGGTCACGTGTGCCTTAGAACCCCCACTCTTGCCAGCATGTCTGTAAAGCAGAAGCATGGGAGATTTTAAGATGACATATATTTTAAACCAGTAGGGGGTGGTACATTTTATTAACTTAGCACAGGAATATGCTGGGGCAGAAGACGATCAGTCTGCAGGATTCCTTGATGTTTATTTTCTCAGATCCTGAGTTCACAGAGGCAGGAGGAGGCCCTGGTGGTCTTCTGACTGGAAAAAAAAAAAAGAGCATTCTGAACTGTGAAGAAAAGCTTTGGGTTCTAGCTCTTCTTAGAGAGACACCAGAAAGGACCCAGAAGAGTAGAGCAGAGACCCAGAAGTAGGGTCCCAGCCTCCCCAAAATGTCTATGTCCCAAGCATAACACAGAAGACCCTCTGGGACTTAAACTCATCAGAGCAGAACAGACAAACCCAGGGACCCTTAACATATGTCTTCATCAGACAATGAGGCTGGAAGTGGGCTCTGACAAGAACTAAATGGATTTCTTTCCACCTGGGGCTAAAATTAGGTTTGAATTGAACAATAAATAAAGTGACATCCTCTTACACACTCTAGCATATAGACTGGGCACCACCCACCTTCCTTTTCATCCTGATGGGCTCTCACATGGTTGAGGATGGATAAAATTCATAATTAAGATCACAGAAAGCCAACATTTCTAAGTGTTTAACCAACAGAAAGTCAAGCATAGTTTCAACAGATGCCAAGGTCCAGAAGATCCCTGAGTGTTCACCACAGCAAGACTAAACTGGGAACTTCCCAGTGGCCACTGGTAGTGGCATAAATAAGTGAACTGTGGAAGGGACATCTGATGACATAGTGTCTAACAACAAGAATGAGTAATTTATAACTCTTCACAGTAAGGGTGAAGCCACAAGCAGCATCTTGAGAGAAAAAAGTCACATAATCCCATTCAGACAAAACATTCAGTGTTGACAAACAACACCATGCTGTTAGATGAGAGAGTGGCCATGGGGAGAGGCAGAAATGAGAAAGGAGTACACAAAAGTCTGTAGAAGGCTGGGTAGTGTTTATGATAATTCTCCTAAATTTGTGCTCTCTTTCCTGCATTATCTTTCTGGGAAAAAAAATACAGTTGAAACCATGGAGATGGTTCAGTTGGAAAAAGGTTTGCCATACAGCCATGAGGATCTGTTTCAATCCCCAACACTCAGATAAAAAAGCAGGGCATGGCAGTACACGTCTGCAGTCCTAGTGTTGGGAAGGGAGGGGGAGGAAGATCCCTGGGGCCTGACTGGCTAGACACTCTATCCAAACTGGTGGGCTCCATGTTCATTGAGACTGTCTCAAGAAATAAAGCAGAAAGGGGTTGGCGAGATGACTCAGTGGTTAAGAGCACTGGCTGCTCTTCTACAGGACCCAGGTTTGGTTCTCACCACCTACTTGACAGCTCAGAATTGTAACTCCAGATCCAGGGGATCTGACACCCTCTTCTGGCCTCTGCAGGCACTGCATATACATAATAAGCAAGCGTGCACGTAGGCAAAAGACCCATATACATTAAACAAAATAAATGAAAATTATTTTAATACACACACACACACTTTACAGGAAGGAGAGGTTTAGCGTGAACAAAGAGAAAAAGGACAGAGATAGAGACTCCTGGGGACAGTTGGAAGCAGGCAGGAACAGGCAAAGCTCAGATTGTTTTTCGCCTTGTGCTATAGATTAAACCCTGGTCCTCACACACTCTAAACGAGCACCCCACCACTAACCTGCGCCCCTGCACCTCAGGGCCTGTCTTTGATAGACATCCCACTTTCTCAAAAACCGTTTGAGATCACATCCATCTTTGGGTGGTTGATACGGTACACTGGCTTGGCAGGGAGGCAGTAAGCGAGATGATGTCTGAAACTGCTTATGTGGAAAGCATGGCAGACAGCAGGCTCCCCACAAGCACATCTCTCAACCTGCCCTTCCTCTATCACCTGCTGACCATGAACAGTGTTACCAAAAGTTCTGAATTTTATAATGAGCAGCACTGTGAAAACTCTCATAAACACTCAGTATTGGAGAAAAAAAAAAAACATCCATAGCCGGAGATCAACATTTGCATCGGCTGTTCCTGCAAGTGGTGAAATATATAGCATGCTGTGTTTCAAGTGAGGAATGCTGCCCACTCATAAGTCACCGAAACTTAATGACTGTTATAAATTGCTATACAGTTTTTTCCCCAAGAACCATAATATCGCTAGAATTGTGTAGGGCATATAAAACTGTGCACATGGTAATTTCATTTTGGAAAGCTAGGTTAGTCTGCACCCTCCTTCCCACTCCTGATGAGCTAATCAGCATCCAGTTCAACCCAGTTCATGGCACAGTCTTTATACTTCTAAACACTTACCATGCTTGTTTTTCCAATGGCCCACAAAATACAGTTTTTGCAAGGGAAGTGTGAGCCCCCAGAGGACAAGACCATGAATTATTAATTGTTGGTATTAATTTATACCAAAAGATTATGTATTTGGACATGACCCTTGTTATTTCTCAAGTATTTTCCACTTGATTTATTATTCTCCCGTACAAGAATGCATGTTCATAATCTGCATTACCGGGCCACTAATGGTGCCGTGTCAGATCCAAATATCACCTCATTATTTCAGACACTACAGAACCCACAACAGTAAAAGCCAATTATAGACTGGAGAATCCCAGGAGACCTTGCCTGTTACAACAGCTAATAAGCTTCAGGATTGTTATGCTGGGAGACATTGGCCAGACACGGTGGATGCCTCCTGTGTCTGTGTGGGGCAGCGGGGCCTCTGTTTATAGTGGAGCCATCTAACAGGGAAGAGTTGGCTGCTGAAGCCCATCCTGAACATCTTGGCAAAGAGCCACAGGATGCATTATCATCTCCTTAGCTTAAGGACCCTGTTGGTTTTATTCCAGTAGACATAAGGAATCAGTGGTTCATGAACAGAGTGATTTGGGCTGAGCTGGGACCACATGTCCTAGGACACCTTCTCACAGTTGGATTCTTCTGGTGTCAGGTTGGTCAGAGGAGAACTGCTTATCATTCCAGAGGGCAGAAGCAAGAATAGGAGTAAAAGCCATTACTTCCGGGGGGGGGGGGGGCACCGTGGTCAGGCAAGGTGAAGACTGACCCCCCCCCCCCCCCGGTACTGGCAGATGCCTTCTTCTCCCCAAGACAGGTGTCTAGTTCCTCTTCTTGAGTGCCTGCCTGCCAGTCAACAGCACATCCCAGGTCTCCTCAGACAGAAGGACAGCCTCCCACAGATCTTCTCCACTCCACAGTGTCTCTGTCTCTGTCTCTGTCTCTGTCTCTGTGTCTCTCTCTGTGTCTCTCTCTGTCTCTGTCTCTGTCTCTGTCTCTGTCTCTGTCTCTCTCTCTCTCTCTCTCTCTCGTGATGGGACCTCTTCTCAGCGGTCACTTCTTGGTCTTGCTGGTGAGCTTGGCCTCTCCCACCAGGGTTGTACACAAGAAGGCTGGAAAATGACTTATCTCTACTCTCTTCCCCCCAACTTCTCTTTTTAGTTTGGAGTATTGCCGAGGTCTCAATGGACACAGGTCGGTAAGCTCAGTGATGGCAGCAAGTAGAAACCCACCCCTCACCAGATATCTGCTGCAGCTCCAATAAGCCATGCTCTGACAATAGCAAGTAGACAACCAGACACCCTGTCCCCACGAGGTCCGCATGCCTAGTAAGGAAGTCCAAACTCTAGTTGACTGGAGTTTACAGCAGGTGCCAAGTACAAACCTACGAATCCTCATGAGGGCCACTTTATGATGTAGTAGGATCTATTGGCACCTCCATTTACAGACATCAAACTGATCAATTTCCCCCAAGTCTGTTTCCATACATGGGTGACAAAATTTGACCCAGATTGCTTCTGCACATTACTCACTAAAACTTAACTTTGAATATAATCAGATTGCAACCATTCTTCTCTGAGATTCCTGACTCTCGGCCGAGCCTAGCAAAAGCACTTCCGTCAGCCTTGGCTGCAGACTGACCACACCATAGGCAGGTAAGGCCAGTGCTGCCTGGAGTTAATCAGGTTGTTTTCTATGCCACCTTCTTTTCTCTAGCTCCAAGTGTAACCTGCACACATGGTAGGGGAGGGCATTCCGAGCCAACTTTAGTCTGGAATGCTGCCTGGTTCGAGAGCCTTTTCTTGCTCAAGCAAACAGTGTTAAATTTAATTAATCTCAGATTTTTCTTAACGTAGATAAGGAAACAGACTTACTGAGTGAGGTCAAGAAACTTGGACTCTGCTCCGATTCCAAATGACAAATTTGCATCTCGTCCATGGCTGGGTTTCCCTGGGCAGGAAAACAAATCACAGGGCACCAGACACAACAGAACAAGTTGGCTCTTGACTGAGCTTCCTATCTGGTGCCCAGAATCTTTAAATGACTCCAGTTGAGAATTACACTAACCGTGACAAAATGCTCTAGGCCCTAACGAGAGGCCAGCAGACACGAAGGAAGAGCAGTCTTTCCCAGGACGTAGCTGGACAGGGAGGCAGGCCAAGCCCATGCGGGTTGGCTTCGTTTGGTTTTAATGCGTAGAGTGATGAAGTTACCAGCCACACTCACAATATAGTACTTGAGCTTTTATCTGTTGATAGTTTGAGAACTACACTAAGAACATTCTACTTAATGGTGCTTTCCTCTGAGAGGGGTGGGGATGGTGGTTCTGGAAAATTCTCAGCATTCCTTGCGTGAGAATTTTTTTTTAAGGAGGACTGATCTGCACTTAGTCATCCTTTTTGAAAAGTGTTTATGTGTGATGTGTATGAATGTGTTTATACCTGTTCACATGTGTGTGAGTGTGCATGTGTATGCAGGTGTACATGTGTGTGTATGTATGCATGTAGAGACCAGAAACTGATACTAGGTATCCTCTTCTCTTGCTCCCCGCCTTATCTATCAAGTCAGGATTCACTTGAACCCGGAGTTTGCTTGTCCAGCTGATCTAGATAGTCAGCTTGCTCCAGGGATCCATCTCCACCTCTAGTGCACTCAGATTACAGGCAGGCTCCCGTACTTGCCTGGCATTTACCTGAGGGCTACAGATCCTAACTCCAGTCGCCAAGCTGACATGCTGAGCCATCTCCCCAGCTCTGAGCACTTTAGCAGCGTGGATATATGGTTTTGTCACCAGAAAAATAAATGAAGCTTCTAATAAGACCAATAGCTTGTGCTGAAGTATTACTTCAAATAGACACCAAGGCCACCGCAAGCTCCTTTGTGCACAGGCAGGCAGCTGGCCCACATCATTCCTTTCTTACTCTTCCCCCTCCCATTCCTTCATATGCATTCAGAGAACAACAGTGAATTTACTGATTGCTTATGGTGATGAAGTCTAAGCTCACTCTTAATTGATCCTGTCTTATACCTCTTTCCCAGTTCAATTCAAGACCAAACCATTAATCATTCAAGCACAGCCCCCTCCAAAACTGCACACACCAATCTTTGCATGTTATCGCCTGCTGCTCAGGGAAGATTGAACCAGAAATCTGTCGGTGGTTTTATTACAACTTGGAAATATCATTTCTGAGTCTTTTGTGGTTCTGTCAGAAAACAATCAGTAAATACATATTCTTCAAGGTGTGTGGCTAATGAGAAGAACAGATTTGAGTTTGCCAATATTCTTCTTGGATTGATTTTTGCCTATTTATGTCCAAGTAAATAGTGCAAGACTGAACTGAAACTCTACAGAGAGACCCTTTTCCTCACTGACAGCATGGTGCATGCGGAGCAAGAGTCTAACCCGTGTAGCTTGGTTCCAGGAGAATCGGCGTTCTTTAAGTTAGTAAGGGAACTAATTCTTCAGGATTTCCAGCTCCACTGTACAGCTTAAGATGGTGGCAAAACAAAAGGAGATTTCAGTCACAAAGCCATCTTAAGATGAAGAAAGTGATCAACAGACACAAAACATGGGTTAAGAGCCCCACTGGGAATGTCATCTAGTGAAACCATTATGGAGAACAGTGTGATGGTTTCTTGAAGACGACAAAGTAGAACTCCATGTGTGATGGTTAATGTTGACTGTCACCTTGGCAGGATCTAGAACCCTGTAGGGGATGAATCTCCGGGAACATTTATGAAGTTTCTAGACTGTGTTAATGGAGCTGAAAAGAAGGCATACTTTAAACATGAGCGGCACCATTCCACAGGCTGTCATTCAGGACTGAGGGAGAAGGAGAAAGTGAGTTGAGCCCTGGTATTATCTTGCTATTTCTTGACTGTGCATGGGGCATGCCCAGCTGCCTCCCTCTCATGCTACTGGAACTCCCTTGCCATGATGGACAGCACCCTTAGACTATAAGACTGAGTGAGCCCTTCCTTACTTGAGTTGCTTTTTACTTTGTCACAACAACAAAAGGAGTCGCCCAAACACCGCATCATCAAACAAACCCACCCCCAGGTGTGCCCAAAGGGAGAAAATCAGCACTTGCTTGTGTTTTCTTTTGCTTTTCCCATTGGGGTGTGTGTGTGTGTGTGTGTGTGTGTGTGTGTGTGTGTGTGTGTGTGTGTGTGTTTTATCTATGTGGGCACACGTGTACACACATACGGAGGCCTGAAGTTGATGTCAGGATGTCATCCTCAGTTGCTATTCCACTTCATTAACTGAGGCAGAGTCTCTCAACCAAACCCAAAGCTCACCAATACAGCTGGTCTCACTAGCCAGCTCTCCCTGGGATCCCCATTTCTGCATTCTAAGTCTGGAATTACAGGCAGACCGCCATGCCTACTCAGCACAAACACTCTGCATATTCCTTGTAGTATTACTCCCAATAGCCAAGAAATGGAAACTATGCAAGTGTCCATTTACTGAGTAAAGAAAGTGTGGTACACATAATTAGATACTATTCAATCACACAAAAAATTGACTTGGATGGAACTTACATATGTTAAGTAAAATATACTGGGCATCAAAAGCCAAGTACCACATGACCTCACTCACATGTGAAATCTAAAAATATTGATTTCACAAAAGTTGAGAGTAGGGTGGTGGTTACTAGAGACTGAGGGGAGGAAGGAAATAAGGGATGGGGAAAGTCACACTTTAAAATTTATTTTATATATCAGTCAAAAAGTTAGATACTAAAGTTTTGAACTATAAAAAAGAGACACACTAGATTACTCATATCTCCCAAGACATTGGTCATCTGGACTCCCCCTTCTGGCCCTCTGTCTTCTGAGTCTTAATGCCCTCCATTCTCCATCTCATTAACTCCATCTTCATTCCCCAGGTCTAGGGAACACTGTCCCTCTGAGAAGCAGTATACTGCATTTGGTGGCCAATCTCACGGTGTCACACCGTCTGAGTACCCTGAGCTTCCCCTGCTGTAGAGAGCTTCTAATGCCTCTGGCCATGGGACACACTCCACCACTCCTTACTGACAGGCAAATGGAGCAAAGATTAAATTCAGTGTGCAGCCTTCCTGCCACAGCTGCTGATGTTGAGCAAGGCATTGAGCTCTCTGGAGTACCGTCTCCTCATCTGTGACACTGAGAAGGAAGTAATCAGGGTCTTCAGGACTCAGAATGGAGGAGAGGCTCGAGGCTGGGACAGGTGGGAACAGTTAAAAGGCATGAATGAGTGCATGTATTATAGGTTGATGTGGTGCTCAGGTCAGAGAAAGGCTGACCTTAATCTTAGAGGAAGAAACAAAAACATGGCTTCTTAATTCTAAATTCATTCTAATTTATTAAAACCTAAATGAAGAATCCACTTATAGGTATTGATCCTGCTTTCCAATGTGTGAATTTAAAGTCTTAATTATGTAAAATTTTGTCTTATTGTGAAAATTTCCCCCATTGCTCTCTCAGCAATGTATATATGTATATATAAAATTATATTTGTAATATGTACTATATAGCAATTGTATGTAGCATTAAAATAGCACTTTATTGAAAACTAAAAATAAATAAAAAATAGAAATTTTATTTTCTTATAAAAGATTTTTTTAATCTCTCACTTATCTTATTCCAAAGTTCCATTGGGAAATAAAATCCAATATTCCTATAGAGTTCTTTTTAATATTTATGTGTGTGTGTGTGTGTGTGTGAGAGAGAGAGAGAGAGAGAGAGAGAGAGAGAGAGAGAGAGAGAGAGAGAGAGAGAGACAGAGAGAGCACTAGCATGCCTTGGTGAATTTATATGTAGCACATGTGTGCTGGTGCCTGTGGAGGCCATAAGAGGCACCGTTTTCTCTGAATCTGGAGTTGCAGGTGCTTGTGAACTGCCATGTAGGTGCTGGGAACTGAACCTGAGTCTTCTGCAAAAACAGTCAGTGTTCTTGACCACTACACCATCTCTCCACCACACCCCTGCCACAGGGCTTCTAACAGATCCACTTTGAGGTAATTTTCCAGAACATTTCTATCCCATTTCCCAGTTTCTCTTCTTACTACTTTCAACCAAAAAGCAACAGATGTGTTTTATAGACTCATTATCTCCAAGGTTTAAATTAATCCAAAACCTTTTTCAAAGTAAAGGCTGAAATGCCCAAAGTAGGAATAATATACAGACAGACTGTGCAAACACTATGGAGAGCTACAGAATTCCCACCTTGTCTGGGCTGTGACTTCAGGTTCTATACCACATTGTTAAAGTCATAAATAAATCCCACTTGAGGGGTTGGCAAAGAACAACTATGGGAAGAGAAGGAGAGAGAGTGGGACAAGAGATTAGATATCATGCTGGGAATAGAAGAGCGAAGATCAGGCTTGTGGCAGGATCCCAACTATAATGTCCTGCTCCCTCCAGGCAATATCACCCCCACTGCCTTCAGCCTCAGATCTCTCTCCTGCTGTCTGTCTAGAAATACTCAGGAATATACACAGTGGCATTTCGTGTGACAACGTGAACCCAAGGACCACACAAGAATGAAAATTCCCCCACAGGCCTCTGATTCTTTCGTTGGACGCAGCCGTTGTATAATTTTGGAAACAACATTGCATGCCTTTTGGTTAATGGTGATAAGAGGTACGTTTCCTAGTGTGAGGACCATAGCTTTAAGGGAGATGGGAGCAGCAGCATCCACTGGGGCTTGTTAGTACATCAGGATGGTGTTGGGGATGATGGTTAACAAAGTATCAGGCTATTTTTATTATTTTCGAATTAAGCTATTCTGTCTCCCCCCGCTTTTCAATGAAGCCAGTAAAGCAATACCTAGAAATCTCAGTTATAACTGACAATCTGTATATCATTCTTAGAAGTTAAAAGGTGCCTAGTTCTTAGACTCACTGTTTAACAATGGCTGCATTGATCTATTTTCTATTGTAATGACAAAACACCCAAGAGTAGATGCTTGACAAAAAAAAAAAAAAAAAAAAAAAAAACAGGTTCACAGGGGTATAGATCGCCAGTCCACGGTTAGGCGGGCCCACCAATCTGCTCTCTGGTCATGACAGTGACACCACAGTGGGAGCACATAGGAAAGAGCATCAACAAAAAAGACGGGGAGGGGAGGAGCCAGAATGTTCTTTTATGACAACATTTTCTTGTGATACTCGGAGAGACACATATCAATCCCTTCAAGGGCAATGTCGCCAGGGACCTAACAACCTTCACTAAGACACACTTCCTCAGGGTTCCACAACCTCTTACATCAGCACACCGAGGGTCGAGCTTCTGACCGGGGAGCCCTCAAAGCCTCTCCACATCACAGTAAGGGCTGTCCACATGACTCTTCATATTCCTTGTGGCTTGCTTAATCCTTCAGGAATCTCCAGGCAGAAGGAGAAAAGATTATATTCCATCAAATTTCTATTTTTGTTACTAAAATTATAATCCAGTTCCAAGCTTTCTAGACAATATCAAAAAACAACAACAGTCGAACCACCAAACAACAACAATCCCTGACCATTTACTAGAGCAAGAACAAAGACAGCCCTGGGCTTTCAACTGCAGTGCTCTGATTTCCAGACTCCGATCAGTGCCTTCGGCAAGCTCCCTCCCCTCCCTGAACACCAGGGACTCCCTTAGTGAAGAGTGCTTTAGTAGACCCAGCTTATAAAGAATCTTAGCTCAAAGCAACATCAAAATCAAAATTTGGTTCCTTTGGTATTATGTTGAAAGGATTGTGATGCTGCATCCAAAAGCTTGTGTAAAAGTAGAGAAATGAGTTAACAATGTCTACACACACACACACACACACACACACACACACACACACACACACACGGCAGAACACACAAAGTCCTTCCCTCAAGAAACTGCTGAGGTGCTCTGAGGTCTAAAGACCTTACAGAGCGTGAGCTCTGTTGTGATGCCCTTACCCCATCTGCTCCAGACACCCAGCCTAGACAAATGGGCCAAGTCGACTGCAGTGGCTGTGACTGCTCATCTTAAGAGGAGATGCTGTTATTTCTAGTCACAAGGGGTTCTGAACAAAAAAGCCCAGAGGTTCAGAGATAGGGGCGAACAGCGGGCAGATATAAGGGGTGGGGAGCAAGTCTATCCTGGGGGAGCACCTGCACATGTATCACCCCAAGAATCACTTTAGCAGGAAGATTCTCTACAGCTGGAGACACTAGGAAAAGTAGATCCTACAAAAGTCCTCTGTGCTTCTCACATTTGCTTCAAGGCCATTCTGATTCTTTTTTTTTTAAATATTTTTATTTTATAATTAACTTAATTTCACATATCAGCCACGGATTCCCCCGTCCTCCCTCCTCCCACCCCCCAGTCCTCCCCCCAAATCCACCCCCCATTCCCACCTCCTGCAAGGCAAGGTCTCCCCTGGGGAGTCAACCCAGCCTGGCAGACTCAGCCGAGGCAGGTCCAGTCCCCTCCTCCCTGCACCAAGTCTGAGCAAAGTATCTCAGCATAGGCCCTAGGTTCCAAAAAGCCAGCCCATGCACCAAGGACAGGTCCCGGTCCCACTGGGGGCCTCCCAAACAGTTCAAGCTAATCAACTATCTCACTTATCCAGAGGGCCTGGTCCAGTTCCATGGAGGCTCCTCAGCCATTGGTTCGTAGTTCATGTGTTTCCACTAGTTTGGCTATTTGTCCCTGTGCTTTTTCCAATCATGGTCTCAATATCTCTTGCTCATAGAATCCCTTCTCTCTCGCTGGTTGGACTCGCGGAGCTCCACCTGGGGCCTGGCCGTGGATCTCTGCATCTGTTCCCATCAGACACTGGATGAGAGTTTTGTCATGACAGTTAGGGTGTTTGGCCATCCGATCACCAGAGCAGGTCAGCTCAGGCACTCTCGCGACCATTGCCAGTAGTCTACAATGGAGGTATCTTTGTGGATTTCTGGGGACTTCTCTAGCACTCTGCTTCTTCCTATTCCCCTGGGGTCTTCATTCATCATGGTATCTCCCTCCTCATTCTCCCACTCTGCTCCTTATCCAGCTGAGACCTCCCGCTCCCCTAAGCTCTCTTTCCCCCACCCTTGCTCTCCATTACCCCGCCTCACGTCCAGTTTGCTCATGTAGATCTCATCCATTTCTCTGTCGTTGGGTGATCCTTGTGTCTTTCTTAGGGTCCTATTTACTAGGTAGCCTCCCTGGAGTTGTGAGTTGCAGTCTGGTTATCCTTTGCTTTACAACTAGTATCCACTTATGAGTGAGTACATACCATGTTTGTCTTCCTGAATCTGGGTTACCTCACTCAGGATGATTTTTTCTAGTTCCATCCATTTGCCTGCAAACCTCATGATGTCACTGTTTTTCTCTGCTGAGTAGTACTCCATTGTGAATATGTACCACATTTCATTTACCCATTCTTCACGACAGTCTATAGAATGGAAAAAGATCTTTACCAACCCCACATCTGACAGAGGGCTGATATTCAGAACATATAAAGAACTCAAGAAATTAGACACCCAACATCCAATTAAAAATGGGCTATAGAGGCCGGGCGGTGGTGGCGCACGCCTTTAATCCCAGCACTTGGGAGGCAGAGCCAGGCGGATCTCTGTGAGTTCGAGGCCAGCCTGGGCTACCAAATGAGTTCCAGGAAAGGCGCAAAGCTACACAGGGAAACCCTGTCTCGAAAAACCAAAAAAAAAAAAAAAAAAAAAAAAAAAAAAAAAAAAAAAAAATTGGGCTATAGAGCTAAACAGAGAATTCTCAACAAAAGAAGCTCAAATGGCTGAAAGACATTTAAGGAATTGCTCAACATCCTTAGTCATCAGGGAAATGCAAATCAAAACAACTCTGAGATACCATCTTACACCCATCAGAATGGCTAAGATAAAAAACACTGAAGACAGCCTATGTTGGAGAGGATGTGGAGCAAGGGGAACACTCCTCCACTGTTGGTAGGAATGCAAACTTGTACAGCCACTTTGAAAATCAATATGGTGCTTTCTTAGAAAATTGGGAATCAACCTCCCTCAAGACCCAGCTATAGCACTCTTGGGCATATACCCAAGGAATGCTCAATCATACCACAAGGACACATGCTCAACTATGTTCATAGCAGCATTATTTGTAATAGCCAGAACCTGGAAACAACCTAGATGACCTTCAACTGAAGAATGGCTGTTCTGATTCTTAACCTCCTGAGATGACCCTAGGCTCTTACCAGCCTGGAGACAGCACTGAGTCTCCATGGCAAACCTCATCATATGACTTCTATCCCCATCAGTCTGCCTACATATTGACCTTCTTATAGTCTGCCACCCTTGGAAGTCTGAACAACTTTTCTGTTGTGCCCTGCTATAAACTTCTTATTCTTTGTTAAGTGCTGTTTTATAAGGCCTGTCTTAGTTACTGTTCTAGTGCTGTGAAGAGACACCATGACACACAACTCTTCTAAAGGAAAGCATTTAATTGTGGCTGGCCTACAGTTTCAGAAGTTTAGTCCATTGTCATCATGGTGGGAAGCATGGAGGCATGCAGGTAGACATGGTGCTGGAGAAAGAGCAGAGAGTTCTACATCCGGATCTGCAGGCAACAGGAAGAGAGAGACTCTGGGCTTGGCATGGGCTTTCTGAGACATCAAAGCCCACCCCCCAGGACACACTTCTTTCAGCAAGGCCATACCTCTTAATCCTTCCAAATAGTACCACTCCCTGGTGACCAAGTATTCAAATCTATGAGCCTATGGGAGCCGTTTCTATTCAAGCCACCATAAGGCCCAACTTTTAACCACTCTTAGAATTATCCACCCTGGACAGTTTTCTGACGATATACATAAAGCATATGTTAATAGGATGTGCTTTGTCTTGTTAATCTGTCTTTTGTCAGTCTAACCTCTAGGGTTCCAGCCAGGAGACATAGAGGAGGACAGAAGAATTTTTTTTCTTTTCTACCCCTCCCCCCACCAAAGAGCATCCTACTCAGGATCAGGAGCTCTGTTCTCTTCCTCAGACATCACATGGCCACCCACACCTGGACCAGTTATTTAGCCTTAAGGCTGTTATGTGGAAGGACTAAAAATGCTCTGGATTTAAATGAGTACAGTGCTGTGTGTAGCTAGAGGCAGGAAGTAAGAATGACTATATCCTTTTGCTGACCCCAGCAGAGCTTCAGAAAGACAGACAAACCCATCCTGGGCTGAGGTGATGTGGAAGGAAGGTTGGCCATCTACCTTAACACTCTAAAGGTGACCTGGGGAAGACAGCCTATGGTGCCCATGAGGTTTGTAGAAATAACAAACCTTGGGCTCCTCCCAGACTTGTGAATCAGGACTTCTGGCAGCATGTCCTAGCCCATTATCTTGGTTTTAAAAAAGCCCTCTGAGGGATTCTCATCCACCCACAAACCTGCGAACCATAGTTTTAATTATTGCTAGGGTTTAGGACTCTTCCCCTTATTTGATGACCCTACAGTATAGTAAAGTTTAAACTACCTCAGTTACAGAGTCAGCCCCCAACAGGGGTTGGCCAATCTTACAGTGTGATTAGGTATGATTACACACAATCTTCCCTGGTCTTCATTATTGGTTTTGCAGTTACCTGGCTCTGCACCCAGCTAAACGAGTTTTTCAAAGGACATTTCTAAAGGTTGATTTCTTTTATGTGTATGTGAGGATGGGCGAGTGAACACGCATGTGCCACAACACCTATGTGGAGGTCAGAGGTAACTTAGTGAAGTCATTTTTCTACCACATGGATTCTGGAAGTCAAGTTCAAGTTGTTAAGCTTGTGCCCTTCTCTACTGGGCCATCTCCCTGACCCCCAAGACAACTTCTTAGTGAGTTGTCACACATAGCTTCCTGTCAGAGTTACTGCACTTTGCCCCATTATAAGATTGTCACATTGATATAAATTCCCAACATGCCCATTGATATAAATTCCCAACAGTTGGGCGTGGTTGAGCATGCCGGGCGGGACCTAGTCACTTCTGCCTAGTCATTCCTGGGTCAAAACGTCCTGTGTGACCCATGACCCTGCAGGTCAAGCATGCCCAGTGGGACAGCTAGTCATTTCTGCCCAGTCATTTCCGGGTCAAACATCTTGCATAACCCAGGACCCCGTGGCTTTATGTGGTTGTGTAGAGCACACCGTGATCTATGTGCATGTGTGGAATAGCTACATGGGCCTGTGTGCGCAGGCACAGCTCAGCCTTTATAAGCCGGCGCCATGATTCCCCAGTCCCCTTCACACACGTGTCTTTCCGCAGGCCTGTACACATCTGTCCCTCTCTCCTTATCTTAATAAAACTCTTGTTAGTGGATTCTGTCATGTTTCGTGACCTTTTCTCGCAGGGTAAGAACGCTGCAAAAAACCAACACACATGGAGCAGCATTATGGAAACTCAAGGACAGACTTCAGGGGACATAAGAAAAGAGCAGGGAAGCCTGTCTTAAGATGCAGAGCCTTGGGTCTCATCCCTACAATGTGCATCACATTATCTGGTCAAGTTCAATTACCTGCATCTTAAGCTCATTCCTCCAGTGCTCAGGCTCCAGGTTGTATGGAGTACCACACCCAGAGTACCACATCTGAGGAATCCCTCTCCAGGTGATCCATCCTGGGGAGGTGCCAGGAATGACCTGCCCTCTCCCCACCCTCCCTGAAAGCCACAGAGAGCCCCTTCCAGGTTTTGTTTGATGATATCCATCAAACAAATTAAAGCTAACCAGGAATTAATGACTTTTAAGCACTTTGTGTAGGTGGCTGCCCATGTAATCAATCTTCATTCACAAATACTGCTGAGGGCCCACACAAGGGTAATAATCTGCCCAACCTCACACATAAATCTCTCCAGTGGAAATTAAACAGGTAGATGGAACACTCTGGTGGGCATTATTCAATGTCCCAAGGGGTACTTTAGGTTAACAGAACTGGAGCTGAGAAATCAATTGGAAAACAATGACGAAGAGTGCCTTCCCACCTTGCCCTGTTCAGAGCCAGGCCTGACCTGAGGAAGCAAACCCTCTCCTCTAGGAAGCAGGTGTCCTGCAGAACTGGAACCTATGGGGAGAGCAGAAAATGCTTTGAAATGGAGGGTGGCAGAGTAAGGATTACCAGACCCTACAGCTAGGTAAAATGTCCCCATCCTGTCTCCAATATCAGAGGCACCTGCTACTTCTGACGACAGAACCAGACAGACACCTCAAAGGTCATGAGTCATCTACCTGACACTCTTCTTTTGTAAAATGTGCCTTCTTTCCTGCTCTATGGGTGCCTATGAACATCATCCAGGATGCCTGATGACAGTGAATGGTCGGTCACATGTTGGCCATGTGATTCAAGCAACCAAGTCAGAGTCCTCCTATAATAGTTGGTAATGGATACTTGGAACTGGAAGTGATGGGGACAATGGGAACTAAGAGCTGTCACTGGCTAGTCTTACTGCCACTTATAAAGAACCCACCTCAGATTAAAACAACACCGGAAGAAGTAGAGCTGGGAGGCCAGACCAGCCCCCACCCTTGTACATCACATAAGCTGATGCAGTCAATTGTAGGTTTTGGTTGAATTATTGTTCTTCACAACCCACAGTCTTAACTGAAATAGTAACATGGCTGCCATATTCGGACTTGCTCAGCCCTGGCTGAGGCAAATACCTGGAACATACTATACTGTTGATGCAAAAGGCACAGCTCTTGCCTCAAACAGAACAAGAGATAGTTTATCCTGCAGCCATTTTAGCTGACCATGAGCTAGGAACACAGGTTTGTGTTACCCCAAATTCCGTGTTCCAACATGGAAGTGGTTGCATGAAGTTTTATAGCTTTATATTTTTATAGCTTTACATTACGAAGAAAGTCATAAATCAAAGAAAATTTAAAATGCATTGTTGAGTACATCAAACAGGTGGTTATAGCAAGATGGGGAAGTTTTTCCATGGGTCTAAAATATTATCTGATGACATTATAGATTTCAAAGGTTTCTATCCATTAGTCACAGATGTTAGTTCTGACACAGAGCTGGGCAAGGCGTAGCTGTTCTGAGGCTAGAACTAGCCCAAGATAAAATAACTAGCCTCTGTACCTGTAACATTCCATCTCTCCACAGTACTGTGGTTCCAATTAGTCAGTCTGTAGACATAGCTTTCCCCCAGGAGTTCTCATTCACAGCACATTGTATAAAGTTGTCGAGCTAGCCACAGTGAGAGCATTCTGCATGCTTGCTAGGGTTGCAGAAATGCATTTCTAGCTGGAGATGCAGCAATTGGCAGAGTGCTTGCCTGTAAAAAAAAAGCCCTGTGTTTGATCCCAGCACCACATAAAACTGGGCAAAGTATCATATGCCTGTCATCCCAGCACTCTGGATGTGGAGGCAGGAGGATCAGAAGTTCAAACCCATTGCTAGCTTAGGTTACTCGAAGTCTTATCTCAAAATGCATTTCTGTGAAGTTTGCTATGGCTAGGCTACTTTGTAGAGAGCCCTCTTCTGGGTTATGTGGTTTGTATGTCTATGTGTTAACATACCTCATACCCTCATAGGATATAGGACACAAACAAGTGAATTTGAACCACAAAAAGGCCACCATGAAGGTTTCAGGAAGAGAGGGCTCTGATCAAAGAAAGCAGGCGCTTCTAGCATCCAGAAACCAGAGGCTATATATAGGCATCACCATTGTAGCTGTCAGCACATGTGTGCAGAGTGGTAAAGACTCTCTCCATGCCCTCACTCTAGAGTAGTAGTTCTCAACCTTCCTAATGCTGCGACCCCTTAATACAGTAGTTTCTCATGCTGTGGTGACCACCAGCCATAGGATTATTTTTGTTGATACTCCATAACTGTAACTTTGCCACTGTTATTAATCATAATGTTAATATCTGTGTTTACCTGATGGTCTTTGGCTACCCCTGTGAAAAGGTTGTTAGACACCCCCAAAGGGGTGGAGACCTACAGATTGAGAACCACTGCTCCAGAGGAGCAGGCCTTCTTCACACTGCTACTTTTGGTGGCCTCTGGGACTTCCTGCCCTGATGACCTGAGCAGCATCCATGGAGCATTTGAGGTCACGTGAGTTTCAGATGCCGTTAGGAGGTAACTTATCTGGGTTTGGGAGCATGGCTTTCTTTGGAGCTAGTGGGTGGGCATTATGTGCCTCCTTATTACAGCTGAGACCATTGCCTGGTGTTACAGGTTGGGAGGCTAGTTATCTTGGACTAGTTCTAGCCCTCCATAACAGCCATGCCTTGACCACCTCTGTGTCAGAACTAACATCTTTGGAGTAACATGACAGGACACACACTGAGCAGTGCTCTTTACTAGCCTTGGGCTCTGCATACTGAAGGACAGCCTTCAGTGACTTCAGATCAGCAGAAAATGGAGACCCACATCTTCCATGCGCATACCCTTTCTCCCACTGTCCCTTGTAAGATGCCATCTGACTTCAGTGCTGCCTCAACACTTTCGCTCCCCCAGAGGAGTTGCCCATCCCTCACTTATCTACAGGCCAGTGTTAGCACTGACGCCACAGCTCCTCCATAATGAGCTGTTCGGTGATATCTCTCCCAACAAATTGGCAGCTCCCAGAGCTCAGGGGCTTCATTTTAGTGGCATCTGTAACCATTTCTCCATCTTCCCTTAGACTACAGCTCAGAACTTACATTTAATAAGTGCATCCTAAGTGCCTGTTCCATAGAAATCAATGGCTGAACCTTCTAACCAGAGCAAGTGGGACTTACTTACTGAAGTTCTCACACTAGGGAGCTTTGAACAGATAGGGCAGCAAGCATCCACAAAGAAGAGGCCTTGGGGTCATCCCACAGGGGAGCTGCAATGAGGACATGCTACTTTCACCAAAGGCACTGGTCTCCAGCAGAAGTCCTAGCCACAGAGTGTCACCTGCTGAGGAAGGTGGAATGTTCTTCTCACTATTTCTCACCCGTACCCACCTCAGAGGAGAAAATATAAGAGGCTGACTTCCACATAATTACATGAGCTCAGATCATTCGCTTAGCTCTGTGAAATTGGATTTAAAGGGATAAAGGCTTAAAGGGAATCATTAAGCATAAATATCCTAGGAAAATTACCCTAAAACAATACATTTCGGCGCTGCTGGAGAGAGATCCGGCAGCTGGTACAACCCCAAGCACTTTACTGACTCAGAATGAATGGAATCGTCCTCTCCTGGAATCTGACATACCTCAGAAGTCACCTCAGGTACAGCTATTCTAATTCTGGGCATGGTGGGTCCAGGAGCCTGAGTTCTCATCCCCAGTGGTTCTGATGCAGTGGGCAAGAAGCACAGAAGCACTGTGACCCTCTACCTCCCTGGGGTCCTCATCATGGAGGGGACAGCTCTGTGTTGATTACTTGTGCACCCAGCAACCTGGATCCTGCGGAGTGGTGTGGGAAGACCCTCATCGTGCTGGCCTGTGGACATCTGATCAGGTAGCAATAGACATGTGAGAGGAGGGCAGAGCACCGGGCCACGTCAGTACCGTTCCTGGTGGCGCTGGGACCATCCTAGGCGTCAACATGACAAGGGACAGTGCTGAGTGTTTCAGTCAGTCACTGGTCTAACTGTGGTTCTGGAGCCCTGTGGTAGGGATGGTTGTATGAGGCAGGGTTCTCTAGATAAAGAACCAACAGAATGCGTGCGCATGTGTTGCGAGGGAGAGATTATTGGGTGGCCTTATAGGACAGTGTCTTAGTGACCTTGGTCATTGCTGTGAGAAATAGCTGACAACATCAACTAAAAGAAGGACGAATTTATTCCGGCTCACGGCGTGAGGGTCCCGTCCATCATGGCGGGTACGGCACAGCAGCAGCAGTATGAGGCAGCTGCCTACATTGAATCTATAGTCAGGAAGTAGAGAGAGATGAGCACTGATGTTCGGTTTGCTTTCTCCTTTCTATTCCGCTCAGGATTCCAGCCCATGGAAGATTGCCACCCATGTTTCGAGTGGGCTCTTCCTACCCCAATAAACCTACACTAAGAATTCCCTCACAGATAGGCCCCCCCCCAAGGTCTGTTTCCATGGTGATTCTCAATCCCGTTGACTTGACAGCCAAGAGTAACCATCTTGGGACTTGGGCCAATTTGACAATGGAGAAACAGAGACCCAGGTCCCTAGCTCAGGAAATGGTATGCCCAAGTAGTCCCAACCCAGGCCCGAATGCCTGGAAGTTCCCCAGAGAGTCACTGTCACCTGACTTACACTGAAAAGCTAAAGATGGCTGGTGGCAGCAACAGTAGGCATATTCACTCAGGAAAAGGGGGCTTGCAGGTACATGTACCACCTTGTTCAACTTCCTTGTCTTATCTACCAGCCCACTGGAACCTGCTGCTCACATTCAGATAGGTCTTTCCCCCCAGTCACTGTGCCACATATAATCCTTTCTGGAAATGCCCCTACAGACACACGGTGCATTTCCCCAGTAGACATCTTCTTAATCCAGTCAAGTTAATAACTGAGATCAACCATCGCAGTGGTTAACAGCTGTCTTCACCACCTGAAGAAAAGATATCCTGGGTACTGTGGGTGGCTCATCTACTCAACAGAGTGCCTTGGAGCAGACACTGAAGTGTCTCTGAGGAAGAGAAACCCATTTAAAGCCTACAGCATCAGCTCCTGCTTGGGAATCTCAGACTTGTCAGCCCCATACCACGTTAGCCAATGCATTAATTTCCATAAGTGTGAGTATGTACATATGTATGGACAGATGGATATGTGCATATATGTGTCAGTTCATTCTGTGTTACTATAAAAAAAATACATGAAACTGGGTGGTTTAAGAGATTTACTTCTTACAGATCAGGGACTGGGAAGCTGCTGGCTAAAAAACCCGTATATGGAGAAGAGAGGACCTTGGTGATATGTTACTCCATGGTGGAGGGCTGCAAGGCAAGAATGCTGAAACCAGTCTCATGATAATGGCTTTATTTTATTCTATCCCTGATAGTGGGTCATCTCTTAAAGGTCTCACCCCTCAACACTTGCACTGGGGTTAAGTTTCAACACATAAACTTTGGACAATGCATTCAAACCATACATATACATGCAACCACACACATACGCATATAAAAACATACACATGCACTATTTGTTCTGTCCTCTAGGGATCACACACACACACACACACACACACACACACACACACACACACACTGGTTTCTCTTCAAATTCTAGAACTCTTACTACAGGGATTCAATTCCTTTTCAAACCAAGCAATTTTTGTAGTGAAGGCTCTGGGTTTCGGGAAAGAGAAAACAAATGCTAATATGTGCCTAGAAGGGATGGCCTACGGGAACTAAAGGGACAAGTGGCCCTCTTCCCATTCGAAGGCAGCAGGACATGAGTCTCGGTGGCTTCTCGGCTCTGCTGAGCTGACTGCCAGCCTAGCCTTCACCTAAGTCCCCAGACATCCAAGATTGGCCACCATCTACTGTAGAGATGAACCCTGTCTCCTTGGGCCTCAGGCAGGCTGTTCCTACATCCTTTGAAACAGGTGTATGGCAGACTGTGTCTTGTGAAGATTTTCATCGAAGCTCTTTCTGGTGCTAACTTGAAACTATTCTGAGGTCCTAATTTGAACATAAAGGAGCATGTGGAGTAGGCAGGGGTTTTGCCTGTTTCAGGATAGAGCTAACAGGGCTGCCTGAGCTGTTCTTGGGTATTGCTTTCTGCCCACTGTCACAAATGAAGTAGTTGACATTGAAGTCTTTTAAAAGTTGCCGGGCGGTGGTGGCGCACGCCTTTAATCCCAGCACTCGGGAGGCAGAGCCAGGCGGATCTCTGTGAGTTCGAGGCCAGCCTGGTCTACAGAGCGAGATCCAGGAAAGGCGCAAAGCTACACAGAGAAACCCTGTCTCGAAAAACAAAAACAAAAACAAAAACAAAAACAAAAACAAAAAAAGTCATTGCTTTTAATGGAGCTGGGTGATAATTTTGTCAGTAAAGTGCTTTTCTTGCAAGCATGAGGACCTTCATTCTATGCTTCCTCTGAAGCCCACATTTATTTTTTAAAAGCCAAATATGGTGGTGCATGCATATAATCGCAGCATTAGGGAGATGGAAATAGGCAGATTCTTAGGGCTCACTCTCAGCCAGCTGGTCTCAATCAGCAAGCTGAGGCCAAAGAGAAACCTTGACTCCATAAACAAGGTAAGCAGCAATTGAGAAATGACACCCAAGATTGTTTGGCTTCCATATATACAAATGCAGACACACACACCCACACACATACTTTTCCATTTCAAGTATGGTCCAAAAGAGTATTTGAAATTTTAATGCCAAGGAATAAAATGCACATGGGCTTTTATTCTGATGGAGGGGGGGGTCACAGACTACCAACAAGAGAACAGAAGAATTTCTACAGTCCATTCAAAGCTGCCACAATGAAATATCTTAGATGGGACAGCTTAGAAATAAATAGACATTTATTTCATGGGAGTGCAAAATCAAAGCCCTGGAGATCTGGAATCAGTGAGGGCCAGTCTTCATCAATGGCACCTTCTGGCTACATCCTAACTTGGCAGAAGAGGCAGGGCACTCTCTGGGACCCCTCTAATTGTATTTATGGAGGCTCTTATCTCATGACCTAATCACTCAAAAGACCCCTCCCCCAATCTCTTAATGCCCTCACAACAGGGAAACAGGCATTGCGACCTTAGCCAAGTTGCAAAAGGAAAACAGAGAAAGTGTATTATCAGAGAGGGACTGGGAATGAACCAGAGGTCAGGACATCTCTGAGAAACCACCGTTTAGGAAGACAGCCACAGAAAGGTCTGGAGGTGAGGGAGGGAAGAAAGGAGAGAAGAAGGAGGAAAGGAGGGAGGAGAAAAGAAAAAGAAAAGAAAGGAGGGAGGGAGGAGGGAACACAAGAAAAATAATAACAGAAAACTTTGAAACAAATGAGCAGAGGCTCGTCCCCGGCAAACCATGGAAACCAGGGTTTGTTTCAATGATGTCACAGTGGGGAGAAGACAATATGGCACGCTCCCTCGTTTCAGTCCCCCAACCACAGTGATTGCCTTCCAGTGCCTCCCGGTGCCTCCCATCTGCTCTAGAGGCAGCGTGTCTAGCTAAGAAAGAACACGGTGCGTCAGCATCCTCTGAAGGTCAGCCACATTTTGGTTTTTGAGTAACTTCACACTAGTCTACGGCACAGGAGCAGAAAGGAGCTGTGGGACGGATGACGGGAGTGGGGAATTCTGAGAATTTCCTCGAAAAGGAGGTAGCATAGAAGGAGGAGGAGAATACAACTGATTTTCGACCATTGCTCATCTGGTCCTTCCCTTGTGGCTAGAATTGGATATGCTGGCTCCAGCTCCAGCAGCAAGCCTGTGACCACATGAGGAAAGGAGTCCCCTAAGGACAGACTAGAATCAGAATGTGCAGAACCCTCTGTTCCTGACTGTCCTACGACAACACCATCTTACGCTTGGACCTCACATTGATAGAGTTCTCCTGAGATGAGAAAAGTCAACTCTCTTAGCAAGACACCATCCATCAGACTGTTATTGACTGCTAATGTCTTGTGCCTCCTCCACCTAGACGTGGCAAGCTTAACTGTCCCAGGATCACAGCTGGAAGCACTGTGTGTCCTCACTAGCCTGGCCCTTGCGTTCTCCTCTGACATGTGCTCACAGGCCAGTGGCAAGTGTTGCCTTCACAGCCTCTCCCCACTCCCACGACATCTATGGGTAGCACAGGGCGTCCATGTCCCATGCACGTGTTCTGTGTCACTGCATCTACAAGAGAGGCCCAACGCTTTTCCTAGACGGTTAGTGTCTTAGATCCATCCCTACACTAAGAACAACCCAATGGCTTCCTAGGAGAGAGAAAATCTTTCAATAGGTCTTCTACACCATCCTTCGTCCTTCATCCACAGTTGTGACCAGATGGAAGGTAAAACTCACATGAGAGAAAAATGTAGACTTCTTGTTTGTTGGTGACACTACCTAGTGCTCAGGGGAACTAACTGAAATGTAAGTGTTGCTCTGTGGTGGGTCTCAGATGTGCTTCAGAACATCCACCACTGATGGCTTATCAAAGGGCAGCAAGGCCGGGAGCAGAAGACAGGAGGAGGCACTTCAGGCCCAAGGCTTCTTGGATGATCAGACCTAAGATGTCTGTCATTAGACCTGCATTGTACATGACATGACCAAGTTGTGTGCCCACAAGCCTGTATATTAGAGCCTGTGGTTATTTAAATGAGAAATGTCCCCCATATGCTCAGCTGATGCTATTTGGGAAGGTTTAGGAGGTTAGGAGTTATGGCTATGCTAGAGAAAATACATCACCGGAGGCAGGTTTTGCAAGTAGAAGCCTCTCAACATTTCCAGTTCTTTCTCTCTCTTCTCTCTCTCCTTCTCTCTCCTACTCCCTCCCTCTCCCTCTCCCTCTTTCCCTCTCCCTTCCCTTTTCTCTCTCTCCCCCTCTCTCCTCCCTCCCCTACTCTTTGTAACTGTAGTTGAGATGTGAGCTCTCAGCTCCCTGTTCCTGCCACCTGCCATGCCTCTGCATCATGATGGACTCTTATCTCTCTGGAAGCGTAAACCAAAATAAATGTTCCCTTTTATAAACTTCCTTAGTCATGGTATTTTATCACAGCAATGGAAAAGTGGCCATTCTTGGAAACAGGGCCTTTATGAGAAAAGTGAAACCATGGGAATAGATACCTGACCAGACAAAACTAGTGTCATCCAACAAAGAGAAAGGGAGCCGGGAAGGCAGCTCAGTCAGTAAAGCACTTGAAGAGTGAGGACCCAGGCTCAGTCCCCCAGATGCCGCATTCAGAAAAACAGTGCCTAGAAAGCAGACACAGGCAGATCCCTGGGGCCTGCTAGCAGGGTGCCAAGAAAGTGAAGGAGGGCAGCACCTGGGGAACAGCACCAAAGGTTGCTGTCTGACCTTCCACACACACACACACACACACACACACACACACACACACACACACACACACGCACGCATGCACACACACGCACGCACATATACAAATGTACACATACACATGCATATGCATGCATGTACATACACGCATATATATATCTATACATACACATGCACACACACGAACGTACACATACATACATGCATATGCATGCATGCACATCCACGCATATATGCATACCTGTATACACACACACACACACACATACACACACAAGTAGTAGGTGGGAGGGAGAGAGAAAACATATACTTATCTCCTCCCACCCCCTAGAAAACCATAGCATAAAGGCATTGTCTGCCACCAGGAGGGGAAGCCTCAACAGACTCAGATCACTGACATCTTAGTTTCAAATTTCCAGGTTCAGAACTGGGAGAAAATCAGTTTGCACTGTTTAAACTGTTGGTTTCGGGTACCTGTCATTCAGCCTGAGGTGACTGGTACAGCAATAAAGTGTCCCCCTGAACTTAATCAACAAGCGTGAAGACAGCAGGACTGTATGATGGAGGGGTTCGCGTGGGAGCTGTGTATGGATGACCTTGTCCCCATGCACCCCCTGAAAGCCAATGGCCAGGCAAATCCACACCTTCCGTAGCTGTGGTCAGCAAACAGATGTTTAAATGCTGTCTGCTCTTAGGTCAGTGCTGCTGAGCCCCTCCTTTCTTGTTTACATGGTAGCAAATGTATAACTATGCCCTCACCAAAGAATCCAAAGGCCCTGTCATATTTCTGTATTTTCATTGAAAACAACATAGTTCCTCATATTTTTGTAGATATGCATGGGATGCTTAACTCCTGCTCACGCTACATCTCTACTTTCTCTCAGAAAGCAAACCCCCAAAACTCCCAGCTTTGGATCTCTGAAGAAAAAGCCATGCATACGTGGTACCTCAGGTGTTTCTTCTCTAATAAAGTTCATTTTTTGAATATCAACCAGGTGAGGCTACTGGAAAGTCATACTTGAATCAGAAAATGTGTGAAGAGGAAACTGTATTGGTCAAAGTTCTCAACGGAAGTGAACCCAGGAGGACACACACAGTGATGGTTAGTCTCAACTGTCAAGGTGACAGGCTTTAGAGCTACCATGGAAACACACCCCTGAGCATGTCTGTGAGGAAAGTTCTAAACAGGTTTAGCTGAAGAGGAAGACTCACCCAGAATGTGTGTGGTCCATCACGTGGGCTGGATTATGGAATGTGTATGGTACATCACATGGGCTGGATTATGGAATGTGTGTGGTCCATCACATGGGCTGAGCTATGGAATGTGTGTGGTCCATCACATGGGCTGGACTATGGAGTGTGTGTGTGGTTCTATCACATGGGCTGGGTTATGGATTAAGTCAAAAGGAGAAAGTGAACTAGGGAGATGGCTCAGTTCGTAAAGTGCTGCTTGACAAGCGTGAAGGCTGTGGGTCCTGGAGATCTGAACTCACATGAAAAGTCAGGCCTGCCTGGTAGCCCAAATCTGGAGGATGGTGGGCTAGAGACAGGCAGCTCTCTGGAGTTCACTAGCCAGCCAATTTAGCCAAATCAGTGAGCTCCAGCCACCCAGCATAGCTGGATCAGTGAGCTCCAGATTCACTGAGAGACACTGTTGTTGCAGAATATTCCTTTACACTGTGTGAAGATGTGTCTTGTGATTGCTTTAATAAAGAGCTGAATGGCCAATAGCTAGGCAGGAAGAGGTTAGGTAGGAGTTCTGGGGACAGAAAGAGCTCTAGGAAGAAGAGTCATCAGCTGGATGCAAAGGAAGCAGGATATGCAGGAGGAGAGGTAAAAGCCATGAGCCACATGGCAACATATAGATGAATAGAAAGTGGTTAATTTAAGTTATAAGAGCTAGTAGAACAAGGCTAAGCTATAAGGTGGGAATTTATAATTAATAATAAGTCTCTGTGTCATTTTTTGTGAGCTGGGAGCCCCCCCAAAAAATCCATGTATATATGGCACACAATGTGGGGCCACATATATTCACATAAGGCCTGAGAAAGCTTAAAAAAATTTTTTTGGGAACATGGAGTCAAACATGGCTTACTGGTGACCATGGTCTCTCAGGTAGACTCAGCAATGTACAGAGATGTGGCTACCAGCTATTGCCTGTGGGCTGGAGCCAGCCACCATTGCCATGCACCAGTGCCATGTGCTAATGGTGGCTGACATAGCAGTTTAAGATTTGTGTTATAATCAGACAATGCTGCAGATGCTCAGTAAAGATAGATCCAGATAGAAAAAACCTCTAAAAGGGTTACAGTATGTTTAAAATGTGCTTAGATGCTGAAGAAAGAAAAGAAAATGGTATAGACAGTCACAGAAAAAAATAGTTTAAAAATAATAAAGTCTTTAAAGAGAGAGTAAAGATATATATATTCCATTTAAGGATGAGAAATATTGTAATAGAGGGAGTTTGGACCTTATGTGGTGCTTTGTTAATTTTGAATTTTTTAAATGCTGATGAGTGAATAGCAGCTGATTACATTGGATTATGAAAGGGACTCTTGAATTAAACCAGCCTATATACTTTAGGAATGTTTTAACTTTGAAATGGAATTCAAAAAATGTATTGTGTTGGGGAAGAGGTTATGCTTTTCTCCCCACAGGAAATGAGAGACTGTGGATTCATTTAAGGTTAAAGAAAGTCAGATTTTTTTGGAGGAGACCTCCTGAAAATCTTGACTTCAGATATAAAAAAATAAACCTACAAAAACTACAAGATAGGTGACAATATTTTACCTACTTAAAACATAAAACAAAAAAGTCATCTTTGGCTGGCTCGTGTATAATGTACAGTTCAAACATGTGTTAATACAGATACATATGCTACCTTTGAAAGTTTGTGTGTTTTCAGAGCAAGGGAACGAGACACCAATGAAAATGGGTGGCTCAGGTGATCCATCCTCTCAGAGTATCTCTGTTGCACTTTCCTCAGAGTTCTGCATCCAGAACAGCTTCAAGGCTTCTGGCTGAGATGGTCCAGCCTCACAAACTATTTTAGCCAGGACTACAGATAAGCCTTGCACTTTCCCTTTGTACAGACACTGGACAATAAATTTTACAGCTAGCTTTCCCAGGACTTGGCCATTATCCCAATTTTCTCAGGGTCTCCTAAAGATGTCATCACCCCCAGACATCAGGAAACAGTCTAGAAAATACAATGCTCACTTTCCCAAGAGTTGGGGTGGGTAGTTTTTAGTTCTTCAGTGGGTTATGGATGTTTGTCATCATTGTGGGGGGGGGTTACAAATTGTTACTGGTCGTGTGAGGGAGAAAGCTAAACAAAGGAGATTAGATTCAGGGATCTCTTTCTAAAAGGAAAAAGAGGGGATATAGTATAGAAATGATGGGATAAAAGGTTGGATTGTTGAGTCTACTTTTGAAAAATCATTAGTCTCAAATATTTAACATTGGTATGGATTTTTGTATATTGATACAAATTTAATGTTATTTTTGGCAATATATATATATATATATATATATATATATATATATATATATATATATATATATGTTTCTATTCTTGTTTAAGGTATTGTACCTATACAGCTCATTTAAAAAATGTGATGTAAAGTTTTAGTACTTGAAAGCTATTTAGGATAATAAAGAAATACAGGTTAATAGTCATCTATAATGACCAAACTTGTAGTCATGTTAGATATGCTTCCAAGGTCATACAGAGATATATTTTAGATAGATAGGTAATCTTCAAAAACTTCAAAGACCTAAAGAATATGGGATTTAAAATGTTAAAATAACATAAGGCTTTTCATGATAGTCAGACATATCTGCTCCTGGCAGCACCAACCTCCTTCAAAGATGAGCATCAAAAACCTCATGTAGAGTTTGCTTTCTTTGTGCTGACAGTGTGCTGTCCAAACTAGACAAACAGAACACAAAAGAAAGTAACTGCTGAACTTTGCCAAGACAGGGTAGGACAGTCCTTCAAAAGTTGCTGCTTCACAGAAAAGTCTGTCAGATATTCTAGGCCTATAAGCTGAAGATGGATGCTCCAACATCACAGAAGAAACTTGGGTGAGTGTCCAGGCAGCCAGATGTTTCTGTCATTTCACAGTTTTAGAAGTTGCTTGCTCTGCACTTCCTGTTTACTCAGGTAATATTATATCCTTCTTGAGTCTTTGATGGAATTGAAGACCAGATAGTTATAGTTACAGTTTCCCTCAGTCATGCTAGAAAGTAAATTAGGTACAAAACTTTGGGCTTATCAAGAGAGGATAGATAATAGAATATTTTCTCTGATTTTGCCAAATACAAATGGACTGGACATTGTGAATGTAATTCTTACTTGATAATTGTTCTTATTGTTTATAGTTTTATTGTGTTGAAATTAAAACATTCCTTTTTATTTAGACAAAAAAGGAGAAATGTTGCAGAATATTCCTTTACACTGTGTGAAGATGTGTCACTGTGATTGCTTTAATAAAGAGCTGAATGGCCAATAGCTAGGCAGGAAGAGGTTAGGTGGGAGTTCTGGGGACAGAAAAAGCTCTGGGAGAAGAAAGGCAGAGTCACCAACTGGATTCAGAGGAAGCAGGACATGCAGGAGGAGAGGTAAAAGCCATGAGCCACATGGCAACATATAGATGAATAGAAAGTGGTTAATTTAAGTTATAAGAGCTAATGGAACAAGTCTAAGCTATAATTTTGGGATTTTATAATTAATAATACGTCTCTGTGTCATTTTTTGTGAGCTGGCAACCCAAAGAAATATCTGTCTACACCCTTTCTCAAGAAATAAGGTGGAGAGAGATTGAGGAAGAGACCTGACTTTGACCCGTGGCCTTCACATATATGCACACATGTGTACATACCACATGAACACACATATGTACGGCATACATACAAAACCACACATGCATATGTGTGTATATACATGCACACACACATGAGAAGAAGGGAGAGATAGCTATCTGAGTGTCACCATTCCTCTCTGCTTTCCAACTACGGACACTCCTCTTGTATAACTTCCCCACCATGGACTGAGCCCTCTAAGTGTGAACCAAAATAAATGCATTTTTCTGTAAGTTGTGTTTGTGGAGTATTTTGTCACAGTGATGATAAAAATGTCTAACCTAGAAACAAGCATGTGTATACTCATACTATTCAGAGATTCATGCTAAGGAACTGTCTCATGTGAGTGTGGGCCCTGGCAAGTCTAGAAAAGAAGTACCACCCGGTTAGAAACTGGGCAGGAGCTGAGGCTGCAGTCTTCAGTAGGATTCCTCCCTCTCTGGGAAAGCCAATCAGAGTGCCTTCATTCCATAGCCAAGGCCAGGCATCATGGATATGGCTCACATTGACAAAATGCCTTTCCAGCAACATGCAGATGACTGTTGGAACAATAACTGGACCCTTTGGCCCGACCATGTCACCACATAAAAACCAATTCTGATGGAGATGAAACAGAGCCCAGGATTCATTTCACACTTTTCTCTGCACTGCAATCCAGCAAAGAGAATGACTTAGAAGCTTTGAGGCTCATAAAGTAACTTGATTAATCATATCTTCCACTTCAGTTATTTTGCTTATATACGTGTATCTTGCATGTACATGTGTTTCTACCCACTTACATCTGTAAGCACACATACATGTCCATATATGACGTGGGTATCAACAGAGAGAGAGAGAGAGAGAGAGAGAGAGAGAGAGAGAGAGAGAGAGAGAGAGAAGTCTGTTGCCATACTATGTTCAAATGTTCTCCAAATGTGCTCAAATGGGCATTCAAAAGCTCCATTTCTCTTCATTTCTCACCCCATCTCCAAGTTGGCTGTACTTTAAGTGAACATCTTCAATTACTGTTTCTATCAGCAATGCTTGTAGGCTCATCACACTTCCCTCGTCTCATCATCATGATGGTATTTAACACATATTTTCATTCCAAGCCGTTACGTGATTACTGCAGAGGCAGGGAAGGGATCTGTTCTCTCCTGCTCCTTGGGCATCAGTGATTGTCCCAGATTACAATAAAGAGAACAAGTACATGCTATTGCATATCCAGCTATGGCTAGAGCACAGCATTAACCTGTTGTTTAATCAGTTTGGCAAACGTGATTTTATAAAACAGAGAAGAAAATCTATCCTAGTGTTTTTACAGTGGCCGTGGGTCCAAATGCTGCGGGGAAGCCCTGCTAAAAACTAGCATTAGAGACTCAAGAACTTCTAGTGTAGCCACAAGCTTGGGCTTTGTTTGTCTGTTTTTCTTTTTGTTTGCAGTTCTAATGGGTTTTTAAAAATAATTATTTATTTTATGTGTGTTTTGCCTGAATGTTTGTTTGTGTACCATGTGTGTACCTGGTGTCCTCAAAGGTCAGAAGAGGACATTGGATCCACTGGAAGTAGAGTTACAGATAGATGGCTCTGACCCACCATGTGGTTGCTGGGAATTGAACTCAGGACCTCTGAGCCATCTTTCCAGCCCATGTTTGGAAGGTGGGTATGACGAAAAAGATTTTTAAAACTTATTTTTATTTAAATCCTCACGCCCACTCCATCTTTTCCAGGCTGGCCTCCCCTTCTGAATACATAGTCAAGGATGACCTTGGATCCCTGATCTCCTTACCTCTGCTTTCTGAATGCTGGGATTACAGGCCTGAGCCGTCATGCTTGGTTTAAGCAATGCTAGCGATTGAACCCAGGGCTTCGTGTGTGCTAGGCATTAAGTTCTGCCCGCTGAGCTAGTCCAAACATTTTTGTTTTTATTTTTGTTTTTAAGAGGAAAAGAGTAGATTTATTTGTCCATCCTCGCCTCTTCTTTTTTTTCTCAAACTTTCAGAGGGTCACCCTGTTAGATAACAGCTGGGATGAGCTATAATTCAGAGTGATTTAATTAGCTCTAATAATAAGACTTGCCCTGCTCAGTCCCTTAGATTCAGTGCATCATGAGGGCATGAACTGGCAAGTTCCCACAACAGGAAACACCTGCTGTAACTCCTCCTTGCTAGACTCAGCAGCAGTCCATCTCTCCCTCTCCCTTCTACTGTGTGATGAAGGAAACAGCATTTTGGGTCCAGCTGATGCTCCACACACAGCCTTTCCTCTCAGGAACAAACTAATTTCCATGCTTTTTCACAGGCTTGTCTCTCTGGTGCGCACTGCCATTTACACAGGTTTTCACCATCAGCTTTTGCAGTCGCCATTTAGAACTGTGCTGACCCAGGACATGCCCTAAAGGAGAACTGTTTGCTTACTTCAGATTCTGAATGGCCTTTCAACATTTTGCTTGGTCAGGGACTTTTTTTTTAAGTAATTGGAGTTGAGTACTTTTTTTCCAAAGTTGTTATAGTCTTAAATAATTTGGGGTTCTTTTTATCTAATGATTTCCATTTAATTTGGAAGGTAACTAATGGAAGTCTTTATAACAAGGCAATATTTTAAGAGGTCTGCCAATTTGCACAGTCTTTCCAATTTTAAGGAATTAAATGGTTGCAAGATAAATTTGGCAATGGGATAATTCCAGGGATGCTTCTAATTGGTGACACTGTCTTAACCGGGAAAGAACGCATGTGTGTTTCTTAAGCTGTGTGTACCATGTCTAGTCCCGCTACCGTGTACAGGTGGACAGCAACGCTAGGAGCCAAATAACCCATGACCAAGCTTCAGGGGGATTTGAAGATAAGAGTTCCTATGGATGGCGATGCAGTTAACCCTTCCCAGGCTAGTCCCACTTCCTTTATTTCTTTCATTTACCTTTTTGTTTTGTAAGTGTATACGTACGTGTGTGTGTGTGTGTGTGTGTGTGTGTGTGTGTGTGTGTGTGTGTGTGTCTGCCAGAGGTCAATATAAGATGTCCTTCTCAGTCACACTCTACCTTTTTTTTTGAGACAGTCTTTCTTACTGATTCTGCTGGATTGGCTGGCCAGTGAGCTCCAGGGAGCCTCCTGTCCAGTGCTTCTCAATCTTCCTAACGCTGCGACTCTTTAATACAGTTTCTCATGTTGTGGTGACCCCAACCATAAAATTATTTTCATTGGTACTTTCAAAACTATTTTCATTGCTTCATAACTGTAAATTTGCTACTGTAATGAATCAAAACATATCTGATATTCGACCTCTGTGAAAGGGTCGTCTGATCCCTAAAGGGGTCATGACCCACAGGTTGAAAACCACTGCTCCTGTCTCTGCCTTCCACTGCTGGCACAGAGGTATATGCCACCAAAGCTTTCTTACATGGATTCTGAGGGATCGAACCCAGGCCTTTACACTTGCATGGCAAGTTCTTTACTTAGAGAGTCATCTCCCGGGCTCCAAGAATTCCCATTTAAAATCTGCCTTTTATTTCACTTTACCTTCCGGTGAGCAGCTCCCACACAAGGAGACCATCAAAAGGCCTCTCACCACCATCCTTTGCAGCTGTCAGTTCACCAGAACGGGGGTCATCTGAGCAGTGACTTACGCTTTCCAGAATCAGCTCTGGTGTGTGGTTTCAAAGCACAGAAATCCTGGCTCTAAAGACTGTGAATAATGAATTGCTGGGTTTTCAACAGTTGAATTAACAGACATAAATAAATGAAAGCATCAGGAATCACCACAATTTCCCGGTAGGATCCCAGCCAAGCCACAAGCCCCTGTCTAGGGAAGGAGCTCACACAGTATCGAGTGTATGAGATTGGCCTTCCTTAAGGATGCACAATGTATTTCTTGAAATCAGCTGACCTCCACTTCAGAAAACGGCAGCGGCGGGGGTGGGGGTGGGGGTGGGGTGTCTAAGGAAGGAAGGAAGGAAGGCAGGCAAAGAGAACAGAACAGGCATCCTAAGAAATGAAGGGAAGGACTGATGAAGGGGGAGGAAGGGTAGAGGGGGTAGTGGGGAGGGAGGCAGGAACAACAGGAAGGTAGGAGGGGGCAGGATCTTCTTTTGCATACTCATGAGAGAAAATCCAATTAACTTCTGCAGGTTTTCAAACAAACTCAAGGATAACATTGAGAAAGGAGGAGCATCTTTTAATTAAAGAAAATATAGACGCTCCTCTTCCTGCCTTGGGTCAGTCAGCTGTGTGTCCCAGTCTCAGCCTCAAGCTAGACCTGTGCTGGCTTCAGAAACCAGAAACGGGAGAGAAAATCAGACGGACTAAGATTTAAAAGAGCCAAGGAAATGACAGAGCAGCTCTGCATGCACCTGATCAAATAAAAGGATCAGACGTTCTACTGAAATAAGCTGAGGCCGTGACTAAGTGCTGGCTTCTAGCGCATCTCTTCTGTGTTTCAGTCAGAGAGTAAACAGGCTGTTGGGTAATGGAGGGGTGGGGGGGGAGGGCTTGGCTGAATTAGGTTTAAAAGGTGTCAATAAAATTAGAGGTTCATCAATTCCACTCACAGTCTAACACATTGTCTTGTAAAACTGGTCTTTTTTTATTCTTCTCTCGTACATTATACCCCTACTGCAATTTCCCCTCCCTCCACTCCTTCTGTCTCCCCACCGCCTCCCCTCACCTCCCCCAGATCCTCTGTTTCCCTTTAAAAACGAAGAGCAGGCCTCCCAGAGAGATCCACCTAACTTGGCCTAGCAAGTTACAGTAAGACTAGGCTTCTGATACAACAGAAGTCTTCTTCTGAAGTTGTAGACCCTACTCCTGGTACTGGGTCACCTTGCCCAGCCTTAATCCATGGGGAGGTGCTCAATCTTACTGAAACTTGATATGCCCTTTCCTAAACAGAAACAAAGGAAGGTTGGATTGGGGGAGTGGGAACAGAGAGAGGATGGGGGTAGGGACTGGGAGGAGAGGAGGGAGGGGAAACTTTGGCTGGGCTGTAAAATAAATAAATAAATTTATTAAAAAAAGAAAAAAGACTAGGCACAAACCCTCATATCAAGGCTGGATGAAGCAACCCAGTAGGAGGAAAAGGGTTCCAAGAGTGGGCGAAATACTCCCACTGTTAGGAATCCCACAAGAACACCAAGCTACACAACCATAATATCTGCAGAGGACATAGCAGAGACCCATTCAGGTTCCATGATTGTCACTTCAGTCTCTGTGAGCCCCTGTGAGCCCTGCTTAGTTGATTCTGTGGGCTGTGTTCTTGTAGTGTCCTGGGCCTCTCCTACAATCCTTCCTTTCCATCTTCTTCGGGGTTCTCCGAGCTCACCTACCCTCTAGTTTGGAGGTCATGCCACCAATGGAAAGCAGTTTCCCGTATTAACACTTACTCTAGATTTTTCAATAGCTTACCCACATACTATGCACTGCCTAGTTCCAATAATATCTTGAGATGTCTCCCAGAAGCAAACCTGAATCACACAAATCAGTGACCCTTTCCTGACATGCCTATGCTGTGACTGGTCACTAGCTGACTTGTGAGGTCTCCGTTGGCCAAAGGAAAAAAAAAAAACGGGAGGTGAGAGCATAATTCCTACTTGATCCTCTGTCATGGGCAGAAAAAGGAGCCTAGCGGCCACCTTAGGCCACTCCTCAGCCTTGTCCTTTCTGATCAGCTAAGACAGACCTGACAACCTTCTTTCCCATCCTTTGTCTCCAGCCACTGTCTCTCCAGCTCAGCATGGATTCAAGCCCTGATGCTCTCCCAGAAACCACTTGCTAGGCCTCCTGCCTCCAAGCCTTTGGTTTCCTGTGCCAGCCAGGTTGAGCATCTGACCATCTCATTGCCCAACAGAGATTCCACACACCTCCAGGGCTCTTTCTACACTCTACCACTTTGTCTTCCATTCTTGTGATAAGCACCACGACCCAAAGCAACCTGGAGGAAGAAACGGTTTATTTGGCTTATACTTCATTTCCTAGTTCATCACTGAGGGAAGTCAGGGCAGGAAATAAAGCAGGAACCTGGAGGTAGGAACATAAACAGAGGCCATAGAGGAACACTATTTCCTGACTTGTTCTCCGTGGCCTGGTCAGCTACCTTTCTTACACAGCCCAGGTCTATGTGCCCAGGGATGTCACTGCCCACAGTGGTCTTGGCTACTCACACATCAATCATTAATCAAGAAAATGCCCCCACAGGGATGCCCAATGGCCAATCTGATGAAGGCAGTTCCTTGAGATTTTCCCAGGTGACTCTAATTTGTGTCAAGTTGACAAAAACTAACACCTAGACCAAGTCTCTAATCTGGGGGTGTGCTCTGTCAGTGGATACTGAGAGTTGTGTCAAGAGCTATAGGAAGCTGAAGAATAAACAAACATATCATCCTAAATCTGTAAATGTACTCAAATGTTTGTCTAGGAAAACTATCTTTTCAATATAGCTGTAACAGAGCTATATAAACTTGAAGCTAGAATCTGGGGAGACGGATCAGTTGGCAAAGTGCTTGTCACACAGGCATGGAGACCCTGAATTCAATCCCCAGAACAAATGTTAGGTGTGGTGGTGGCATGTGTTTATAACCCCAGTTGAGAAAGTAGACTCAGATAGACCTCTGGGGCTCACTGGGCCATCATGGAGTCTACTGGTGAGTTATGGACCAATGAGACACCCAGTTTCAGACAAGATGCATGGCATCTGAGGTACAATACCCAAGGTTAACTTCTTGCCTCCATATGTGTGTATACAACACACACACACACACACACACACACACACACACACACACACACACACTTTAAGCTAAAACCTTAGACTTTAAAACAACAGTGTGCATGGATGGCCACATTGAACTCAGCTCTCAGAACCCATTAATAGTTCTGTCTGTGAGTGTTTTTCAGAGGCGACAGGGAAGGGCTTGAGTGTGACAGAAGGTCTGGCCTTTTTGTTCCTGACCTTTGATGTACAGAACTCACTTACAGAAATTTGTCTTATGGAAATGAGCCATCTCATGCCAAAGCCAAATGCAAAAGGTGATTCATCAGAGCTTCTTCCAACAGGAAATGGTTGTGATGACTTGAGCGACACCACCTGCTCTGGTCTATACAAGTAAAGAATGTTCTCTGTACCACTTTTGGAAGGTGGAGCATAAATGCATTGTTCGTGTAAAAATATGTTTGAGATTTACCATAAAATGGGATGGCTAGTTAGAAAATAGCATTTTATTGCTCACACATAAAAATAAAGAAGAATCAAGGCTAAAAGTTGCACATGGTTGCATAGAAAGGATGGGTTGTGATTGCTGATTATTTTTGTTTGATGATATTTTTCATAACAAATTGAGATTATTATGTAGTAGACAGAAATGATGAGGCAGATCTGGTGGCTTCAGATACTCAGAAAGTTTTGGACTACAAAGCTCCAGGCTAGCCTCAATACTGTGTTAAAATAAAAGTCAAAAAAGAAAAATAATGGGGTGTGGGAGGCACGAGGAGATGTCTCAGTTGGTAAAGTGCTTTCCCTATAAGCACAAGAACCAGAATTTGGAATCTGTTCTAGTCTGGGTTAATGCTGTTGTGGTAAAACATTGACCAAAACAACTTGAAGGATCAAAGGGTTTAATTGGTTTACAGATAGGAATTTGGAGACAAGAACTGAAGCAGAGCCCATGGAGGAACGCTGAGCACTGGCTTGCTCCCCTTGTCTTGCTCAACTGCCTATTTTATACATCTCAGGATCACCTGCCCAGGAACGGCTCTGCCCAAAGTGGGATGAGCTCGCCTATACTAATCAGCAGTTAATAAAATGCTCCACAGATATGCCTATAATTCTTCAGCTGAGATTCCTTCTTGGAAAGTGTTCCAAGCATCTATGTAAAGCACCAGGCATGGCAGTAGGGGAGGCAGGTATCAGTGGATCCCTGGAGTTCACTGGCGAGCCAACTACTGAATCACTGAGTTCTAGGTTCAGTTACAAATCTTATCTTAAAAAATTAAGATGGAGAGGAAGATACCCAATGTCAACCTCAGACAGCTCATGCATGCACACACATGCATGCACATGAACATGTATATATAACATGCACATACACAGAAATAACAGCAATAGATAAATAAACAGGAGGTAGGTATTATTTCTCAGTGAGAGAATCCTTGCCCAGCATGTGTGAGTCCTTAAAAGTCCTAGGTTTTGAATGTGACACACATCCTTAGTGAGATAGCCCCTTCCTCATTTTCATTTCCCATGACCTCTTACTGGTCCTTTGCCCACCAAGAATATTTCAGTAATGGAAGCTTCTGAAGCAAGAGATATTCTTTCACTTCTGTGCTTTGTAGATGCATTTTCCCTAGCCTGACATGTCCTTCATCTTTCTTACCAAGTGTCTTAGTTAGGGTTTCTATTGCTGTGAAAAAATACCATGACCACAGCAACTCTTATAAAATATAACATTTAATTAGGGTGGCTCATTTACAGTTTCAGAGGTTCAGTCTATTATCATCATGGTAGGGAGCATGGTGGCATGCAGGCAGACTTGATGCTAGAGAGGAAACTGAGAGTCCTACATCTTGCAGGCAACAGGAAGTCAATTGAGACACTAGGCAGTATCCTTATCATAGGAAACCTCAAAGCCTGCCCCCACAGTGACATTCTTTCTGTAACAAGGCCATACTCACTTCAACAAAGCCACAGCTCCTAATAGTCCTATTTCCTATGAGATTATGGGGGCTAATTACATTCAAACTACCACACCAAGCAAATACTTGTCCAGTGGTGATTCAGTTCCTACTGGCCTTTGTGTGGTAAGAGTGTACTGTAGTCATACCATTCAATTGTCTGATTCCCCCCATCCCTCCACACACAATAATCCCCCCTTACTATCAATTACTATAGATGGCTTCTATTATAAGACAGCCTTTGCCGCTTGGTCAAAACGAACCCATTAGGAACTTCCAGTTAAAGTAGAGGCTTCAGTTCTCCATCACAATGAGAAGACAGGATACCAATCCCACAAGATTGTTGCTGTTGTTTATTTTTATTTTTGTGGTACTAGAAATTGAACGTAAGACCTTACAAATCTAAGACAAAGCTATGTGCTCTGCCACTGAGATACATCTCTAGTTCTTTTGAAAATAATCTTTTTGATGAAGATCCTATCCCATTCTGTGGGCTGCTGTTTTGTCTGTTTGACAGTGTCCTCGGCTTACAGAAACTTTTCAGTTTCAGGAGGTCCCATTTGTTAATTGTTGATCTGAGCACCTGTGCTAACAGTGTTTTGTTCAGAAAGCCTTTTCCTGTGCCAATGTGTTCAAGATTATTTTCTACTTTCTCTTCTATCAGGTTCAGTGTATCTGGATTTATGTTGAGGTCTTTGGTCCATTTGGACTTGAGTTTTGTGCAGGGTGATAGATATGGATCTATTTGCATTCATCTACATGCCAGTATCCAGTATGTCATTTGTTGAAGATGCTTCCTTTTTTACATTGTATAATTTTTTGTTGAAATTAAATGTTCAAATAGCTTCTTTGTTGAAAAATCAAGTGTCTGTAGATGTGTGGATTTATGTCTGGATCTTTGATTCAATTCCATTGATTCATGTCTGTTTTTATGCCAATGCCATCCTGTTTTTATTACCATAGCTCTGTAATAGAGCTTGAAATCAGGGATGGTGATACTTCTGGCAGTTCTTTTATTGTACAGGATTGTTTTAGTTATTGTAGCTGAAGTTTTCCTGGTCCTGCCTGGCCCACGGTCAGGACAAATCTCTCCCACTAGCATCCCCCATGTAAACACACAGAGACTTATATTACTTATAAACTGTATGGCCGTGGCAGGCTTCTTACTGTCTGTTTTTATATCTTAAATCAACCCATTTCTATAATCTATACCTTGTCATGTGGCTCGTGTCTTAATGGTATCTTACATCATGCTTCTCCTCATGGTGGCTGGCCACATCTCCTCGACTCAGCCTTCTTCCACCCAGCATTCTCCTCTCTCCTTGTCCTGACTACACTATCCTTCCTGCCTGGCTACTGGCCAATCAGCATTTTATTTATCAATCAATCATAGCAACATATATTCACAGCATACAGGAATTCCCACAACACTTACCCTTTTCTGTTTTTTCAAAAAGTAAGATTTTAACTTTAACATAGTAAAATTACATGTAACAAAACAATTATCAAGCAAGAATTACAGTTACAATATCTAGTCTATTTATAATATCTAGTCTATTTGTATTTGGCAGAATTAAAGAAGATATCCTATCTATCCTATATTTGTGAGTCTAAGGTTTCATATTTAACTCATCTTTTATCATAACTAAGGAAATTATAACTGTCTAGTCTTCAACTACATCAAAGACCCCGAAGGATATACTATTACCTGAGAAATGGGAGAAGGATGCAAGCAACTTTCGGGAGTCTTTTGAGAGTAGACAGAGACAGCTGGCAGCCTGGACAGTCATCCAAAGTTCCTTTGTAAAGTTGGGGCATCTGTCTTCAGCCCACAGGCCTAGAGTCTCTCAGTCACTTCTCTCTGTGTCCTGTAGAATGTCTGGCAGTTTCTTCTGAGAAGCAGGAACCTGAAGGACCATTTTGCCAAGCAAAGTTCAGTGGTCACCTTCTCATGGGTCCTGCATGTCCAGTCAATCAAGCAGTCCAGGCAAGAACAGTTTCTTGCCCAAATGGCTATTTTTGCCAAGGTGAAGATAAACTCCATATGGAGTGTCTTCAATGCCCATCCTCCTCTCTGAAGTAAATCGGTGCTGCCAGGAGAAGACACGTCTCACTGTCCAGAAAGTCTAAATTTTTAAAACATTTTAAATGCCATATTTTGTAGGTCTTTGAAGTGTTTGAAGATTATCTACCTAATTGAATTATATCTATGCATACTTAGAAAACTTAACATGACTATAAGTTTGACTATCATAGAAGATTAATTATTAATCTGTGTTCCTTAATTATCAATTACAATCTAAATGAGTTACATGAACATAATACCTTAAACAAGAGTAGAAATATATATAGTAGAACAAAACCAACTCTAAATTTGTATCAATAAACTAAAATCTATACCAATGTAAAACATTTTAAACAAGTTGCTCTTTAAAAGTAGGTTCAATAATCTACCCTTTTATCCTATCATTATCTATATTGTCCCCTTTTCTTCTTTAGCAAGAGATTGCATTTATAATCAACCTGCTTTAAATAAAAATATTGGTTTTTCTCTGTCTCACACCAGAGGACTCTTCTGATATGGGACACAAGAATCTCTCAACCTTTTTTTTTTAGGAATATGTTTGAGTTTAGAGAAGGAGTGAGCCAATTCCATCTCCAAAGCCAGCTTGGTATATTTGGGAATTTGGGTGTAGTTTCTCATAGTACTTCCTGCTAGATGAGGGCATTGTGTTCTTATGGGGACATAAAGAAAATTTTAGGCTTATGGAGTAGTCTGTGAGGGTGTATTGTCTGAGCCAGTTGCCTTGAAACCATTCTGGATGTTGGGTCATGGTGTCATGGAGAACTTTCAGGGGGTCTTGTCTGGTCAAACCTGATGTATCTTAATCTGGAATAAATCCGTAGCCTCTTTCTTTCTGTGGAAACAAAAGCAGAGCCTCCTTTCCAAAGCAACATATCCTTAGATCCAAATTTTGAAGTCAAGGTATCTTTAAAATACACATATTGGCATAACTCAACAGCTTTTACAATCGAATGTCTTTCTGCAGTTAAAAATCCCAAAGACAACACAATCCAGATTCTATGTGTAATATCTATCTTTATTCAGCTTATTTTTATACTACCTTTACTGTCTCTTTAAAGACTTTATTTTTAAAAACTATCTATTTCTTTATATAACTGTATATATGCCTTTTTCTCTCTCTTCCAAGCCTACATACATTTTTACACACATTGTAAACCATTTAAAGTCTTGTTCCATCTCCAATCTCCCTTATTGTGTAACTTTTGCTTTAAACTGCAGCAATTAGTACTAAAACAGAAGTCTTGGCTGTTAGCTCCGTCCAGTTTAGCTTTTCAACATGGTGGAGATAATTCACCACTAGCACTGGGAGCTATAGTGGGTCTATGCTTCTATTCAAGCAGTGTGTAGCTCAGAAACCTCTTTTTCTTTTCGTTTCTTTTCTTTTTCTTTCTTTCTTTCTTTCTTTCTTTCTTTCTTTCTTTCTTTCTTTTTTTCTTTCTTTTTTTTTGTACTAGCAAAGGCTAAATCTACCACACGGCAGCAGCATAATGTGCTGCTTGGAGATGCCTCCTTCCTGCCACACTACTGATCAAGCTCACATACCAAGAACCCACCATATAGTAGCTCAAACCCACAGGCTGCTGCTAACTTGAGAGAGACAGCTAGGAAGCTGCTGTTAGCTCTGTTTTAAAATCTTCTTTCTCGAGTTTTAGGTGGAAACTCTTGCCAACCTGTTAGGTGCCATTTGTAGCTGAAGTTTTCCTGGTCCTTCCTGGCCCACAGTCAGGACAAATCTCTCCCACTAGCATCCCCCAAGTAAACACACAGAGACTTATATTACTTATAAACTGTATGGCTATGGCAGGCTTCTTACTGTCCTTATATCTTAAATTAACCCATTTCTATAAATCTATACCTTGCCATGTGGCTCGTGGCTTACTGGTATCTTACATCATGCTTCTCCTCATGGTGGCTGGCTGCGTCTCCTTGACTCATTGTCACCCAGCATTCTCCTCTCTCCTTGTCCTGACTACACTATCCTTCCTGCCTGGCTACTGGTCAATCAGCATTTTATTTATCAATCAATCATAGCAACATATATTCACAGCATACAAGACATCCCACAGCAAGTTATCCCAGGTTTTTTGTTTTTCCACATGAAGTTGAGTATTGTTCTTTCAGGGTCTATCAAGAATTGATAGGATTTTGATGGGGATTGCATTGAATCTGTAGATTGCTTTGGTAAAATGACCTATTTTACTATGTTAATCCTATCAATCCATGAGTATGGGAGATCTTTCCACCTTCTAATATCCTCTTCAACTTCTTTCTTCAAAGACTTGAAGTTCTTATCATACAGGTCTTTCACTTGCTTTGTTAGAGTTACACCAAAATACTTTATGTTATTTGTGGCTATTGTAAAGGGTGTTGTTTCCCTGATTTCTTTCTCAGCCCATTTATCATTTGTATATAGGAGGGCTTCTGATTTTTTTTTTAGTTAATTTTGTATAAAGCCACTTTGCTGAAGTCATTTATCAGCTGTAGGAGTTCCCTGGTAGAATTTTTGGGGTTGCTTACGTATACTATCATATTGTCTGCAGACAGCAATACTTAGACCTCTTCCTTTCCAATTTGTATCCCCTTGATCTCATTAAGCTGTCTTATTGCTAGAGCTAAAACTTCAAGTACTAATTTGAATAGATGTGGAGAGAGTGGACAGCCTTGTCTTGTCACTAATTTTAGTGGAATTGATTTAAGTTTCTCTCCATTTAATTTAATGTTGGTTATAATCTTGCTATATTTTGCATTTATTATGTTTAGGTATGTCCCTTGTATCCCTGATCTTTCCAAGATTTTTATCATGAAGAGGTGTTGGATTTTGTCAAAGGTTTTTCAGCATCCAGTGAGATAATCATGCGATTTTTTTTCTTTCAGTTTGTTTATATGGTGGGTTACATTGACAGATTTTCTTATGTTGAATCATCCCTGCATCTCTGGGATGAAGCCTACTTACTTGATCATGGTGGATGTTCTTTTTGATGTGTTCTTGGATTCAGTTTGCAAGTATTTTGATGAGTATTTTTGCATCTATGTTCATGAGGAAGATTGGTCTGTAATTATCTTTCTTTGTTGGGTCTATGTGTGGTTTGGGTATCGTGGTGAACTATCAAGAATTTATGAGGGTGACCCTAGCTAAGACTCCCAGCAATGAGAGATACAGAGCCTGAACTGGCCATCTCCTGTAACCAGTCAAGACTTCCAGTAGATTGGGACACCAATCCAGCCACAAACTCTTCAATTTGTTCTGCCTACAAGATGTGCTGGGGTAAAGATGGCACAGAATTTGTAGGAGTGACCAATTAATGACCTGCCAATCAAGAGACCCATACCACAAAAGGCAGCTCACCCCTGAGGGCCAGGACTCAGAGGCAGGATACTCCAGAGACCTAGGATAGAACCAAACACAACTGGCAAAAAAGGCAATGAAATTATTCCTAATGATATTCTTTTATGCTCATAGATTGGTGCCTAGCTCAACTGTCATCAGAGAGGCTTCATCCAGTGACTGATGGGAACAGATGCAGAGAGACCCACAACCAAACATTAGGCAGAGCTTGGAGAATCCTATGGAAGAGGAGGAGGAAGGATTCCAGAGGGGGTCAAGAAAACCACAAAAACACCCACAGAACCAGCTAACCTGGACTCACAGGTCTCACAGAGAGTGAACTGACAAGGGAGCCTGAGTGGGACTGACCTAGACCCTCTGCATATATGTTACAGCTGTATAACATGGTCTTCTTGTGGGAGCAGGGGCTGCCTCTGACTCTGCTGCCTGCTTTTGGAACTCATCCCTTCTACAGGTTTGCCTCTTCCACCCTTAGTAGAAGAGGAGGTGCAATGCAACTTGACATACTGTAGCTGGCTGATATCCAGAGGAAGCCCACCTGTATCTGAAGAGAAATGGTGGAGGAGGGGTGAGTGGAGGGGAGGTTGAGGAGTGGAATTGGGAAGAGGAGAAGAAGGGGAAACTTGGACTGGGATGTAAAAACAAAAAGTACATAAAGGCAAAAGAAATATATTTTTATTCTAAGAAGGTTTCATACATTTATTTATGCAATATATACTGATTATATCCACCCACCTTACCTCCTGCCGACTCCCCTAGAGCCTCTTGTCCCAACTCTCTTCCAACTTTATATCTTCTTTTCTAAAAAGTTGTCATTACTAATCCTATGAGTTCAATTAGTGCTGCCTATATGTACCTGAGTGTGGTGACATCCACTGAGGCATGAGCAACATCAGCTACATCCTCCAAAGAGATTAACTCTCCTCCCTCAGGAGCCGTTAACTGCCAATAGTTCCTCTGATAGCATGAAGCCTCAGGGCCCCTCTTTCATCGCACCTTGAATTTTGACTGGCTTGATCATATATAGGCATTCTCGGTGGCTGTGTATTGATGAATTCAACAGCCATGTCATGCCTAGAAGTCAGCATTTCGCAGCCCATGGGCTTTTATTTTTTAAACAGCCAGCCAATAGACATTCATCTTCAGGAAGCCAGCTACCCTTCATTCTTTTGACTGGACAGTAGCCCCCAGTTGCTACCACCAGTGTATAAATATCTGTAAAATATTTGAATAGCCAAAGGTCTTCTGATCCAGAATACATTTCCATTACACTACAATGCATAACAGAAGGCCCTGTGTTGTGAAGAATTTTGAACACTGTGCACTGTACTAGGCAATGCATGTGTGCACATGTGTGACAAGTAATAAAGAAAATATAATTTATGACCAGGGATATAGCTCAGTTAGTAGAGTACTTGCTTAGAATGGATGAAATCCCAGATGCATGGTACAAACTGTGCTTGTTTGTAATTCCAGCTCTCCAGAATATCAGGAGTTCAAGGCCAGCATGGGTTGTATACTGAATTTGAAGCTAGAATGGGCTGCATGAGACTGTCTCAAAAACTAAAAAAGAATAAAGAAAATAAAGTAGGATTTACATTTGCATTGTGGCTTCTTCAACCTGGTGGTGGAAAAACCACATTTCTTAGACAAATTTGCATTCACCTATTATTAATAGATGCCTATTATTACAACATAGATGGGAAATGTGGTCAGAGGCAGACTTTGAGCAAGAACTCTGGCAATTTGTGTCTGAGAAACTGGCAGACACTGTACCAACTCTTAGTGTCTGCACTACCTTCACCAGAAATATTGTTTCTAAGCCTGGGTCACTCCACTACATAATGCACCAGGTAAAATTGACTATACACCTGCTTCAGCTAATCATCTTCATCCGGACAGGCATCTGGCCCTGCAGTGATACATCTGAACATTTTTCCTCCTTCGGATGAATTTTTAATACAGCCTCAGAAAGGAACCTCATGTCAGCACAGTTGATATTTTAGACCACAGATGGGGTGACAGAAATGGCAGCCACGAAGCACACTTGTCAAGCAAATCTAAAGAACCAAAGGGCACAAAACTGGGCACCAGCTCCTTCCTTTGTCAGGTGTGGGTCAGTGTCAAAGCCTCTGCTCCTAAATAGCTTTGACCATGTACAACACCATGTACAGAGGCATCAACAGCCTAAGTCATGTGACTTCAGAGCCAGCTAAGGAGAGCAGTGGGCAGTGGCTACTGTGTTGGCATCATGCTGACCGCCCAGTCCTGTCCTTTACCTCATCTATTATGGGAAGAATGAATATGAAGAGCTCTTTAGTAACCCTGAAATCATGGGAATATAAACATACACAAGAGATGGTTTTCACCTGTCAAACTGACAAAGCATTCAAATTGCTTTTGTCTGGTGATAACGGGTGCGGGGAAGCAAACAGCCTAATACTCAGCCGGAGAGAGTAGAAATTGGCACAGCTTGTAAAACAGCGTGTCAACGTGCATTATAAACCTTAGAATTGTAGATACAAATTAACTTGGCGTTGTTTTTCCAGCTGAAGGGATAGAAAACTTAATTTCTCATGACTTGATCAATAAAGAAATTCATTATCTTACAAGATAAAAGTAGCCCACAAAGCTCCAGGGCTGGTTGATTCAGAAACTTGGTGACATTCTCCAAGGTCTCTGCCTGCTTTGCCAACAGTGTGTGGGCTCACCCTCCTTCCAGAAGCACATTTGTGTGGATCAATATCCAAAAGCAAGCAAACAAACACCACCACCTCTTTTGGGATGGCATCAAGCTGGTTGAAAAGAAGCCCAAGGACTATGTTCAGTGGGTAGGATTGGACCTGAACAGCTAGGGAGCTGCACCCTAGTATTTCAGCTGCAGGGGAGCTTCAGACTTATCAGCAAAGATGCATGACAGGAATTAATTAAAGGTTGTGCTCAGCAATTGTTGGAGTTAACAGACAACAAAGAAAATGAAAGACTAGTGTAGATGATGCACAGCATTCAAGCCCTCCATGTAGTGAAGGCTCCAGAGGAAACCAGACTGGATGCTCCAGCTCCCAATGGAGATTCAAACATATAAGGAGCATCCAAGGACCCAATGATATATTCATGTAAAACAGAACCACTCAAAAAGGTAAACAATTGATGGAGATGGGGCCTCTTCATCCAAAAGCAAGCATCCAGAATGCCCAGAGAAAGGAGAAAAGCCTCCTCAGTGAGGCAAAGAACCACTCAAAATGAGCAACTGGTGACAAGGCAAAGTTATGCAGGTGTTTACAGCATCCTGTGTGGATGAAGTATGCACCGGTTTGGTCCTCAGCAAAGTGATAGAGGTGTTTGCAGCACCCTGTGCGGATAAAGTATCACTGGTTTGATCCTCAGCAAAGTGATGGAGGTGTTTGCAGCATCCTGTGTGGATGAAGTATGCACCGGTTTGGTCCTCAGTAAAGTGATAGAGGTGTTTGCAGCACCCTGTGCGGATAAAGTATCACTGGTTTGATCCTCAGCAAAGTGATGGAGGTGTTTGCAGCATCCTGTGTGGATGAAGTATGCACCGGTTTGGTCCTCAGCAATAAGTCTCCCATGGAGTCTAGATCTGTAGCAGCGTGAAGGCCAGTAGTATCCTTGAGTGGCTTCCTACTTAGGTTCCTGGTAAGTTATCATTTCCACATTCAAAACCAGCTCCTTTGATAGTTATTCACTGCCTTTGGTCAGTGAAAAGAACCCCTAGCCTCCTGAAATCATGGACTCTGCTCTTCCCTAGAGGATGATGTTTGCTTCTCAGAAGAATTGCCTTATACAGGTTCATGTTTGTGGTTAGATGTGCACACAGGGCCAAGTGTGGTACCTTTGTCAATATCTCTAGCATATTTAGACTGCTTATGAAATATGTCTGAGTGACACTTCTTCCCCCAGAATAGTCAGAATAATGCATATAGGGAAAATGAAAGACAGATGTCTATTTCCTTAGTATCCATAACTTATTAAAACTCTCTGGAATGGGGTTAGGGTATATGCTATGTATATGCTATACATTTAGGTTCATATACTTAAAATATTTTAATATGATCTCCAGTACTAAAATTGGGATTGGGTATTTCTTGATTTTAAGCTTCCTACAGAGTTACTATGTCTCAGTAGATTAGTGGCATGCCTCAGGGCTTTGGGGACAAGTATAGAAATGCTGTCTTGGAATGGATCGGCTCACTGAGATGTGGATTTAGTCCTGGTGAAACTAATAGCCTTGGTACTCTTTTTGCAAGCAGATTTTATAATGTATTTCTGTGTGCAGCCTTGCTCCTCATTCGGAGGGTTTACCTCCCATGCATTGTTCCCTGCCCACTCTCCAGCCTTCATCCCATCTTCCCAAGCACCTACCTATTTCTACCTCAGTAGGTAAGTCACATTTAGTTCTCTGTGCCTCAGTTTACCCAGTAAAATTACCACTAGACTAAACTCCATGAGAGATCTTATCATAGGAGCCTTGCACAACACCTAGCCCATAACAAGTGCCCAATAAATGACTAGCAAACTAGTGAGTGGGGTAGTGGCTGGTGGGACTGATGGAAGCTGGCTTATTGTTGTAGAGGAACCTGGGAAGCATCATTCACATTTTAAATCTCTCTTGCCTTACAAAAGATCTGAAGCAACTTGAAATAACTATAAACAAGATTTAAAGTAGGGATCCAAAATGAAAATAACAAAAAAGTAATAATACCTAGTGCTTCTGATGCACAGTCTGAGCCTAGAAGCTCTTGATTATTGTACCTTCTTCTGGACACCAGACTGAGCCCAGCAGCCTCTGCTGGTGTATTTCAAGATGCCTGGAGGCTACTGCTAACCACCATGGTCGAACTGCAGAGGGGTGTTCTCTTCCCCTCTTCTGAATAAAGGCTGTCATTTGAAACTAGTCAAAGAAAAACTTGGGTGATACTCTGTTTCCTCATTGGACTAGCTAGTGGAATGACCTGGTAAGATAGGAACAAAGAAGGACAGCAGAGAAGGTAAGAATTACCCTTGAGACGTGTTTGGCGGAAGAGAAAGTTCTGGCATCTGTGTGTATAGAGGCCAGAGCCCCTCAGGAGAGCTGGGCTTTGCAGAGTGCACTTGGCTGGGGTTGGTTCATGTGTGATAGTTAAAACCGTGAGAGGAGACAAGCTCATCTTATGATAGGATCACCAAAGACGGGGGCACAGGAGCAGCCGGGTCTGGAGAGCATAGAAGAAATACCTCGAGGAATAATAATAAAAAGAGAGAAAGCAGAAGGTAGAGTCCCAGATTTGAAGGCCACACGGCCAAAGGTGAGCAGCAGTTCCTGACCTATGGGAAATGAGCAATTCTGCTTCACACAGTGATCTGCTGGTAAAGGGCATCCTCTCAATGAGGACCTCTCTAAGCTGTAAATGTGTCTAAATGAAGGATGTCCATCACCAAAGAAGGTGGGGGAGGAGGAAGGGAATCCTGACCTGGTGTTTCCTGGGGCTGGGGTCTCCTCATCTGAGCACAATGTTTTTACTCATTTGCAGGATGGGCCCCAGTATTTTTGAACTGTCGGTAAAGATATGTTACTCAAAATGCTTTTAATAACTCAGTAACTTGGGACTGGAGAGATGGGTCAGTGGTTGAGAGTAATTGTTCTTTAAAACGGGCCCAAGTGTGGTTCTTAGTACCTACATGGTAGCTCACAACCATCTGTAACTCTAGTTCCAGGTGATCCAACATCTTCTACTGACCTCTGAGGACACCAGGCACTCACATGATGCAACACATACATGCAGGCTAAATACTCACACATATAAAATAAATCTCAAAAAAATATTCCAAGACTTACTTTTATTTTTAAAAGTACATGGGTAAAATATTCCAAAGTTTGTTGATTCATATATTTATTTTACTTTAAACCAGGGCTGTCCAAACGTGACCCAGGATAGCTATGTAGTACAACACAGAACCACAAATGTATTTTAAAACATTATGAGACTTTTGGCAATTTTTTGTTTGTAATTTGATCCTGTGGTTCTCCAGTGTGCATTCAGTAGATTGTGGGGCTGTGTCACAACATCAGAAGGTTGAGTCTAAGCTGGGGGACATTTCTTCTAATTCTGTCTCTTAACTTTGTGCCATTGTCGTGTGTGTGTGTGTGTGTGTGTGTGTGTGTGTGTGTGTGTGTGTGTATCTGTCTGTCTGTCTCTCTGTCTCTCTCTCTCTGTGTCTTTCTGCCTCTATCCCCCTCCTTCCCTCCCAAGTGTGTGTGTGTGTGTCTGTCTGTCTGTCTCTGTGTGTCTGTCTCTATCCCCCCAAGTGTGTGTCTGTCTCTGTCTCTGTGTCTCTGTCTCTATCCCCCTGAGTGTGTGTGTCTGTCTCTCTGTCTCTGTGTCTCTCTGTCTCTGTCCCCCCCCTCCCGAAAGAGAGAGAGAGAGAGAGAGAGAGAGAGAGAGAGAGAGAGTATGTGTGTGTGTGTGTGTGTGTGTGTGTGTGTGTGTGTGTGTGTGTGTGTGTGTGTCTATCTGTCTGTCTGTGTGAGAGAGAGACCTCATGTAGGTTTTAAAATACATCCACACAGCCTTGGCTCCTCTTCACTAAGATGATTCTCCTTTTCTCGAGTGTGGGCTGTTCTTATTACTTGCTTATAACAAATAGAATGTGGTAGGAATGATGGTGTCCTGTCTGTCCTTTGAAATTACATTATTAAAGACACTGTGGCTTCCTCATTACCTGCACCCTACACACACACACACACACACACACACACACACACACACACACACACACCACACCACACCACACACATACTTCTCCAAGGGAAGCCAGCTGTCCTGTTCTCAGCACTCAAGCGTCCAGGGGAATTCCTTTTCCTCTGGACTTTGACCATTCCAGGTTGCAGAGCAAGGTTTCTTTCCCTTTGGGACTTCACAGAACAATGTGATTAACCACGTTGAGTCAGTCCAGGGAACATCAAAGGCCTGCAAGTGGTCCATTTTTATCAACAGTGTTTCAATATATTATTTTCTGTTGTTCCCTTACCCAACCCTTACCCCATTCCCTTACGCTGTCTGTGCACATGCTCCACCTGTTTGACATTAGGGGCACTGTCTGCACACATGTTCCCACCTGTATGACCTTATTGACATTAGGGGCACTGTCTGCACACATGTTCCCACCTGTATGACTTTATTGACATTAGGGGCATCCCCTAACAACATGTCACTCATTCAGGGATGATTTTCCACAAATGGGATTTTGCTGAGTGTTTTGTTTGACTTTATACTTTTTTACACTCAGTATTATCTGTTGAAGATTTATCAGTTCTCAAATATAAAGAGTATTAGGGCTAATAAAATACGAATACTTGGTAACCTACTATCGACTGTCTGATAACCAATATCATGGCATCCCCAAGGTGCCTCACCATTTACTCACCCCACCCCCTAGCAGGCAGCCAGTATTTCAAATTTATCACGTCCTTGCCCTTCCATATCTTAATCTATTTCTTAATTTTATTATGTATGTCACATACTCAGGTTATATCACTTAGTCTTGTGTTTTTAAACTTTACATAGATGTAATTGCATGCAAATTTTGACAATTCAGCATAAAGTATATGTCTTGGTTACTGTTCTATTGCTGTGAAGAGACACCACAATTAAGCCAACTTACAAAAGAAAGACTTTAATTGGGGGCTAGCTTACAGTTTCAGAGGGTGAGTCCATGATTGATCATCATGGCAGAAGCATGATAGCAAACAGGCAGGCAGGCACTGGAGCAGTAGCTGAGAGCTTACATCCTGATTGGCGGGCAGGAGACAGAGAGGGGGCAGGGGCAGGGAGGGAGGGAGGGTGAGCGGGTCTGGCATGGACTTTTGAAAACTCCAAGTCCTTTTCTATTGGGCTTTTGCACTTCACTAGGAGAATATACATGCCTGCGGTGAGGCATTATGTGCTATGTGTTTGCCACACTTACCCATTCCTCCTACTGCCCTGGCTGTTTCGATTCTCTCCAGCCCTTTCTTCTTGTCAACAACGTCAGGACTATCCTTGCCCAGACTCCGTGAGGACAACAGACATTCCTGTCAAAGTGGGAGTGCTGGCCTTAGAGATGTGCATATCCAGTTTCCCTAAGGAGAGACCAAGCAGCAGCAGTGTGTGAGTCTTCTGGAAACTGACGATGCTCCCCCTTCAGTCTGCACAATTGCCAGCACTTGGTATCACCCACAGAACAACCTTAGATACACACTGTCTCCCCTGGTCTATGAGTGACTCTGGAATGTGGAAACTTAGGACCAGCATTTTTCTGGTACTTTACAATGTGTAAATACTTCCATTTGTGTTTTGTCTCTTTTATGCTCAAGTCTTACCACTCACCACCTTGTAAGATGCACTCAATCAAAGCCCAGTGTACTTCATTCCTGGACTCTAAAAAATGCTTTGAACTTGTATGTTGATATAGGCATCTAGTCCTCCTCCTTGAGTACCTAGAAAAGTATTTCCTAAATCTTGTTCATGTATTGTTAGGGGTGGACATGTATGTGATGGTTACGATTATCAATTTAATGGGATTTAGTATCACCATGGAAGCAAACCTTTGGGCCCATCTGTGAGGCATGTGCTTTGGTTAGTTGAGGTGGGAAAACTCACTCTGAATTTAGACAGCCCCATGCCATGGGCTGGAGCCCAGACTAAATAAAAAGAAGGAAGCACACCGACATTTATCACTCTCTTCTTCCTGACCATGGGGCACAATGTAGTCAGCTGCCTCAAGCTGCTGCTGCCATAGCCTCTTCACCACAATGGACTGCACCCTCCAACTGTGAGCCAGAAGTTCCTCCTTTCCTAAGTGGCTTTTGTCATATAGTGTGGCATCAACTAGAAGGGCAATAAAAACAGGAGTGATAGATGAGGTCAGAGATTACTCTCTGTTATTTGGATCCTTAGAAGGGTGAATCAGGGAGCTGGAGAGATGGCTCAGGGGTTAAGGGCACTGACTACTCTTCCAGAGGTCCTGAGTTCAATTCCCAGCAACTACACAGTGGCTCACAACCACCCATAATGAGATCTTGTGCCCTCTTCTGGCATGCAGGCATACATACAGGCAGAATACCATATACATAATAAATAAATAAATCTTTAAAAAAAAGTGGGGGAGTAAATCAGGTTCTGCCATCCCCTCTCAGTAGACTCCACTTCCCCCAGGCCCCAGAAGGTCGGAAGTTGGGTAGTAGCTGGCAAGAGGTAATGACAAGGTAGCTAGCATGAGAAGTGTCAGTCACAGGTCATTTAAGGAAACTTTCTTTCCTACACTGCTATTCTCCTTATTTCTCCTCAGCCAATGTCTTCGGAAGAGGTGGGGATAATGAACGCAGCAAAACATTATCAGTCAACCATTCCTACCCATGGGGGCTTGCCCATGAACTGTTGATTTTTCTAATGACTCCATTCTGCAACAAGGCATATGGCATCCTTCTTCCATCCCAAGTGAACCAGTGTTGTTGTAGAGCATGCAAACTTCATCAATAACTTAGAGAATATAAAATGGTGTTCTCAGGGCACCATCATCTCTTTATGTAATCTTCATGGTCTATCATTTTGACTAATATTTCCTAGATTTAGCTTTTTTTTTTTATTTACAAAATGTTTGCGCATGTCTGCCTGAATCATAACTCCCAGGTTTCTGTATTATTAACAAGTTTTGAACACCTCTGTTGGGCCTTATTGATAGAAGAGATCTGTTGCAGTTTTATTTGTTTTCTGTGTCTTTGTGTGGGGACTGCATGTGTGTGGGGCATGTGGGGGGGGTGCATGTCGGGGGGGTGGGAGGTATGTACATGGATGCTCAGCCTGTGTGTGGAGGTCAGAGGTCAACCTCAAGTATTGGTCCTCAGACACCTTCTACCTTTAGTTTTAGACAGTGTTTCTCCTTAGCCTGGAACTTTAGCCGTTTGGACTGGGCCAGCTGGCCCATGAGCTTCCAGGGATTCTCCTGTCTCCACTCCATCATAAAGCACTGGGTTATAGGTATGTGCCACCATACTTGGCTTTTTATGTGGATTCTGGGAATCTCATCTAGGGTCCTTATTCTTGTTAGATAAGTGCCGTACCTACTAAGTCATCTCCTTAGCCTAAGAAATCTATTGTTCATTATGAAAATAACCTAAGCTCAGGAAAGGGAAGCCATTTGGTCAAGGTCATTGGATGGTTCCAAGATTTAACCCTAGACTCAGAACTCAAAATATAGTACTTTCTCTACCATACCACATGACACCTTTTCTTTATTTCTGCCATCATTTAACTTCTAGGCATGAGAATCCTTGGTCTTCACTTACTATTATATAAGAGATTTAGATTTACTATACCATCTATGTATTTGGATCCCCAGTGTGAAAGGTCAAGCCAACATGCCATATGGCATCCTCTCACAGGACTCTGAGATGCAGAGTGGATGTAGTCCAACTCTACAAGACATCACAGTTGAGGGTGGAGAAACCCTCCACGCCATTTTTATCTCCTCTCCCTGTGTGATACAATCAGTATCCGCACATAGCAGCACGTTTATTTTGTGTTTCTGACTATCGTGTGAGGATACCCTGCATTTTCAGCTTTCATGCCTCAAACTTCTGACAGGAACACGGTTGTCAGAGCAGCTTTGACTCAGAGTTCACAATTTCTACAAAACAGACTTCAGAAGAATATGATGAGTCATTTAAGATAAGGAGTCTGAGGACAGATAAGATGTCATAAAAGTGTCACTGGAACAAGTGTGCTTCCTTCAATTCCCTCTTCCGGAATCCTGTGCTTTTATCATTGCTGTCCCCTCTACCAGGAAAGCAGCCCACTTCCTCCCCCTCTTCATCCTCCATCTGTCTGGAAAACTCCTAACCCAAAGTCGAATTTTAGCGATAAAAACAGTCTCTGTGATAATCACTGGCTGCTCCCTGCTTCCATGGCAATATGCATGTTCATGCATTCATTCATGCACTCACTCATTCATCTAGAAAATGCACGCTAGGCCTTCCATATTCAGGGACCACTCCAGGTGCTGGGCTACATCCATGAATCACAGATAAAACCCTGTGATGAGAGAGCCTACATTTCAACTAGGAATGGTAACCACCAAAGACGATATGGAAATAGAATCGAGGCTATTGGATAATGAGAAATGCCACAAAGAAAACCAGGGCAGGGGAAGATGAACCTGGAGCAGGGCAAAGATGAGGCTTCTTCCTGTCTGAAACAGGAGACCAGTAGAACTCAGGGAGCATGTGGCACTTCAACACAAGAGTGGAAGAATGGAAGAGTTACTGGTATGGAGCAGAGGGACAGACAGACATTAGTCAAGGCAGGAGATTGGATGCCTGGAATGGAGGGAGTGAGCAAGATCTAGACTGAAAATAAGAACACTAGGGACTCTGGGTGGAGGTGGTTAGATTCAGAAAATTCCACTGAGCTAGAACACAAAACTCGGAAGAAGGAGATGGCTCCAGGGTATGAGGTGTGCTCCTAAGACCGTCTTCTTTATTGTCTTTTTTTGTATTTGTAAATCCATCTCCACATTAGGTTCTTCTCTTTTCTGTCTTCTATACATGATGTGTGGGGGGGAAGGGTGTGTGCAGGCACATGTGTAAGGGGGTGCACACGCACCACATTTACCCATACATGTGGAAGCCAGGGAGCAACCTCAGGTCCTCAGCTTCCATCCATTTTGTGTGTGAGATAGAGTCTCTCACTGGCCTAGAACTCACCAAACAGACTGTGCTGGCTAACTAGAGATCCCCAGGGATACCTGTTGTGGTGGTTTGAAGGAGAGCAGCCCCATAAGCTCACATATTTAAATGTTTGGTCCCCATTTGGCAGAACTGTTTGAGAAGGGTTAGGAGGTGTGTTTTTGTTGGAAGAGGTGTGTCACCAGGGGTGGGCTTTGAGGTTTTAGAACCCCATGCCAGGCCCAGTCAGAGTCAGTCTGTCACTGTCTGTCTGTCTGTCTGTCTGTCTGTCTGTCTCTCTCTCTCTCTCTCTCTCTCTCTCTCTCTCTCTCTCTCTCTCTCTCTCATCTCTTGCCTATGGATCAGGATGTAGCTCTCAGCTCTTGCTTGAGCACCATTCCTACCTGGCTGCTGCCATGTTTCCTGCCGTGATGATCACGGACCGACCCTGAAACTTTAAGCCAGCCCCACACTAAATTCTTTCTAAGTTGCGTTGGTCATGGGGTCTCTTTACAGCGATAGAATGATGACTAAGATACCTGTCTCCACCTATCCAGCGCTGTGCTTACAAACTTACCCCACCACGCCCAGATTCTCATGTAAGTTCTGGGAATCAAGCTGCGGGTCTCACACTTGCAAGTCAAGGACTTGACTGCCTGAACCATCCCTCCGGTCTTGTCTTATTTTTATTTTATTTTTTAAAGAAATTCCTTAAGATTCCATTTTAACTTCAGTATGAATTTCTTCTTAAATTTTGAAAAACAAATTATTGTTACAGTTCTTATGCTAAAACCTATATGCCAGGACAAGTTGATGAGTGAGAAGTCTATAATCCAGGCCCATCAGCAAACCTAGAGGCTCCTGAAAGCGGCATTATTGTAAGTGACAACCCGCTTCATCAGATTGTAAAGAGAACTTCTCCACCTAACAAGCTCTACAAGATTTCTGGATCCCAGGGAGGGCTCCCTGCTGGCCTAGGAAGCTGTGTGCAGTCAGTCCCCACGCAGCACTGTGCTTGCCTCCTACAGCATGTCCCTAGACAAGCTACCACTCTGTGTGTCCAGCTAGGGAGGGATGCAGCCTCCTGCTGCAGGACATGGGCATGGTCCGCTCTTAAGGGATCACATCAACCCCTGGCGGGATGGAGACGATCTGCCCACCTCCATGGGACTAAGCACTGGGGATGTCTGCATCTTTCCTGAGCTCCTCAGCACCAGCTGTATTAAGATAGCCTTCACTTAAGCTTCCTGAATCAGAGAGGGGAAGTGTGCGATAGCATCCTCTCTAGCCCGTCTATCACAGACACTGAATTGATCGTGGTGGTTTTATTTTCTACTGATTTCAAATGGAATCTTCACATGGTCTCCACACTGGCCAACCAAATGGCAGGGATATATGACAATGAGCATGCCTGTCATCCTTCCACTAGGGTTCAGCTTGTGGAAAGACAGAGACTATATCTTTAGCATCATTATATCAAGTGTCCACCCCCAGACAACCAGGCTTACAATGGTTAATCATGATTGTTAATTTGTCTGGACTTGAGAATCACCTAAGAGATTAGTAAAGCAAACCTCTGGGTATGTCTGTGAGGCCATTTCTAGGGATGATTACATCATGAGAGTTCAGACCTAATGAATGGACTATCCATCGATATATTCATAATACAACATCATTATTTCAAGGTAGTTGAAGGTAGCAGGTGGGGGCCTCACAGGTGGAAGTAGATCACTGGGAGGGGGGTGGGCTGCTTCACCTTGCTTTGGGTACTTCTTGTACTTCCTTTCTCTGCTTCATGGTGGCCATGGTCTGATGGCTGTTTTTGCTATCAACTTGACTACATCTGTAACTAACTAAAGTCCAAGCAGCTGGGGCACAACTATGATCAGATCATTTGATGTGGAAAGACCCTCTCTAAATTCAGATAATCTGAGGTCAGGAGACCCACACTAATCTGGGCCACACTTTCTGGTGGCAAACAATACTGAGGACATGGAAAAAGGAAGCTTTTGCTGTTTGCCTGCTTGCCCTCACTCTCACTGGTGAGTCCATTCCTTCACAGGCATTAGAGCCTACTTCTTAGGGATTCTAATGCATACTGAAGACCAGCTGAGACATCCAGCCTCATGAACTGAACAACTATTAGATTCTTGGACTTTTGATCATGAGACAGCTAGACCACAGCCTATAAGCCTGTATCAATATCTATATCTAACAATAATATGAATTTAAATATTTATATTATCATTCTATCAGTTCTGTTTCTCTAATATACATGATATGAAGCACCATGTCTACCCATGGTAGATTGACATTCCAGAGCCCATGAACTAAGAATACTCCCTCCCCTTAAATTGCTTCTACCAGGCATTTTGTCCCAGAGATGGGAAAATTAACTCATATAGACTCATTGCCATTTAAGAATTTCAATAAAGAGCCAAACTGGAGTCATTCAATAAATGTTTGTAATGATGGAGGTATCTATCAAAACATCAGTCTCATAGAAGTTACCTGTAGATCACCATGAAGGATTGGAGAGCTGGCTCTAGAAACTATGTTAATCAAATTCAGGCTGCTATTTTAAACATAAGACAATTAAAGCATCACTGGCCCCTTGAAGAACTGCCTTCCAGAAGCAATACTGTTAGGCTCCTGGACATCCTGCCTGTCTGTGATAAAACATCTTAATATCATTCTCAGGTATTCCCTTTCTGGTAATTTCTCTCATCACAACTGTTGAGAAACTTAACTGGAAAATCAGTGACAATGGAATGCTCAGACACAAACAGGCTCTATATCACACCCTCACCATGGCCCAGGGACCATCTTGGGAGAGGATTAGGAAAGAGTGTAAAAGACAGAGGTTGGGCTGGGCAGTGGTGGCGCATGCCTTTAAGCCCAGCACTCGGTAGGCAGAGGCAGGCAGATCTCTGTGAGTTCGAGGCCAGCCTGGGCTACAGAGTGAATTCCAGAAAAGGTGCAAAGCTACACAGAGAAACCCTGTCTCAAAAAAAAGAAAGAAAGAAAAAAGAAAGAGAAAAAAAGGAAAAGGAAAAAGAGAAAAAGACAGAGGTTGGGGAAGACATCCTGGACATGACAGGACCCTGCTCTCATGAACCCACAGCAACCAGCACAAGACCTGTACAAGATCAAGCCAGCCAGGACTCTGTTGTAAAGTAGAACGTGGTTCACGAGACTTCACCCCTAACTGAGGAACTACCAACAGTTGATGGCCTCAGGAGGAAGAAGAGTCAGTTTTCTTTAAGGGGGTAGCTCCAGGAAGATCAATCACACTCCAGTGAATGGTCTCACACCTGGAAATACATGGACAGCACAAATCTGAGTCAGTGGGTTAGTTAAAAAACAAGTTGGGGGCTCAGGGAAGTGGGAGTGGATCTAGAAGAAGTTGAAGGGAGTGTTGGGGTGAATATGATCAAAAAACAGTATATAAAAATTTCAAAGAATGAATAAAATAAAAATATTAATCAAAATTAAAAATTAATAAAAATAACCCTTCTGCAGCTGAGCTCCTGTCTTTCATATCCTCTACATCTTATGCAAGAACTTGCCAAACTAGCAATTTGATTCATTTTCCCTTCTTTAACCAACCCAAAAGAAGCAGTAAGACGTAAATTTTGGAAAGTCACTCAAAACTTTCATAACCTTTATTAGTGATAGGACTGAGTAGCGAGCTCTTCGGGTTTGGCATCTGTTATTCTCATGGGGCCGAGGCTGTGGCTTTTGTAACACCAGTTACTCTGGCTAACAAGCCCCATTAATCAGCTCTCCTTTCTGTAGACTGTAGAGGGTGTCTGTTGACCTCTGCAGCAGACGGCACAGACACTGTCAGGTTTTGTTTTGTTTCCCCCAACACACTGTTTTTATCAATTATTTGGGAATTTCATATAATATACCCCGACCACACTTGCTTCCCACTCCTCCCAGGTCCACTCTCCCACCTTTGTGCCCCCCCCAAAGAAAAAAGAAAAAAAGCACAAAACAAAACCCAGCAAGTCCAATTTCTGTTGCTCATATACTCATGTTTTATGTCTCTAATTTCTAACAAAGTTAAGCATGTTAGAGTCTTCTCTCATGGTGTTCTAACAGCATGCTATTTTTATTGACTCTTTGCCCATTTTTTTTTTAAATAGAGAAATGTTGTTGGCTTTTTTATTACTCTTTTGGGGGGCCCACTGCCCAGCTTCCAAATAAATCATACACAGAGGCTTATTCCTAATTATGATTGCCTGACTTTAGGTTGGCTTGTTGCTAGCCAGCTTTTCTTAATTCAAATTATCTACCTTTTGCCTCTGGGCTTTCCCCATTCTCTTACTTCTGTAAATCTTACTCTTACTCCATAGCTTGCTGTGTAGCTGGGTGACTGGTTCCCCAATGTCCTCCTCCTTCTCTGGCTACTTCTTTTTTTTTTTCTGTCCCAGATTTCTCCTTCTATTTATCCTCTCTACCTGCCATCTCCTGCCTCACTATTGGCCATTCAGTTCTTTATTAGACCATCAGTAACACAGTACTGTTTTTTAGACAGGCACAGTAACACAGCTTCACAGAGTTAAACAAATGCAACATAAACAAAAGTAACACACCTTAAAATAATATTCCCCTACAGAGAAATGACAGCTGGGGACAAACAGACTGAATTGGGACTTTGGATCTACAATAGGTTATATTTCTTTAGCATAGATGCCAAGGTCCAGTGTGCTACCTTGTGTGACAGGGCACTGCATGGTGAATGACCCAGAGAAAATAGTGATCAGGAAAATCACGACCACTCACCCTGGCACATACCATGCTGCTCCAGCCACCGTGGGGACAGCTCCAGCTCAGTGCTCCCAGACCATTTCCAGGTTCACAGTCTCTTTCTCTGAGAGAGAACCTTTGAAATTTCTGCCAGCTTTTCTCTAGTGAGCCTGTGGGTTGATCAAATTAAGGAAATAAACTTAAGAATTAAATATATATATATATATATATATATATATATATATATATATATATATATATATATATATATCTGTGACCCTGGGCAAGTTCTTTGTTTTCTCCAAACATTAGTAATCTATAAAATGAGGTGACTTAAAACCAGATTTCAGGAGCTTGTGGGATGTGTGTGAAGGCTTTGATAACACACCCAGGAGAGCACAAGGAATATAATCCTAGAACAGGAAACCAAAGGAGGTTTAAGAAAACAACACCACGCAGGGCGGCAGTGGTGCATGCACGCCTTTAATCCCAGCACTCAGGAGGCAGAGCCAGGTGGATCTCTGTGAGTTTGAGGCCAGCCTGGTCTACAGAGTGAGATCCAGGGCAGGTACCAAAACTAAACGGAGAAACCCTGTCTCGAAAAACCAAAAAAAAAAAAAAAAAAAAAAAAAAAAAAGAAAGAAAAAAGAAAACAACACCACAGCAACAAAGTAACAGGAATAAATTGTAGCTCGAGTTTTCCTGCCTGGCCCACAGTCAGGACAAATCTCTCTCACCTGCCAGCCTCACAGCCGCTCAGACCCAACCAAGTAAACACAGACTTATATTGGTTACAAACTGTATGGCCGTGGCAGGCTTCTTGCTAACTGTTCTTACAGCTTAAATTAATCCATTTCTATAAATCTATACCGTGGCTCGTGGCTTACCGGCATCTTCACATGCTGTTTCTCATCGTGGCAGCTGGCAGTGTCTCTCTGACTCAGCCTTCCACTTCCCAGCTTTATTCTTCTCCTTGTCCCGCCTACACTTCCTGCCTAGCCAATGGCCAATCAGTGTTTTATTTATTGACTAATCAGCAACACATTTGCCATACAGAACGTCCCACAGCAATAAATAAGCATTATTCAATAATGATCAGTTTCAACAGTCTCAATTCTCCAATAAAAAGATGAAAATTAACACATTGGTGCCACATTTTCTTAATCCATTCTTCAGTTGACGGGCATTTTGATTTGCATTTCTCTGATGATTAAGGATGTTGAGCATTTCTTTAAATGTCTTTCAGCCATTTGTAATTTTTCTTTTGAGAATTCTATGTTTAGCTCTTTAGTTCATTTTTTAATTGGATTGTTCAGTATTTTGATATCTAGTTTCTTGAGTTCTTTATATACTTTGGAGATCAGTCCTCTGTCAGATGTGGGGTTGGTGAAGGTCTTTTCCCATTCTGTAGGATGTCTTTTTGTCTTATTGACCATGTCTATTGCCCTACAAAAGCTTCTCAGTTTCAAGAGGTCCCATTTATTAATTGTTGTGCCCAGTGTCTGTGCTGCTGGTGTTATATTTAGAAGAATGGATTAAGAAAATGTGGTACATATACACAATGGAGTACTACTCAGCAGAGAAAAACAATGTCAGCATGAAATTTGCAGGCAAATTCATGGAACTAGAAAATATCATCCTGAGTGAGGTAACCCAAACCCAGAAGGACAAACATGGTATGTACTCACTCATAAATGGATACCAGATATAAAGCAAAGAACAATCAGACTGCAACCCACAGAACCAGGGAGGCTATATAGCAGGGGGGACCCTGGGATGACTGTGGCTTATAATAAGTCTCGGTTTTACTCAATTACTGGGCAAGCCTCAATGAAACATTTCACTAATAGGATAAGAATTTATACTGTATCAAGCTGACAATAGAAAAATAAATAAAGAAAAAAGAAAAAAAAGAATTAACATATTGGGTTAGAAAGCAGGATCTATATTTTTGCTGCTTCCAAGAAATATGCCTTGCCATCAAGGACAGACACCAACTTAGGGTAAAAGGACGGAAAAAGAACAGAGTATCTTTTAATACGCATTTAAGAAGCCTCTCCTTATGGTAGATGGCACAATATTTCTTTTTCCTTCTTCTTTTATGTGTGTGGGCTGCCACCAGAAGATGCAGCCCAGAGTTAAGAGTGGATCTGCTGACCTCAAATGATCCAGATTTAAGGTAGGTCTCCAACCTTAAATATCCAACCAAGAAAAATCCCTCACAGGTGTGCCCACTACTTAAGTTTTTTTACTTCCAAATGTAGTCAAGTTGGCAATCAAGTTTGACCATCACACACCTCATCAGTTAAATCTCAGAATCATAATATTGGTGTTCACATGACCCATGAGGAAGCTGAGCTCCGGGAAGGCCTGGCAGAATTGTCAGGTAAGTTCCTTGATGTTCTCCAAACTTTCCAGAGAATGAGAAAGAGGTAAGAGTACTCACTTTGTGATGTCTCAAAACAAAAACTGGACAACAATATCATCTCATCTGTGAACATAGACGTAAAAATGTTGAATATAAGGAAATTGCATTTGGCTCTATCAAAAGCACACTACAAAATATTTGGGATATCCCGCCAGTGCAAGGATAATTCAGCACTGGAATATCTATAACTATGACCTACTATAACAACAGATTGAAGGAAAAAATAATAGGGTTATTCCAGTGATAATGGGAAGTATGGTAGTTCCCAGAAGATACTCACCCTGATTTCTAAATGTTCCTTTATTTTATACATACATATATAAACCTACTGAGTTCAATTAGCATTGTCCCTATGCATATGTATTTAGAGTTGACCACTTAGGATTGATAAATCTATCAAGGGACTCACTCATCTCTGGGAAAAAAACTGATTGTTTTTCCCTTAGTAACTACAGACTACCTGTAGCACTTTATCAAGGAAGGGGGCCTTGTAGAAAATTTCCTCACCCATGTTAGCATGTGGACTTGTACAATCATGCATGTCTTGTATAGACTACCATATTGTTGGGAGTTCATGGGTCCAGCATCCCTGTCATGTCTAGATGATACTATCTTCCAGCAGTTATACTGGTCATCTGGTTCTCACAATCTTTCCACCCTCAATATTCCTGAGCATTAGGTGTAGGAATTATGTTGTAGACATCAGTTGGGGCTAAATTCCCCACAGTTATTCGTTCTCTGCACTTTTAACCAGTAGTGTATTTCTATAATAGCCTCTATAAGCTGCAAAAGGAAGCTAAGTTGTTTATTGAGGATGAAAGCTGCACTTAACTCTGGGTACAAGAATAAATATTGAGGGGACAGCAGAAATGACTTGGTAGTTAAGAATGCTTGCTGATTTCCAGAGGATCCAGATCTAATTCCCAGCACCTACAATGATGCCCATAACTCAGTTCCAGGAGAACTGACACCCTCGTCTTGTATCTGCAAGCACCAGACACACAAGGGTTCCACAGACATGCAGGCAAAACACTCACATACACCAAAAAACCCTTAAAATTAGGAAAAATGAGCGGCAATGCACTTTGGAGCTGTGCTGATTTAGCAAAGTGACAGTGGCATGTTTCTTTCAGAGTCTATAACCTCTTCAGCTACAGGTGGTTCTTCCCAGGCTTACAGTACTAGGCATGAATTCCCTCATTTTGAATCAACCTTAAATCTGATTAGACAGCTATTAGTTACCCCATGATATAAGTGCCACTGTTACACCATTGGTGACATTTTGCTGGGCTGGTTATTGTAGTTCACAGGCTTTACAGCTTGGTAGGACTATAGATTATTTTTCTCACTTGGTAGCTTGCATAGTACCTTCCAAATACTATCAGGGCTTCCAGGTCAGTACCAGCTTGATTCTCTCAAGTCCTATGACCATTTCAATCCTAAACATATATGCACCAATTCCTGATGTATCCAATTAAAAAAATATATAGTCCTGGACTTTAAAACACAGATTAACCCCAATTCTGTAACAGTAGGTGTGGGATGTTCTGTATGGCAAATGTGTTGCTCTGATTGGTTAATAAGTAAAACACTGAGTAGCCAGGCAGGAAGTATAGGCAGGACTAACAGAGAGGAGAATTGAGGGAACAGGAAAGGCTGAGGCAGAGAGAGAGCTGCCAGCAGCCGCCATGACAAGCGAGATATAAGGACCGGTAAGCCACGAGCCACGTGGCAACATATAGATTAAGATAGAAGAAGTAAATAACAAGAAGCCTGCGACTGCCATACAGTTTATAAGTAATATAAGCGTCTGAGTGATTATTTTGTAGGTGGGTTGTGGGACTGTGGGGACTTGGTTGGACCTGGAGAGAAGCTCTCCAGCTACAAGTAGGTGATGTAAATACCCAACTTTTGAAAGTGGGGGGAATCATCTGATCAAAAAATAAACAGAGATACATAGGAATCAAATTACTTCAGACATTAAATGGACCTAACATATACCTATAATATTCCACCCAAACGCCAGCAAATGTGCATCTATTCAGCAGCCCATACCATGATGAAATGCCACAACCACAAGCAACTTGGGAAGGAAAGGGCTTATTTGTCTTACATATCCCAAGTTACAGTTCACTGAGGGAAGCCAGCGCAGGAATGAGAACTGGGCAGGAACTTAGAGGCAGGAGCTGATACAAGGGCCGTGGAGGAGTGCCACTGACTGGCTTGCTCCTCATGGGTTGCTCAGTATGCTTTCTTACAGCACCCAGGACCACCAACACCGGTGTGGCATCACTCACCATGGGCTGGGTCTGCCCCCATCAATCACTAATTAAGAAAATGTCCTGCAGACTTGCTGATCTTACGGAGGCAGTTTTTCAGTTGAGGCTCCCTCTTCTCAAATGATTCCAGCTTGTGTCAAATTGACATAAATACTAACTGGCATGTAAATCCTTGGCCAAGTTAACCAAAAGAAAGAAAGAGGAGACTCAAATTAATAACATTAGAGATGAAGAGGAAAGCATTACAAAGAAACTCAGAAAATAATAGGGAAATGCTATAAGAACCTATACTCCAATAATCTGGGAAATGTAAAAGAAATAAATGAAGTTCTAGATACATCTGAATCGCTGAAGTTAAACCAAGAAGAGACCAACAACTAAAACAGCCCCATCACAAATAGAGAGACTGAAATCGCAATAGACTATAAAAAAAAAAAGCCCAGGTCCACATACAGTCACAGTAGAAGGGCAGTGCAGGGGAAGGACCCACAGCAGACTCACCAGGAGAGGGTGTGCATGTGACTCCTAACTGGGCATCAGTACAGAGGGGCAGCACAGGGAAGAGCCAGGAGCAGACTAACCAGAAAGTAAGCCACGGTCCACTCCCAGCTGAGCCTGCAGGCGGATCCTCACTTTACTCTAAAGCTTGAGCTGCTATTTACAAGGTTTAATTACATTCTGGGTTCTCACAAGCTCTTGATGTGACAGGTTCCCACGTTAATGACAAAGGTCTTACAAATAAAGTTCAAGAGGCACCAAGGACTCTAGAGAAGGAACAGCTATTAAATCTGGAGTTATGAGGACATCCTGTTCTTTTAAAATATTGAAGAAAATAAAATTAAAATCAATATCATCTGAAGAAATACAACTTGAGCTGCTGAATCTAAATTAGAAGCAGTTATTAATTAAACAATTTGTATGTAGTGATGGATTCATTTCATCTTCTGAAGGATAAAAGGGTGGTTTTCAGTTTGCATTGGGACACAATTGATGGAAATGGATGCCTTTTTTTATTGAAATGAAAAATCAGAAAAGGACAGAGATCAAACACTGGATTTTTCCAAAGAAATAAGCAAGAGATACAAGGCATACATAATGATGCCTGAAAATTTGAACTTAAAATAAAAGGGCGGTTTGAGTCATTTTCATTAATATTTTAAAGACTTCCTTAATTAAAACTCACCCAATTTTTCAAAGAATTGTCTTCCTGGTTTTTGTCAACATGCTTTCAGTTCAAGTTCACAAGTGATTCCTAGGAAACTGCTCTTGAGAGAAGCATTGCTTCAGGTTGTGTGAAGGTTAAAAGAATAGATAAATAAACATTTCCCTTTGGCGTGCTGGCAATCAGAACCACTACCACCACCACTGCTTTAGTGGGTATCTTTCGTGTGCCAGCAACTCTGCTAGAAAATTCACATAATTAGAAGGAAATGAAATATGCGTGTGGGAAGCCAGAGACTGAAGAACATGATGAATACCTAAGCAGCTCATTAAGACAGAAGAGCAGAAATGGAGAAATGTGTTTGGAGAAGGGGATCTTAAACTCTGGGTTGTTAAAAAGCAGCGCTGCTCCTCCTGAGTGCAAGGTGGTTAGCATGTACGAGTTGGCTACTGCTGCTGTAACAAACCAAATGATGGAACACATAGTTGTTGTCTGACAGTTCTCTAGAACAGAAATCTACCAAGGTCAGGGATGGCATGAGGAGTGCAGGGCTGGTCCTTTCTGGAGGGTCCACAGGGGAGCCTGCTTTCTGGCCTGTTTCAGCTTCTGGGATTGCCTGCTTTCCTAGTAGGCCCTCTTCATCCTCAACATCAGCCTCGAAGGATCAAGTCATGAGATCATATCATCTGATTTCTCTTGCTGCCTCCCTGTGATGATTAGTGTCGTATCAAGGTACAGAATCTGTATGACCTAAAAGGTGGGCCTCTGGCCATGCTTGTGAGGGATTATCCTGTTTCTGTTTGATATGGGAGGACCCATCTTAATGTCTGGCAGGACCATTCCCCGCTGCAAAGGATCCAATTCTAGAATGCATAAAATGGAGAGGGGGAAGCTGAACATGTATTCATCTCTCTCTGCCTCCTGATTGGGCATTAGATATGACCAGATGTTTATAACTCTTGCTGCCTTAACTTGCCCAGTTGTGGCAGACTGCACCTTGCACTGTGAGCCAAAATAAGCCCTATCTCCCTTAAGTTGCCTTTCTTGGGACAGTTTCTTATAGCAACTAAAACACACCCTTCTCCACTTTCAATATAAGAAACTTGCCATTATATTGTGTCTAAGCAGATAGCCCAGGAAACAAGTTTCTTAAAATCGAATAACTAGTAACCTTGGCTCCACTTCCTACCTTAACTTCTTTGCTATGATTTACAATGATCAGCATGTAACAGGTATCTTGGGTAGAAGCATTTTCTGCCTACCAAATAAGCATGCCCAACCTTTGGCATTACAATGTGATGTTCTAATATACAAAGTTCACAATGCCAGGGAGCTGGAAAGATGGCTCAATTGGCAAAGTGCTTGCGTTCAAACCCCAGAGCCTATATAGGAAAAGTCAGGTGTGGTGACACATGCTTATAATCCCAGTACTGGGAAGATGGAGATGGGAAGATCCCTGGGACTCACTGGTCAGTTAGCCAGCCTTACATATTCAATAAGTTCCAAGCCAGTAAGAGACCATGTCTCAATAAATGGATGGTGAACAGCATCTCAGAGTCAGAAAACACACATGAAGTTGTCCTCTGACCTGCACATATGTGTATGCACACTTGCACATACTTGTACACATACACACATGGGTGGGGTATGGGGGACACCACACAGATGGACCAGTTGTTATCCCGACCTCTTCCAGAACTTAATGGCCACTGCTGACTGCTGGAATGACTTACCTCTGTTGAGATTACATGAGATTGTTACCAATGAGTGGGATCCCAGCAGGCACACAGGGTCTCCAGTGGATCACTAGGGATGGCAAAGAACAGGCTATGTACTGACTATGAGCTGTCCATCAGAAGCTGCAGATGCTCTGCACTGGCAGTCTGGGAATGTAGGGGTTTGGAAACCTGCCCTTAGAGACAAGATGGGCTGTTTATGAGTTCAGCATTGGAATCCAAAGCCAGTAAAAGCTCTGGAGACCTCCTCGAAGGCCAATAGAACAATACCTCTCAGACTGTCAAACAGGAGCTGTGGATGCTCTGAGTTTAGAAGCTCAGGCTTGGCAGTTGGGAACACAAGTTAGACTGTTCGGGAGCTAAGAATTGCAGCCTGGAGGCTGGGAACTATCAGGTCCCCGGGTTGCACGCTGTGCTGCCCATGGAACCTGCCCCATCATTAGTTGTCAAGCCTCCCCCCAGAGGCTGGTGCTTGCTCAGCTGTCATGCCACAGTCACCACCTTCACCCGCGTTCCTGCCCCAGCAGCTGCCTCTGCCGCTCTCTACACTGCTTTCTCTCTTCTAGTGCTGTCTGCACTACCGAGTGACAAGGTAGTGACAAGCTTTGATCTGGCTTGATGTTGCAAATCAGCGAAGGCAGCGCAGATGAGCACCTCCAAGCCAAACAGCCTCCTTACAGAGCCTAAAGAAAGGTGCTGGGACCACCAGAGCCTTGCCTCTTATGTCACGTCATTAAGACGTTTGAGATCAATCACAGCCCTGTCCCTCAGCACCAGTCATGACAGTTCCCTCCACTTAGGGAAGAGCTCTCTTGCTAAGGTGCAAAGGGTACATCAAGGCTTATGATAGACAGAATTATGGTACAAACTGTTTCAAACATGTGTGACTGGGGCAGTGCCTTCAGGAGCCAGAGCCAATGGCTGCAATCTTTGTCTAATGGTCTCAAAGCATCCATGGAGGGTTCTAGGTGGCTGGTGTAGGCCTGAGGGTGGCCTGGGTGGCTGTGAGACTAATGTTCCTTTTACTTAAGGCAGTCTGGACAAAAAGAGAGTGAACCCTCTCTGCCAAATGGAGTCTCATAATGCCTCATCCCCCATATCTTTGCTTAGTTACAGGAAATGCAAAGAATTCATCATTAATGCTAATAGTGATTTTGGATAGATTTGAACAATGCTTTACACCTGCCCAGTACCCAGGAAAATGTAGGTTCCCCTCGTCTGCTTCAGACTCATGTGCATTTAGAGCAGGGTCTCAGAAACAGGATAGAGCAAGGTTGACTAATGAGGAGGAAGTATGTCCATTAGATGCTGGGGGTTGACAGTGCTAGCATCTGACTGGAATGGAATTAAGTCAAAACTGACTTTTGATGATTTACCTTCTTCTCCAAGGATAGACTAGTAAGTATTTACTGCCCAGTGGGCAGGGAAGAGACTTGATCTACAGAGATGGCCATGCTTCTGCTGTAAATATTTAGTTTAATATGACCACATGGAGTTGCTGAATGCAAAGCTGGGAAACAGTAGACACCAGATGTGGCATCAGGCTGGCTTTTCATTCTTCATGATAATGGCCCTTTAAAACTGATGTGTCCCATCAAGCCAGGCTTCTACTGTGGATAGGAAGAGGACCTGTGACTCATGGACTTCCCCTGTCCAACTTCTCGTCGATCCTCAGCAACTGAGCCTCTAACCACAACGCAAAGGAAGAAGCGAACACAATGGGATTTGCAGATACTTGGCCAAATATTGAGAAGAGTAGCTAGTCAATGGTGCGGTGACTCTAGCAGGTGGCAAAGGGCAGCTCAGTGCAGTGGATAGAAAGATCCAGAAGCCAGACCACCTGGAGCTATCAGTTCCTCCACTCACTAGCACTGTGCCTCTATCCCAGCTACTGAAACGTTAATCACCTCTGATCACAGTCTGAAAAACATGAACATTTCCTAAGAGGCTATTGACATTTGTGTCTGCCACAGGAAGGACCTTCCCCAAAAGTTACCAACAAGGCAATCCGTCAAAAGGGGTTCCACAAACACATTTATCACCAAAAGCAACAGCAAATTTCCCTCTAAAACCTTAAGTGGCAGCTAAAATGTCTTCTCTAACTTCATAAGAAAAATCAAATGTCAGCCTTGTAAATATTTATGATTCTAGGCAGACAGCTCATATTGAACATCAATTGTCTGAAAATGATCCGAGGGCTTTCTGACAGAAATCTGATATCCTCTGCATACCCTGTACACAACGTTTAGAAAACATGCCTTTATGATGTTTTCCAGGATAAGGTCAGAAAAGCCTTGAGTCTCAAGCCACTAAACAGGATTGTACAGCCCACACAGATCTTCGCTTATCCTGGCCAGGGCGTTCAGAAAGGTTAAACACAAAGCAGTCTCACAGGCCACGATGGCTCCTCCTGGTTATAATGAAATGTTACTGGAGTCAATGTTTCCTTTCTCAGACGAAACTCCTGGTAGAACACAACAGGGAATGAGAGGAAAGGGCAGGGCAGGTGCTCCAGCTGTAACAGGGGTTCGTTATGGCTGCTCCAGGGAGGAAGTGGGAGTCATAGAGCGTGCCTCCATCACATTCATGGCATTTTGCTAGAAACTATTTATGACTTTAAAGTAATCATCTGAGCCTTGAATCCTCTAGAGAAAAAAAAACCTTTAGAGATCGCATCAATATAAAGTGTTTTTTCATGTACTCTTAGTTTTTCATTTAGAAACAACTTAGTAATTTCTGGAATAAGTTACTAAGGGTTACTAATAAGTTAGAAGGGTTTCTAAAACATGTTAGCTGTTTTCCAGCCGCTGATATGAAGAACAAGAGACTCAGTCCAAACATCTGCCACTCAGGCTCGACGTTCTTGAGCATCCGCAGTGGTCTAATTTGGTACCAGCAGGCAACAAGAGTCAGAAACCCTGCCTGTGTGGCCTCTCCCCAGCTCACCTGCCTCCTCTGTTCCAAATGAGAAAGCCCAGGCACTAGCTGTCCCAGATTGTTTTGCAGTTATGGCCTGCACATGTGACCCAAATTTGGCCAGTTTGACAGAAGTTGGGGTGGGTTTGGCAGAGGTTGGGTGGGTTGGACAGAGGTTGGGTGGGTTTGGCAGAGGTTGGGTGGGTTTGGCAGAGGTTGGGGTGACTTTGACAGAAGTTGGGGTGGGGATAGTATTTTGCTTTTAATCCAAACAGATTAAGAAGAGATGAGAAGGAGATGATGACCTCCATTTTCTGCTCCAGATAGAGCTGGGTCCACTGCTGAGTCAACATGACAATGTCCATCAGGAGGGAAGCCATGATAACACCTGAGGACTGCAAGTACCTGGCTCTTTGGTGTCAATGGATCTTTAGCCAAGTTAAACCGAGGCAGGAAGGGTGTACACACATCCCTCCCTGGACTTCCACAGGAATGGAAATCAAGTGTCCTCTTGTAAAGCCACTCTAGTCAAGATACTGTCCACTTGCAGGTAAAAGGTCCCCTTCAAACTCCTAATTGGGATTCAACCTATGGAACAGGTAACCTGGTGATCCTTCTGAGTGTGGAATGGCATGAGGTGATACGGAAGAAGGCCTTTCAAAGACAGGATGTAGCTCAGGTGGTAGAGTGCTTGTTGAGCATGCACTCACCAGGTGTGGTGGTGTACACTTGTAATCCACATCTGGAAACAGCAGCAAAAACAAAGGTCTTTCACTGGGCAGAAAAGAATGGAAGTGCTTCTCTGCACAGGATCCTGTATTGAAAAGATGAAGGATAGGAAACACAGACAGGTGATGGTGTGATTCCACATCTAGATGACAAGGCTGAGCATGAGGGATAGCTATGATGGCTCGGGGGGGGGGGGGGGGGGGGGGTGTCAAAAGCCTGGCTCCCTCACAAAGCAGGACAAAATGATATCTGAGTCACAGGCCTGGAGGCCACTAGTGTGTAATGTTGACTCTAAGATGCATCACAACCCAGATGTGTTAACTTGTTCAGGAATCAGAATTCTTGAAAAGCGGTGAGTTTCTCTGTGTCGTCAACACGGAGGGCAGCTATGCTCACCACTATCTAACCAACAGATGGTGTGCCCAGCAGAAAAGGAATCGGGAGTTAGAAGGGCTCTGGGGACCCGGGAGTGGTCTGTGTGGTGTCAAGAGGGAGCACACTGGCATGGAGTCCACTGATTTCTGTGCCACCTGCATGGGGAGACAGCAACAGAAACCAGAGACAGGGTCAGATGGGGATAGATGGGGCAGGATTGCACAGACCAGGGGAGGACAAGGGCAGGAGGTCGGAGTCTTCTCCACTCAGTTAGCGTCATTTGTACACATGGGCTGATAAGACCTGGGGCAGTACACAGGCAAATGCCAAGTGTACCTGCTTTCTTGCTGTGAGGCGTTTTGCCCCTACACTGAGCCGCCTTGTTACTCTCCATCTGGCACTCTGGTGATATTTGTTTCTAGTCTCGGGGTTCTTCCTTCCAATAAGGACTATCTGCTAACTGCTAACAGCACCTTTGCTTGTAATTACTTGATTTTAATCTCCTACAGGCTAGAAGACCAGATGACCAAACTTCGTCAGCTGCTTAAAGCTGTCTTCCCTGAGTTAAGAGCATGTCCTCATTTCATCCTTCCATGTAGGTACTTTTGAGCATGTACTATAAGCAGTCACTGCTCAAGTACTGGGGACACAAAGGAGAAAGAAAGATGGGGTCTTTCTCTGACTGAATTTATATTTGAGTGGGATGTGGACTTTGACAGGTACAGTTATCAAAGGTAAATGAACAAGGATCCAGGGACCACAGTGATGCTGCAGACAGCAAGGAGCAGCAGTGTGATGGGAGAAGCCAGACGTGGTAACACGCAGCTGTGATTCCAGCACTTGGGAATCTGAGGCAAGGGCATCACCGTTAGTTTGAGACTAGAAGGGGCTGTCTAGAGAAAAGATTCAAAAACAAACTAAAAGATGGGTAATTGTCTTTTTTTTTTTTTTTTTGGTTTTTCAAGACATGGTTTCTCTGTGTAGTTTTGGTGCCTATCCTGGAACTCGCTCTGTAGACCAGGCTGGCCTTGAACTCACAAAGATCCACCTGCCTCTGCCTCCCAAGTGCTGGGATTAAAACTGTGCGCCGCCACCACCACCCGGCCAGGTAACTGTCCTAATCAAAACACATTGTATGTAGGTATGAAACTCTCAAACAAGAGGAGCAGGTAGAGGAGGGGAACTGGAGGTGAATCAAAAGTTTTAGATTCGGAATGGGGAAGGGACCTTTTATTGCAATGAGCCCCGAAAAAAGAAGGGGTCTGCTTTGCAAAGATCAGAGTTTCCCAGGCAAGCACCATAGCGAAGACCAAAAGTGGAGACAGGAGGGAAAACCGGGGCATCTGAGGATGGAAGTATGTCTGCCTCAGCTGCAGGGAAGCCACAGGGAATGCTTCACAACGCCACTGGAGACCCCTTGTGATGTTTCTGCACTGGGATTCAGTCCTGTGAATAAAGCACCATGATTTATCTTCCACTGTTTCTCTGGCTGCTGGTGGAAAGTGACTATGGAACACAGGAAAGGAAGCTGGGGGGAGAGGCCCTGTGGAGTCTTCAGTCACCCAGGAGTGAGGAACAAGATAGTCAGGACCAGAGTGGTCATAGTGAGATGAGAGAAAATTGAGGATTCTAGATGTATGTGGGGAGCAGAGGTTTGCACTGGGTAGAAATGTGTCCCCTGGAAACTGTGAACAGAACTCTTACCAGTGAACTGTAACACAGTGATGAGATGTTGCAGGTCCAGAGGCTGATTATTTTATCTTGGGCTAGTTTTAGCCCCCCCACCCCCACCCTACACACACACACACACACACACACACACACACACACACACACACACACCTCTTATCCACCTCTGTGTCAGAACTAACATCCTGTGACTAATAGATAAAAATCTTTGGACTCTCTTAACTTAGCAGACTCCCAGCTTCCACCAACCCCAAAGCTCAGATCATCATCAGACAGCATCTTAGAGCTGTAGGAAAGCTTCCCCCATCTTGCTGTAACTGCCTCTCTAATGTACACAGCAATATATTTTCAAGCCTGCCTTGATTTATGATGTTCTTTTTCTGTAAGACTATGAAGCTGCTTCCACATTGGAAGATGGAATTTGGGGTAACCTATACCCATGTCCCTGGGCCCTGGTCACACAATATGGCTCCAGAAATAAACTCTTATTTTCTTTAAGATGAGAGCTGTAATTTTTGTGTTGACAACACTTCTCTCTAACCTACCCAAAAATACCTGTAAATGTGATTTTACCTTAGAAATCAGATATTTACAGATGTGGCCAAGTAAAGTTGAGGCTGTAATAGATTCTTAGATGGTTCCAAAATCCAATGCACAGAGTCCTCATGATGAGAGAGAATACTGTGAAGGCACAGACATGCAGGGAGGACTGGGGAAAGGCAGCTGAAGTCAAGAAGCGATGGCCAGCAGCTGGCAGAAACCGGCAAGGAAGAATTTTCCCTTGGGGCCTCAGAGAGCCACGGCACTGCTGAGCCCTTGATTTAGACCCCAGCTCTGCAATAGCATGAGCATAAACTTCTACTGCTTTAAGCCACCCCCATCTGTATTCATTTGTTCCAATATCACGAGGAAGCGAGAGGGTGGGATGTCAGGACAGCATGGAGATTTATAGGATGAGAGAGAAAGAGGCACACACATTTTGGTGATGGAATGAGTGTGTCTGTGCAGGAGGCCACAAATCACTCACTCATCTGGGATATCCATCCACATCTCTGTTGTAGCACCCATGAGGAGAATAGCAATTTTGATAGTGGGGCTATTGATTGTGTGACAATGACCTTCCCCTCCATCACCTCTGCTCACTGCCGCCAGCTACCCTCACCTCACATGCCCGACACTGGAAATGGTGCTAATAAATCCATCCAGGACTGTGACTTGCAGAACCTCATCTGACCTTTGGGCAAAGCTCCTGTGATTCAGGAGCTAGTTATGACCCGTTTAGGGGGAAAGTGTGAATCCGCTGTCAGTGTGGGCTTTACAGGGAGTGAACGGAACCCAATCCCTTCGAAGCTTTGTGGTGTTGGACTTTCAGAGAGTCACCTGAAGGAAGGCACCCTTCTTCATCAGTGCCAGCTTCTCCTGGCTGTGGACTATGGGAGTCATTTATGTGGTTTTCAGCTCAGCCAGGGGCCAGCTTCTTCAGAACAGGGATTAAATTTGTTTTAAACCAAGTATATTCCTGGGCAGCGGTGGCACACACCTTTAATTCCAGCACTCGGGAGGCAGAGGCAGGCGGATCTCTGTGAGTTTGAGGCCAGCCTGGTCTACAGAGCGAGATCCAGGACAGGCACCAAAACTACACAGAGAAACCCTGTCTCAAAAACCAAAAAACAACAACAAAAACAAACAAACAAACAATAAACCAAGTATATTCACACCACCCAGCTAAGCTTGGAGCATCTTTATGAACATCTGCTTAGTTGAGTTGATTATATGATATTCCCTGGTGGGAATAAAATAAAGCAAATCATGGGGAAGAAAGAACAAAAGAAGGAAGGAGGGGAGGGAGAGAGGGGGAAAGGGAGGGAGGAAGAAAAGAGAGGAAGAAGGAAGGAAGGAAAGGAAGGAGGAAAGAAGGATGGCTATACTAAAAATAAGAACAAAACAATAATAGAAAAGGCTTCTGGGAAAGACTGCAGGGTCTCTACGCCTGAGGAAGGCTGAGGCTAACTTAGATGACTGACAAATGCACCTCACAATATACACTGGGCTAGCCTTGGGCTCTCAAAGTCCCATTGAGATTCAGACTATGCTGTACCTCTGGGGGAGTAAAAACATACAGGTAAAGGCACGCAAGAATACAGACCTCAGAGACGCACGTTCAGACCAAATCCGAGGCCAGACCGTGCTCATTGACCTTTCGCTTTCCCTCACAGCACCCGGAGCACTGTCTTCAAGCACTCACCCCACACTGAGTATGGACGCTTATGTGGCTGTGTGCTCACTACTGGCCGGCTGTGCTTGAGTCCTGGACTTACACCTCATCACAGTCTGCTCATTCCAGCACTGCCAGCACAGTGCAGGTATACGCAGAGAGGCGATATTAAATTATTTTGCTTAATCTGCTTAATCTTTGGTTTCTTTACAAGTAAAACTGAGGTCATAGTTGTATGTCCTAGAGCTAAGATGAGGCTAAATGAGATAAAGCATTTCAAATGTTTCACTCATAAGGGGTCTTCAGTGGATGATGCTACCAGTTTACGATTAATGTCATTATCAGTGATATTATTGAGAACATTATCCCTCAAATGATAAAATACATGGTAGAACACCATTTAAAAGACAAATGACTGTATAGAGACATTTGGGGAAATTGGTTAGTATGGTGGGAAGCCTGTCAAATTGAAATGAAAGCTTTCAATTGGGTAAAGGACACTTTGCTTTGGGTAGGGGAAGCGACTAGAAAGCTAAGCTATCGGGAAGTGGTAAATAAGATAACAGTCTCTCCTAGATACCTCACCTGCTTTGACTCTCCCCAAAGGGCAGTACAAGGGGCTGGGGATGTAACTTAGCTGGTAAGGTGCTTGCCAGAACATGCACAAAGCTTTAGGTTTGAAGTTTGATCCTCAGTACTACATAGAAATGAGGTGCAGTGGTATATGCCTGCACTGTACTCCAATGATAGAACTGGGGCTACCTAAAGTTCAAGACCACCCAGTCTCAAAATCCAACACCAACAACAAAGTGCAGAGTAAGAAAGCAGTGGCTGTACTTCGTGGAAATCCAGCTGGCCTCTCCCTGCAAGCCTCGAGGGATTGGTCTTTAAAAAGCCCATGAAAACACCCAAGTCTTTTCCAGGGGCCTGGAGAGATGGCTCCAGGATTAAGATGACTCGAAACCATCTGTAAATCTAGCTCCAGGGAATCCAATGACCTCTTTGGGCCACTGGCAGGACTGCAAGCACATAGTACAGACATACATGTAGGCAAAGCATTCATAGGCACAAAACTTAAAAAATTTAAGACCTTTTTCTGAACCATAGATTTTGTCAGCTAAGCTTTATGTTCCTCCTGCTTGTCACGAACATTTTCTGTCCTGCTTCTTGTCAGTATTTAGCTTAGAACTCTCCTACAGTTCCAACCAGCTCAAGAGGCAATAGTTCAGCCCACGGCGAACATACTTACAACAACCTACACCTAGATCTTGGTCATAATTTATCCTCCCCAGTTGCAAAGTTATTTCTTGCCAGACCATTTGAGCAGTTTGTCTTGAAAGCCTTTTATCTACCACATGGCTGTGTGGCCTCTCATCGGCAGATTTCCTCCCAGGAAGTGTAGATGTAGATATCGAGGGTGGGAGAGTGAGGTGCTAAGTGATTTCTTCATTGTATTTTCTTCCGCTGTGTGCCTGTTGATCCTAGATCCATCAGACATGACTGTGTGAGCTATGCAGGTCAAAACTGTTGTTGCCTCACCTCTTTAGTTCACGTGACAGCAAATATTCTGAAAATGGTCAGACTGTAAATACTTCAGGCTTTGTGAGGCACACAGTCTTTACTAGAACTACTCAACATGGCTGTGGTCATGTAAAAACACAGAAAAAAAACCAACAACATTAAAAAAATAGGTAGCTACATTCAATATATAAATGAATGGGCATGATTATGTCCTAGTAAAACTTTATTGACAATCAACCAGGCACTTACTGAAATTAGCACCAGGGACATAATTTATCAACTCCTGCTTGAGATTTCTCTTTGTCCCAAATTTAGAGAGCCAGAAAACCAATATATCTGTTGCCCTGAACTCATTCTGCAGAAAACAACTAGCTCACTCTGGCTAAATAAAATATAATTATCCATAATTATGCACCACAGTGTATGGACCTTGCTGTTTTGTTGTTTGTTTTGGTCATTTCTTCTCAGGACCAGTTATATGGGAGCACAGAGTAAAGGATCTTTTCAAATGCCACTCACAGAGCAGCTGACAGACAGCCCAGGGAAGGGACATGGAATTCCCCAGGTGCTCTGAAAGGTTACTGGCTTGAATCAGTTCTTGAGTATTTGGAAGTGCCTGGTGCTTACACAGCCCAGGGCCTAGTTAAGAAGCTCCAGTTTAGGGCATGGAAAGCAGTCTCAAAATTGGAGACATGAACTGTAGGCCAGCTACATCTGGACTCTTTGGAAGTGTCCAAAGGGGGCGGGGGTGGGGGGAGTCAGCCTGCCATAGAGCCCCGAGAAGATGCATAAGGTCATTTGGACCCAGTGTACGGGCCCCTCATTAGGTCCCTGCGGATCCCAGCTGGCCTGCTGGGGTTTCTGTCCAGTTTGCCTCCGACAGATCTCGTTTTGTTTCCTGCTCATGGTAGCTTGGCTGTGCTTCTGTTCCTGTGACCAGACGATCCCTAAACAAATCAACAGCAGAATTAGGTTTAATGACATTTCAGTCCCGTGTAGTTCATGCTGAAAGAGACATCAAACAAACCAAAGGAATCCTGCCGTATAATTTTATCTCCAAATGGCCACGTGAATAAAATATTATCCTTCCTAAGACAGAACTCAAGTATGTGGAAAGAGGAGGACTTCAGCCTTTATAGATTGCCTACAGTTATTCATATACAGTCTACCACCTGAACAACTGGAGAATGTTCAGCATTAAGATTGCGGTTGAAGGGGCTGGAGAGATGACTCTGGCTCAGAGCACTGGCTGCTCCTTCAGAGAGCCCAGGTTGGATTTCCAGCACCCACGTGGAGGTTTACAATCATCTATAGCTCTAGTTCCAGGAGATATGACACTCCCTTCTGGCCTCTGTGGACACCAGGCATACACATGGTGCACACATATACGTGCAGGCCAAACACCCAGGCACATAAAATAAAGTAAAATAAAATAAATAAATCAATAAATAAAAGATTGTGCTCCAAAGTCAAAAGAATATGACTCATGGGAGGACATTAAAATAATGTTACAGCCAAGCTAAATAATGACTAACGATGTAGAGAGAAGTGAGAGTAACAATCTATAACATAAACAGGAAAACAGTAGGAAGGCTCAGGGAAATGTCTCCAAGTTTCCTAATTCTATTCGGAAACCACAATTATCTCTGGGGCTCTCCAGCGTTCTCTTCAGTTTCTGGAGCTCAACTGGGTGGGGAGGAACAAGACGTTCGTGGAGCACTGGTTCTCAGTTGCTGGGAGGGATGATACCAGCACTGGCTTTTGTACTTCAATGGCCAAGTTGAGCAGTTACAGAGTGTGTGTGTCCTCCAAATCCTAAAGCACTTACTTCCTGGCTGTTGACAGAAAAGGTTGGCCAACTCCTGTGCTCAGTATTTCTTATGACGTCCCCCAAACTTTTTGACTTGTCCACATGCTATACATGACCAAAACGCTTCCAGGGCAAGTATGTGCATATGTGTACATATAAGGAAAAGGACCTACCTTTCTCATTCATAGTCATAATTTATAAACAATGAGCTTGGGGCCAACCTCAGGAAATAATGAATCCTGGGAAACACAGCCAACTTCATGACCTCTGTTGATCCTAGGGAGACAATGAATCTATGGCTTTCCTCTGTAATATACATCCTTTCCGGTGATACCTAAGAAGGTTTGTGTTTCCTTGAGTATCAAAAACAACCTGGGCCCATGGTCCTTGCATCCTCACACAGACCATGATGTAAATAATCACTCACACTCTGCTTTGCTCAGTCACAGGTTGCAAAGTCATCTGTCTTTACCGGATGATTTCCATCTGGCCACTCAGAAATTGGAGACGTCTAGTCTCCCCAAGAAATGCAATTCACAAAGAATAGCCTGCCGTGGGAAGGGTGAACCATTTCCGTTGTATTTCTCCTATTGTGTAAGAGAATTTCTTCTTTTTAGAACTAAGCCTTGTACACAGGATGCTTGCCTACAAACCACTGCAAGGAGGAAGTGGGGCGGGGGAGAAACAGCTGTGGCCGTTGCCCTTGCCCTTCTTGGTGAAACTGTGGGCTGACAGTTTCTGCCAGCTGATACTTTTCTGATATGGGTCATCTGTCATTTTGACAGGAGGGCGGAAACTGAATTGCATAATCATTGAATAATAACTGAATGACTGGATGATCAAGAATGTGTTTGAATAAAAAAAAAAAAAATAAGTGTCTGTAATTACTAAGCTGCCTAAAAATCAAATAAACAAACAACAATAACAAAAAACATTCATTCCTAAAATCCTGGTGCTATCGTGAAACAAGCCTCACTGAGTATTTAACACAATCACAGCCGGGTTCTGAAGCTACTGTTCATGTCGCCCTGGTGGCTTCTCCTTCCCTTCAACCATATTCAACCAGCAATCGAATAGCAAAACCTGCAGCAGGAAGCAGAACCCTCCCTGCTCCTCCCCTTGCTCCATCCCAGAGAAGACGCTAAGCATCCTCACTCCGTTCTGCATGAGAAAATGAACGCCGACTGCCGGGCAGGTGTCACCATATGTGACAGGGGAGGGGTAAAAGACTCTGAATGATACTTCACCAGGATGATAAGCAGTAGAACAGGCTCCCCGAGGAACAGACGGCTCTTTGAGCAGCCAGGCTGTCACTACCATCATCACCATGCCAACTTTCAAACATGATGCTTCCAAGAGCATCGTCAGGTACGGGAAGGGAGTCAGTATCATTCTAATAAAATAAGAGAGGATAGAGCCAGCTCATCCCATTCATGTCAATGAGATGCCTCACGAGTGCGAAGCGGTTTTCAAATCACTGGACACCAGACAATGACGTCATGTCATCACAGAGAAAACTAGTGCTCGCTTGCTGCATCATGGAGATTCGAGGGGTTGGTTTTTACTGTATCCTGACTTGTCTGGCCCTCTGCTCTTCCTCCTGTTCACCCACCTGATTCTCTCCTTAACAATGGATCCAATTATCCAGCAGTTTGACTGTATCCAAAGGCTCAAAGAATGTCAGGTTATTTCCCACCCCCCATTCAAGCTTTTTAAAAAGACTACTCTTTGTTGGTCCAAGTTCACTATGCAAAAGACTCGTTCAACTCCTGCTTCTGCTTCTCTAGAAGTCTCCTTGAGAGGATAAGTAAGTCATTCCAGAACCTGAAGGAATCCAAGGGGACTTTGGCCCCATTTACCCTTCCCCCAAGGAGAAAGTCAAGAGACAACCATAGAGCGCTAATTTCCCGTCATGCCCCGCCATCCTCATTTCTCATCACAAAGAGCGTTTTTTAGTACTGGAGCTGCTTCCCCAGAGCTTGCTAGTAACTATTCTCTGACACAAACTCCTTAATATTCTCTGACCTTTGTTCTGACCAGGCATTCATTCCCGTGTCTTGTTTACAAAGATTCTGTTTAAGCTCAGCTCCTTCAGAGTAGCAAGGGTACATTTTCTCAAACCTGATTCAGTTGACTCTGCCTTGTGCCTTTTCGGTCCCTACTTCACTTTATTATCCTAAATGTATTATTTGAGCATTTAGCACACCAGTAACTTGAGGAAACATAATGTCCAAATGTAAAGATCTCAGCTGGATTGAGACGGGAAAAAAAAAATATTCTCATTCCAAAGTGACTTAAGGACTCAAAGGCTTTATGATAAGCACATGGGGAGCTTTGCCTTTTGAAATCCTAAAATATCCTCTGCTATTCACAAAGTTTCTGAGTGCACATGAATAAAACATTGTGCTTTCTCTTGGGAACCATGTGCAAATGTTGTCCAGACAAGAAGAGCCATTTGGAAGTCCCCAGGGTTGTGTGAGTCCACAGCCTCTCTGGCCAGGAGACTCTGGGGGCCCTTTGGGATGCCCCTATGGGTCTCACGGTTCCCTGTTCTGAGGGCAAAATTGATTGGGGTACATCAGAAGAAACACAATCTCTGCCTTAACTCAGCCTTCATTTTGCCTTTGCACACAGAATGCCACGGGTTCACAGCATGGTGCATCTGCCGGGTAAGCTTACCCTTCTGCATTTTATTATAGAAAACTTTCCACACTCAGGTTTAAGAGTTTCTCACACTTGTCTCCTCCAGGTCCTTGCTGTCTTCAGGAGGCAATGCGTGAGTTTCCTTGTCTCTCTTCCTTACGTCCTCCACAATATACTTCCTGGGTTAAGCTTCTTAACACACAGGAGTGGGCATTGTTCCCTAGTCTCGGTGTTTCTGCTCTGCCAATAGATGGCAATTAAACTTCGCAGGCTAGAAACTCCACTTCAGCTAGCATGTATTAGCAGGAAGAGTTACTCTCCTATTTATGCCAATCAAAAATTGGGCAAGATATAGGAAATAATGGTTTTCAAGTCTCTGGATGCCAGGCAGCGAAGGACACTGATCTCACACAGTCCACAGACAGGAGGAGCCTCACCTTGTTGCCATTTGCTGCTTGGGGTGTCCCCCAACTACTGCATAGAAAAGGGGGTGCGGTCTAGTAGAGCCATGACTGGAGGAGATGGAGCTGAAAGTCCAGAAACATTAAAGCAATAGAGTTCATATGACAGAGTGACAGGGGTCAGAGTGTCCTTTTGTGACACTCTTTCCAGATATTCTCAGGGTTCCCTGCATGCAACAGCTGGGCACTGATGAGGACCTGTGCACACAGAAACCCTCTGAGGTTGAGGAAAGAGCCAGCAGAGGAAATGACTGAAAAGAGTGTTCACCTGGGCTTGGGGATGTGTCTGTCCCTCTTTGTTAGGATGTAAAATCCCAGGTTCAAGGCATGTGCAGTAGAGTACACAGAAGGCTTTCCCTTAGCAACAAGAGAAATGTAACCTTAGAGTGAGCATGGCTCACCTAACAATATTCCCAAAGTAAGACGTGCAAAGATAAAACTCTTTCCAAGTCAGTTAACTCTATCATGTCACAAACATGCAAGAAAGTTTCTAGAAACACAAATATGATGGATGGAAACCTGCCTATGACTGGGACAGTGTTAGAATTATCAAACAGTAGTTACGCCTTCAAATGTTACCAAGAAATAGTGAAGACATTTAAGAAATACCCAAATGGAGCTCTGGTGGGGCAGGCATACTGAAACATCTGGAATGAAATAGATATACCAGACTAGAAACTGCAGGAGAAAAGATCAGTGAACAGGGAGTCACCACAGTAAAAACCCATCCAAAAAGAACAGGGGCAAAGTCTATGACATGTGTCATTCGGGACCTTGAAAGGAAGAAGGGAAAGCAGAATATACATTCAAAGCCATAATGACTAAAATTCTTCAAAATATAAAGACTGTCCAGAAACTTCAATAAATCTCAAACATGAAAATGGAGAAAAGGACAATGTATGTCATAGTTGAAATGATCCTAACTAAATAAAGATAGACCCAAATGTAGCCAGAGGAGAAAAGATATGTGAAATATAAAATATTAAAGATTAAAAATAGCGATTTTATTGTAGGAAACAATGTAAGCAAATTCTTAACAGTAAAGCAACGTATTTAAAGTATAAAATAAAATACATCAAATCAGGCTGGGCGGTGGTGGCGCACGCCTTTAATCCCAGCACTCGGGAGGCAGAGCCAGGCGGATCTCTGTGAGTTCGAGGCCAGCCTGGGCTACCAAGTGAGTTCCAGGAAAGGCGCAAAGCTACACAGAGAAACCCTGTCTCGAAAAACCAAAAAAAAAAAAAAATACATCAAATCAAATAAAAAATGTCAGTCAATATCTTTCAAAAGCAAAGATGAAATAAATTTTAAGGCATACACAAGCTTGAACATATAACCAGCAAAGCCACACTGCATAAGTAATATTAGAAGAGGTTCTTCAGGAATGAGGAAAAAGAATTCACAAGTGAATCCAGAGCACCAGAAAGAGTAAAATCCTGAGTGAGTGAGAGAGTTTGTGTGTGTTTATTGTCCAATTTATCTTAAATACCATTGGTGACTTGGGGTCATGAGTAAAATTAAAATACATGACAAATTAGCTACATGTATACTGTAAACTTTATTTTCTAATTAATTTTTTGAAGTGTAAGCACAATTTTATTAGAGTTTAAAAGAAAAAAAATCCCCAGGTTAGGCCAGCTGCGAACCTCAGCAGCTGCCCAGAGGAGGAGGGTGGAGGAGAGAGAAGAAAGCCATGCTAATTAAGCTGGCATGGAGCTCAGAAGGAAGGGAGTTAAACAAAGAGTGAGAAAAAGCATACTTAAGGTTCTGGCCAGCATCGAAAAGGAAGACCAGAAAAAGGAAAGGTTGCCCTTTCTAAGGCCTCCGCCAGCAATGCCTCACAATGACTGGTAGAAACTGTGCTGTGAGGGAGGGTAAGCAGGGATTCTGGAAAGAAAGTACAGCATCTCATTAAAGGAAAGAATTACTCCACATATCTCCTTAGTGGGGCTGGATGTGAGTCTGGCTTCCTAAGGGCAGTCCCTTGGCCAGGAATGTCAGGCCTCCATCCAGGCCAGAGATTTGATTCTCCTGACAGGACATTCTTCCTCAGCGGGTCTTCTATTCACACACTACTTGCTAACTTTGTGTTCTAGAATGTCCTTTCCTACCACTTCCCTTGGCAGACTCCTATTCATCCTTCAGGACCCTTAAAGTTGCCTAGCTTCCCCAGGCCGGAGTTTATGGCCTCAAATTCTACATGGTTCTACCTGCCTCCTAGGGGGTGTTATCAGTGCTAAAACATTTACTATCGTAAAAAGACTGTCATAGTTACTGTTCCATTGCTGTGATAGACACCATGACCAAGGCAACTTATAAAAGAAAGTGTTTATTTGGGGCTTACAGCTTCGGAGGATTAAGTCTGTGACCATCATGGTGAGCAGCACGGTGTGAGAGCCAAAGTTACATTTTAAGTTTTAATTACTGTGCCTTAGAGATCCATGAAACAAAAATGCCTCCGATTTGTAAGCCCCTTGCCCAAGGACAGATAGTTCCTGAAATGCTGGAAGTTATTATTTATGGAGATAACAAGCCATGTGTTTTCGCTCCCCTTAACAAGTTTGTTTGACCTATCTGCACCAGGTGTGCTTGATCACATGTAGGCAGGAGGTTCACAGGCAGGAAATACATCAGGATGTATGCTTGCCCCAGATTGGAAGTAGGCTGGAAGTATGTCAAGATGTATGCTTGTCCCTGATTGGACCTGATGGGAAATACTTAAGCCACTGTAAACTGTGACTTGGAGCCATTTTTCTTGGGAACCAGAGATGGACCTGGCCAGAGTCTATCTACCTGGACAGTATTTAGTTAAAGCTTTCTTCAAATTTGACTTTAAACTGTGGTAATGGTCTTATTCTTGATAGGTGGGATTGACAAAGGCAGTCATGGCACTGAAGCTATATGGCATAAACTTTAAAATATTCACTAGAAAAACAAAACAATACTATTAAACTAACAAAGAAGATAGATAGTAATAATGTTCAAGTAACTTTTTAAAAGGTCAGGATATGAAGGAATAGAAATCAGTTGGGACAAATAGACAAAGATAACAAACTGACAAGTTCAAACCCAGCCAATTGAGTGATCACATTAAAGATAAATGGCCTAGATACTCAATGAAAAGGTACAGATTATCAAGCTGGATTTTTTTTTAAGTAAAACATAGCCAAGAAGTAGTAGCACATGCCTTTAATCCTAGCACTTAGGAGGCAGAGGCAAGTGGATCTCTGAGTTTGAGGCCAGCCTGGTCTACAGAGCAAGTTCTAGGACAGCCAGGGCTACACAGAGAAACCCTGTCCCAACTCCCCACTCCACTCCCCAAAAAAAGAAAAGAAAAAAAAGTAAAATATAACTACACAATTATACACAAAAATGCTTTAACTATTGAGACAGAAAATGTTTAAAAATAAAAGAATAGGACAAATGTACAGCAAGGTAATGCTAACCAAAGGAAGCTGGACTGGCTTTATTAATGTCAAAGCAGACTTTAGAGCAAAGGAAAGTGACACTTACCAAAAGTTATTTCATAGTGACAGAGGAACTAATCCATCCCCGGGGATATTAAATAATTAAAAGGTATTGACTCCCTGGGGAATACCATTTTCCCTCTCTCAATAGCCAGTAATGCCTGTAGCTCAGTCTTCTCCAGGGATGAGCGCCCCCGAGAGGTTACCCAGTCCCAAATGGTGAGCCCTAAACAAATACATGCGCAAGCAACACTAAATGGACTCAATGGGTTGTGTTCATATATAAATATGTATATGTAAATAACAATAATCAAAGAAGTCATGGGGGGAGGACGACATAGGAGGAGTTGCAAGGAGGGAGGGGAGTAGAAGTGATGTAAACACCATACTCATGTAGTACTCAAAATCAAATCTTAACATGATTGTCACAAAAATCAGAGATTGAAAACACAGGACTCGAACGAACCCTGGTGGAACTCTTATGAGTTACTACACTCATTGCTGTTGCTAAATGCCTAGTAAAAACAACTTCAGGAAAAAGGGTTTATTTGAGCTCACTGAGGGTGTAGCCCATCATGGTGGAGATGCCATGGAGGCAGGAGTGTGAGGAACTGGTTGCATGGCAACCATACTCGGGAAACAGAGACGTTAGTGTTAAGCTCTATGTCTCCCTTAACTTTTTTTTTGTAGGTTTGCATATGCATGCATTTTGGACAAGGCGTGTGTGTCAGGAAACAACTTTTGTGGGTTGATTTCCTCATGCCACCATGTGGGATCAGACTCCAGTCATCGGGTCTGTATGCCAGCACTGTTACCCGCTGAGCCGTCTCTCGGGCCCACATTCTCCTTTTCCTGTAGACCTAGACTCAAGCCCATGGAATGGTACTATCCACCTTTAGGGTGAGTCCTCCCACCTCAGGTAACCTAACCTGGATAACCCTTCACAGACATGACTAGAGGTGTGTCTCCTGGGTGGTCTAGACTCTGACCTGTTGACAATCCTAGTCATCTCAGGTCTTGAGTGAGAAATACATCCACAAATGTTGGAGACTTCAGTTCTGTTCTCTCCACAACTGACTAACCAGACAACCAACAAAACATCGAAAGCCTTAAAAACACGATCAACTCATATGACTTGATTGACATTTCTAGGACTCTCCACTCATAACAGAACACACTCTTTTCAAAAGCACCTAAAGCATTTTCCAATGTCCTCAGCCACTAGTCAAGTCCCAGCAAGTTGAAAAGGACTCAAGCCATTCAAACATACAGAAGGGAATAGCATTCGATATTGGAAACAAGATGTTATTGGGAAAGGCTCTAATGTTCACCAGCTCTACAGCCTTCTGTTTGACGCCTTGAAGATGCAGCCTCCTCATCTGTTTGCGTTATGATGTTCTGCTGCTATCATCATGGACGATTTTTACTGGTTGCCAACTATGTGCTAGATTTCATATGCATAATGGCTCTATAATGTAGGTAATCCCAGTCTCGTTCTATTAGTAAAGAAACAGAGCCATAAAGAAAGATGGGAATTACCTGGATTACAAAGCTGGAGAGTGTTAGGCTTGAGTTTCATAGGGCACTATTCTCAGGTGCTGCCCTCCAGCCTCTCAGCCTCTCGGCCTCTCGGCCCCATGGCTGAGCACTGGCTGTTTCAGAGACAAGCCATGCTCCTCTCTGTGTGTCTTCTCTCAAGCTGCTTCCTCTGTCCAGTGTGTAAACTCCATTTGGGCATTTCTAAATGCTCAGCTCAGAATCACCTGGTTTTCATTCCTCGTGAGTGCCCTGCCTCCCAAAGGAATGAGACAGTTCTTCTTTGGAACACCTTTTAACGGTAGCCAGCACTGGTACTATCTATGGCAAAACTAAAGAACTAGATCCACAGTAGATCAGAAGAGAGGCAGTGGAGGGCAGGCCCTGGCTTCTCTGAGATACAAATTAAACAGAGATTGGCCAAACTGGGCTCCTTTCTTCCCTGCTCTTTCCTGTTTTCGGGACACAGGCAGTGTTCCAGCTATTTACAGAGTGCGGGCTGTTTCTATACAAGTGCGTATTGTATAAGGATCCAATCAGGGCACTTAGCATATTGACTACCTCCAGCAGTTAGCCTTTCTTTGTGGTGAAGACATCAAAGTCCACTCTCCCAGCCATTTCAAATGTCCAATGTGAAAGGGTGAGCGAGAGTCACCCCACTGTTCAGCAGAACACCAAGATTATTCCTCCCACCAAACCCGAGTTTTCTTCCCCATCACCCTCTCCTCCTTCTGCACCTTTCCCCAAGCCTGGAAACCACTGTTTTTGGTACTTCTACATCAGCAGTTCTGGCTGCACAAATGAGTGACACTGTGGAGTATTTATCTTTCTGTGTCTGGCTTATTCCAAGTAACCTGTCTTCTGGGCTTGTTCATGTGGACAGAATTCACTCTTTCTGTGACTGGATAGTATTCCACTGTGGACATATTGCACATTTTCTTTGTTCATTCAGCTCTGCTGGGCATTTAAGCTGTGCCAGTGTCTTGGCAATGGTGCATAGTGTGGATGTCTCTTTGACATACTGAGTTTATTGCCTTTGGATAAATACCTAGTAGTAGGATTGGTGCAAGGGATTTAATGCAATCCCTGTCAAAATACCAGTGACGTTATTCACAGAAATATATATATTCTAAAATTCCTAGGGACTCAAAAATCCAAATAGCCAAAGCAATCTTGAGCAAAAGGAAGGATGCTAGAGGTGTCACCGTGACTTGAAGCCCTGACTACAGAGCTTTGTGGTCAAACACATGGGACTGCATAAAACAGATACATGAACCAATGTCCTAGAACAATTAACAGAGACAAATTCATACAGTTACAGATAAAGATGCCAAGAACATACATCAGGGAAACCATCATCTTTTAATAAGTATTTCTGGGAAAGCTGCATACCAATATCCCTGCAGAATACCAAGTCTAGACCTCTGTCATTTAGACAGTGCTCTGTTCTCTTAGGAGTTTTTCCATTGGGTGAAACAACCTCCTGTGTCTCCCCTGCGTACCTCCTGGATAGCGTACCTGTGAAGTCCATCACGGGACTCACTGCTGCTTCAGAAGTAGGTTTACTTCCGGCCTTACCCTGTCCTGTTCACCTGCTCATCCCAGGCCGGGGCTGGGCTGCTGCTGCTGCTGCTGAATTCTCCTGTTCCCCTGTACTCCTAATGATCAGCAGTTTTACCCTCTTTCACACTAGCTGTTGTACAAGCCCACCACGGCACTTCCCAGAACACAAAATGAAAACTTCACTGTACCACATTCTCCTTAAATCTCTGATTAGATAAAGACAAAACTCTGCACTCGACCTCCAGGACTCTGCCTGGTCTACCTGCCTCTCAGCTCCCTCAGCTCCACCTCATAGAATATTCAACACCCTCTGAGCCCCAGACACATAACCTCTCTCTGTCCCACCCACAAATCCCTCTCCTGGCTAGCTAAATCCTCTCTCCCTCTGGGGTCATCCCCAATCTCCTCAATGAATCCACTCAGTATAATCTACAGAATCTGAATGTCCCTTTACCTCCACAGCCATAGCATTGCCTTCCCTGGCTTCAGTTTGTTTTGTTAAAGTTGGTCTGCTCCATTGAACCCTAAACTCTTTAAGAACCTACCCTCTCTACCTCCACATCTGAATATGTAGTTCAAAGGTGGTCTCCAATATTCATTCATGCAGCGTGTCACTGAAGAAGTCCAGCACCCCCAGTGTAAGATGAGTGTGAGGCTATGGGTTGAATGCTATGACCTTTCTCATCTTTCCCTGGGCTGTTTTTCTGCTCTCCCAAAGAGCTTCCTGTGTAAGTCTAAGGGACCGAAGGCCTGAGGCTGCATCTTCCAACCCCAGTTTCCAAAGGCCCAGTCCCTACTGTATTTTGCTTGTGATTTCTTTTAACAATTGTTCTTTGCCTCCGTGAGAAATAGGTCCAATGCTGTCCGTGTGGTGCCTGCTGCTGTTCCCTATTGCAGTTTCAGACGACGGTCTCATCTGCCTCTACAGCTAAGCAGGTTCACAAAACAAGTCCTCCCCCGGGCTGGAGGTTCCTGTACATGAAATGGGACTGATAGAATTACTGATGAGTGACAGCGCACAATTGAGTCAGAGCGGCCATTGCAAACAAATGTAAATACATTTCGGAACTGGAAAAAGCTGGGACCTGCTTGATTTATGCTTTGCCTACATTGAAGAAAATGAGAGCACTTTCATTTATTTAATTATATCATCATCAAGAAATAACAGATCATGAGCCAAATATACCTCAGGTAAACATTTTCTGCTCTGTACTCCCCCCAAACCAGGCTGCACAGAGGATGTCCAGTCATTCTGCCCTGGGGTAAAATGAACAATAGGCTAGGAACTGAATACTATTGCCTGTCTCATTTTTCATTGGGCCATTTTCCTCTCTCCCAAAGAGCTGATGTTCTTGACAGTTCATAGAGTTGCAGCAGCTTTCAGGATTTGGGGTCAAGTTTAAATTAGCTTCCTTCGTTGACTTCTGTATTTTTCTTTTCACTCTCTTTATCCCAAGGGATTGGCCTGTGTGTTTCTCTCCTTTTCTTCTAACGTGTCTGTACTTTGTGTCACAGCAGGGAGGGAAGAATAGACTGATGTGGGGGCTTCAGAGATGAAGAGGACATGAAACTGTTCCCCATGGCCTGACCTCTCCATGGCCTGGTCCTTGAGTCTAATGTTGGGGGTACTGACGAGGGGAAAGCAGATGACAGTTCCTTGTGCTCTCCACTGCTCCTGGAGATGTCTCAGAGAGCCCAGGTCTCACAAAACTCCATCTAAACCAACACTGGTGGTGAGAACCTCACTGGAAGGAATTTCTAACATGTCCCAGAGTCCTGCCTCATGCCATCATATGGCAACAACCCTGCTTATCACAAGGCCCATGCCACGCTCCTTTCTGGCATCTCAAGGTTTGTTTTTAGTATTTACTGCTTTCATAACTATTTCATTTGATCCTCAAAATGCATGCAGAAAGCAGAGCAGGGATCTGCACCACCACTCAGAGCCCCGGGAACCATGCCCTGAGCAGGTATGTTCTCCTGCTTCCCCCGTCTCCCTCTGCATCCATCCTTTCCTGATGCTACTGTCTCCTTTCTCTAAGGGACAGTACCATCCTGCATCCGTCTGGGGTTGATGACGCCATTGATCACAGGCACTGCTGCTGCTGCTGCTCTTGCAACCTCTACAAACCTAGAGTGTCTGACTGAGGAAACCGATCTCTCTGCCTCCCAGATGCGTAAGTTGAGCACACAAGCCTAGAGCATAAGGTTAGCGGAAGCAATGGACAAACCACAGTGTCTACTGCCGTGAGCCTTGGTAGCTCTGTCCCCTCTTTTCTATACTATTCCCACACTTCTAAAAATCCTTTCTCCCCTTGCTTGAGCTAATCAGAGATGGTTTCTGTTGCTTGCAGTGAAAAAAGTGCTGCAAAAGCCTTATAATGTGTCCAAGCATTCAGCCTTGGACACACGCATCTTAGTTTTCTCTAGCATTTATGGGATGCCACGGAGGGGGGGGTCTAAGTGATATTAATGTCTTACCCAGAATAAAGAAGAAGACGGAAGAAATAAAAGAATTACTCCAAGGCTCATTTGGCCCCAAGGGACATGTGGAAATGTCTGGAGCCATTTTTGCTCGACACCAGCCGTAAAGGAGGGGCCGTGTTATATGCATCCAGTAGACAGAATCCAAAGATGCTCCTCAATATCCCACAATGCACAGGAAAGACCCCCAACAACAACGAATTATTTGTCCCCAAATGTCAATAATGTCACACAGATCAGAAAGTGGGGTGATCTACCAGGTATTCAGGATAACACCCAGCAGTGGTCTAAAAGGTAAAAATTGAAAAACTCTCAATGGTTTACATTAACCCCATCTCAGGATTATTATCTGATCCCAAGTCATCTGTGGACTGGAGTGCCTCCTTTCTATAGTGACTCAGCCATCAAGATGGCTTGAGCATGTGACAGCACCACCGTGGCCTTCTCAGCACATTGTTTCTAGACGGTCAGAGAGAGCAGAAGGGAAATGAAGGACTAAGCTTTTAAACGTCCCCGCTCTGAAGTGACACCTGCCAGATATCACTCGTGGCCTGTCTGGGCAACACAATGGCTATGCAATAGGAAGTACCTCTGCCCCAGTGCCCACGGAGGACAGTGCTGCTGCTCCACTTGGCCCAGACTTCCTGCACACCATACCCAGTTACGTGCCAATACCCGAACACGTTCTATACAGTGTATTACTGTTATCTCATAGAACCTAGGTGTATTTTCTGGTTTTAAATTTTATTTTTTTAAAACTTTATCTGTGGGGGGAGGCATGTGTGCCATGGCATATGTATCTGCGGGGGGTGGAGGGTGGGGAGTTGGATCAGAGGACAACTTGAAAAAGTCAGGTTCCTCCTTCTACCATGAAGATCTCAGGAATCAAACTCAGGTCATCAGGCTTGGTGACAAGCACATTTACCCAATGAACCACCTCAGTGGCCCTATTTTGACATTTTGAGGCAGGGTTTCATAGCCCAGACTGGCCTCAGACTCACTATGTAACTGAGGATGACCTTGAACTTCTGATCACCTTCCTCTAATTCCCAAGTGCTTGGATTACAGGCCTGTGCTACCACACCTGGTTTACACAGTACTGGGGAGAGAGCCCAGGGCTTTGTACATGCCAGGCAAGTACTCTACCAACAAAACTACATCCCCTGGCAAGTTTTAATTTTTTAGTTTCAAAAATTAATTTGGTATGGCATTCCTCCTGCAGCCAAAAAATTCATACCTATGAGTAAGTGTCTCTGAGGCCCATTTTTACCTTGTGTTGACTCGGAGCTTCAGCGGACAGGCCACAGCCAAGGTAAGTCTATTTATTCAGAGCATTTCCTTCTAAGAAGGACAGAATCATGTAAATGAAATTATTTCTGTGCCTGATGTGAAAGAGACCAATTCATTTTCATTGCAAATAACTTATTGAACTCTATGCATGCAGAACTGTCGTATTTTGATTGGGAATCTTTAAATATACATAAGGTAGTTTTTTCTCCATCGTTCTGGGCAGTGTTTCTTAGCCAGGGTAAGAGTCACTTTAGCGGCCTCTTTAAAATGTAAATGTCCCTCCAAATTTCTAATTCAGCAAGGTATAATTATAAAGACTATTGTGGCTGCCAACAAAGAATCTGGTTCTAGGTCGCCCGAGCAGCCAAGGGGCAAGGGTACCTAGAGGACTTCTGGGAGCCTGCAGAACCAAAGATGGACAGAGCAGCACTGCCCTGGGAAGGGTGGAGCCAAGGACTCCAGTAAATGCAGCAGCCAGAATTGAAGGAGTCAAGTTAAAGACTGAACAGGCAAATGACTGACTGACCGATGCTACTACTGTCTCATCAGCAAAGAACACAGGGGTGATCTACACAAGCAGTAGCCACTGTACATCTCACCCACAGACCGATGTTCCACTGGAGATTTCCACCCTCTATATCACCAGCACCTGTGTGTCAGGGAAGCAAAGCTTATTTCTTCCAGAGGCCACTTGTGGTGCCCTCTATGGCCACTGCCAGTCCCTCTTTTCCTAACATTTCTCCCCATTTTTCAAGACCATATTCTGCAAGAAAGCACAGGAGGGCCACGTTTTCTTTGATCTCATAGAATTTAAGGACGTGGCCCAGACTCCCTCCAAAATGAAGCAGTGATGCAGCCAGCCATGAGCCTCCAGGAATTTGGGCAAATGGTCATCTTTCTCCGAGTCTCAGTCTTGACAGCTGTAAAATGGGTATAGAAAATGGTAAATAACTGCAGTTGAGGCATGGTGGCATGAGCACATGCAGGAGAAACAGAATACTCCTTAACGTGCAGGAAGGGACCCACCAAGGCTTGCTAAGATACAGCAGCAAAGCGGAAGAAAAAACTGGCTAAGGAGCAGCATTTAATCACTGCTGCTATTGGTGATTCCACAGCGGGTGAAGGAAACAGACGGAGTAAACTCATCCTAAAACACTGGCCAACTTTTTGTTCTGTTTCTTTCTGTAAAGTATGTTACTTTGCCTCAGCCATAGAATATGGATTCTGGGACTAAGTGGCTTGAACCTAAATTCACCACTCACTAGCTTTGTGGACATGGACAGTTGTTTCCTAACCCAGTTTTACCTCAGTCCCCTCATGGTAAAAGGCAATCACATTAATACTTTACTCAGAGAGTAGAGTGGCAGCACTCCATCATAGATGCTACTTAAGTTTGTTATGGCATGAAACAAGGGGACTGGGCATATAGATTAGTTGGTAGAGTGCTTGCCTAGTACACATGAAGTCCTGGGTTCAAGTCCCAGCACTTCATAAAACCTAGTGTGGTGGTGCACGCCTATAACCTCAGCACTCAGAAACAGAGGCAGGAGGATCAGAAGTCCAAGGTCATCCTCGGCTACATAACGAACTTGAGACCAGCCTAGGCTACATAAGACCCTGTCTCAACCAAAGTAAAAAATTAAAAGATGAATGAACGAATGCAAAGGGATTTGGAGTCAGTGGGTATAGCAAGTTATTTGCTTTCCAAATATTCTGACTTCATCAGGTTTCCAGCTGGCCAAGGTTTACTCCATTCTGTTATGACTCACTGTCCAATCATTTTGCAAATTTGGGTTACATAAGACTGCCAGAGCTGTGCTGAATCTGTCACCCCAGCTCTAGTCAACTTGATGGCAAGTGATTTGTGTGTGGGATCTTGTGTGGATCAGAATGTCTTGAAATGCTTTGATCATGAGGAACTGCAGGAGTCCAGCTGTACCCCGGCCTCGGTACAGAGACGGGACACCAATCTCCACTTGGCTTGAGACTGTGAGAGTCCTAGGATACAGATAGCAAAAGGGCTTTGGAAGCCAGCAGATGGTACCTGGTAAACAAGTCCTTCGAGATGAGCAACAGCTGCAGGGGGAGGGGCCACACCCCGAACAAGCTGTTTTGCATATGAGCAGTTATATTTCTGATCATGTTTCCCCCAGGCTTATGGAAAGGAAGACATCAGGCTTTTCTGGTAGAAGATACTCCAGAGAGGGAAAATGTTTATGAATGCTTTCACCTCCTTTGGGTATTTCATCCATCAGGTAAATTGTGGGAGAGATACAGAGCTCTCCAGAGACTGAAGAAGCGCCAGCAGCCAGGAAAGGCATGTGTTCACTCTGTGTCTCTCACCCAGCACCTGGGTCACCCAGCACCACTGTTAGGTTGCACATCAACCCCAGCTCTGACCATTCCCATCACTGGTCCTCCATCTGCCTTAGCCCAGCCATCCTGCCCCAGCTCTGACCATTCCCATCACTGGTCCTCCATCTGCCTTAGCCCAGCCATCCTGCCCCAGCTCTGACTGTCCCCATCACTGGCCCTCCATCTGCCTTAGCCCAGCCATCCTGCCCCAGCTCTGACCATCCCCATCACTGGTCCTCCATCTGCCTTAGTCCAGCCATCCTGCCCCAGCTCTGACCGTCCCCATCACTGGTCCTCCATCTGCCTTAGCCCAGCCATCCTTCAGGGGAGAGCCAGCACTTCTTCATTTGCTTTCCAAGACGTCTGAGAAAAGCTTCCATCTAACCCACAACCAGCTGAAGCCCATTTCATTTGCCAAAACTTGATGGCAAAGTTTCGTTTCATCTTCTGGGTCCTTATTAATTGGAATTAAGATTTTCCTTTTCCTCATCCACGGCAGACTCCAGCAGAACACTTTGAAGCACTGCCCTGCTTAAAGGTTCATTTCATTTGTTCATTTAAATTCTGTTTCTTTACTAAAAGTGTCTGCAGCAGCTTGAGGTTTAATGATTTCATCTCATTTTCTGAGAGGTTATAACCTACTTTTAGCTCAGCTAAGCTGACAGAGTTGAAGCCACCAAGGTCCACCCGCTAACAACTTTGTCATCCAGACATACATATTTTTGGAAAATCGTATGTGGAGAGTATATATTTATGTGCTATACATGCACACTGTGTGTAGGCACACAAGCCGGAAGTGGACGTTAGGTGTATGAGTCTTAACCTCTTGAGACATGGTTTCTCACTGAGCCTAAAGCTAGGCTGGCAGCCAGCCCAAATGATCCTCCAGTCTCCTACTCCCATCCCGCTGGGGTTACCCGCTGTGTGATGATTGGCACAGGAAGTCACTCTGAAAACTTCTCCATGGTCCCCGTTTACATTCTGCTTGGTCTTTGGCATTCACACCTGAGTTCAGGATTCTCCCTCTTGGATTCTTGCTGATGTTTCCTATTCCGTCTCAATTTTAATGTCAGAGAGGGGTCACTAATTTCCCTTAAGGCCTGAAATCTAGGTCCCAGGGTAGAGTCAAGTAAAACTAACCCATGCTTAAAGTACCTCCCAACCCTACCCCTAGTAATAATGAACTATCACCCAAGTAGCTGATCACCCCAGATTGTAAGTGGTAGTGGCTATCTCCATAAATAAGGAGATAAACTCATTTTGCAAACAAACACTTTGATAAAGAAGTTTGAGATTTGATCAGAAATGCAGAAAAGAAAAACCTGAGAAGAAACACGATAACTGACAGCCATTTAGGGAACTGAGCCATTGCTGGTGACCGGGAAAAACGAAACAAGTTCAAGTACACGGCACAGAGATGGTAACCGGTGTGTGTGTTTGGGGCAATCTTTTAAGATGGGAGGATCCAGGCTCCATGACATCTGAGTTAAGATGGAAGATGTGAAATCCTGGCATGAGACTAAACATGTTACACAGATCCCATCCAGAGCTCCCATCCAGCCTGTAGTAGGAGTTATCTCTGGCCCCATTCCACAGCACAGGAAATAGCCTGACACAAATGTGCCTCCGATCACATGCTGAGGGAAAGAATGTCTGAATTCAAGTCCAAGTCCAGACCACCCTGCTCCCTCCCAGTGAAATACTCATCTTTTTCAGACAGATTCGACTCTTGTGATGTCCCTGGATGAAAAGTTTAGACTTGAGTATTGACGCCATGAGTTTATCAAGCCCCATCAGGTCAAAGGTTATGTATATTGAATATGAATGAAGCAGTGACATTTAATTGAGAGACTACAACATGCCAGACTCAGGAGTCAGAAACATCACAATACAAACAGCATAGAGCAACAAAGTCACTGCCACCATACCCCAGAGATAGATGTGACCTTTTTAAGGTATGATAGTATGTTTAATTATGCTGGCGTCATCTCAGAGACAAATGGACCTCTTTGAAATGAGCCTCAAAGCACAGTAGGAACTCACTCGTGCAGGGAAAGGACAGAAAAGACTGGAAACACATTTCAGAAAATAAAAGTAGGTGTGAGGGCATCTCTGTCTACAGGCCCCATCTTCAAAGTGTCTCTGTTGTCACTTCCCCCAGGCCCGCATTAGGATCTTTCTCTTCTCTGTAATAAGCAACACTCACACCAAGGCTGCTTCTTTGTGTTGTGACAGGAATTAACAATTCAAGGTGAGGCACCTGTGGCCTTGCCGGCCCGTGAAATGAGTGGAGCGTGGGTAACAGCCTTCCTGTCATCCTGCTGTGAGCCAAAAAACAGTCCCTGAACATGTGGGCAGTTGCAATTTATTCTTTGAGAGCTGAGAAAAAAGGGGTCAGTGAGCAATTAAAGCTCTAATAGGGATGACAGCACAGCCACTCAGTCTGTGGAGCCCAGAAGTGGCATCCTGCTTTAGCTACGGGCCCTCAAAGAACAAAAATGAAAGAATAAAGAAATTTCAAAGTGAGCCAGCAGGGAGCTAAGAACGCCGTTATGGCAACGGCAACGAAGGGATCCTGTCTGCTTTCTCTTCTTGCTCTTCTGACAGCCAGGTAAAACCTCAGAGAGCTGACTTAGCAAACCTAGAACCACCACTTCATTTTGCTCTGAGACAGGGTCTCAATATATAGTCTTAGCTGGCCTAAAACTCCCTATGTGGATCAAGAAGTCTGAGACAGGGTCTCAGTATATAGCCTTAGCTGGCCTTAAACTCCCTATGTGGACCAAGAAGGCCTCGGACTCATGGAGATCTGTCTTCCTCTGCCTCCCAAGTGCTGGAATTAAGACATGCTTAGAATTATTCTTAAAGAATTACTCTTAAAAAAAAAAAACAACAAGCAAACAATAAAAAGCTATCCATTAAAAGATCATTGACAAAAAATATAAAATAAAATAAAGATTATTGACAGAAGACTAAATACTAAAACCAGCTTCAAATTAATAATTTATAACCTCTAAAACATTTTTGTGGCATGATACTGAGCAGAGGTAGTCCCATAATTCTCTATCCTCTTCCCATCTTTATTTTCTATGTTTATTTCCAATCATATCTTCAAATCATTAGAAAATCCTCTGAGCATCTTCTCACTCCAGGCTTCCCTTTTCCTCCAGAGTCTTTGTGTAAATGAAAGAACAGTGACCGCCCTGGCCAGCCCAAGGCAGAGTGTGCACACCTCACTCACCCAGCCCCCAGTCAAAGCACCCTGTCCACCTCATCTTGCCTGCTGCTGCCTTATCCGTTCTGCATCATTAAATATCATTTGTTCCAAAAATACTTGTCCAGTTTTTTGAAAAGCAAATCAGACCTTAAGTTCCAGGTAGAGATGGGAAAAGTCTTTGGTGAGATATTATACAAAGCAAACAGAAGGCTCTAGCAATATTTGTATCCTCACAAGTCTACTTATAAATCACATTTTGTGTAGATTTAAAAATCAGCATATGTATTGGAGTGTGGTAACCATGTGCTTATAATCCCCAGGCCAAGGAAAGGTGGAAACAGAAATATTGTGAGCTCAACCTGGGCTACATGATGAGACACTTCCTAAAAAGAGAGAGAGAGAGGAAGAGAGAGAGAGAGATAACCCTCTCTAAATGCTTAATGCTTTGCTATGGGTGTCGTAAATACAATTCTTGAGAATTATCATTAAAAATCATGCTTGGGAAGAGCCTTGCTCCGTCATAAACCTCTCTCCCTAGCAGCCCAACAAAAGGTTATCAGCTTCTAAAATGTCAAAAGCAGCAAGAAGTACAAGTAGGACACCAAACTTTGAGGCATCTCTCTCAGTAAAACCCGTAGATTATATAATCTAAAGATATTTCTTTTTAAAACTCGTGTGTGTGTGTGTGTGTGTGTGTGTGTGTGTGTGTGTGTGTGTGTGTGTGTGTGTGCATGTACCCACACAGGTGCATGCACAGTTTGTACAGGGGAGTCAGAGTGTCAGGGACCAAACATGGACCATGGAAAAGTATTAGCTAGGCCAGAGAACAAGCCCCTGCCCTAAACCAGATGCCCCCAAAGATAAAGAACAGGTCAGGCAGGTCAGGTAGCATAGCAACAGAACAATGGGCCCTGACCAGTGACCTTACCACCTAGCAGCCTCATGACTTGCACGTAGCCCTTCACCTGCTGGTACAGCACATCGTACACCCCTTCCCTCCTTCCCTCCCCCTCCCATGATATATAAGCCTTGCTGAGGAGAATAAAATTTGCAGCTTGATCAGAACACACTGTCTTGCTGTCTTCTCTCGTGTCTCCCATCCCTCTCATTCTCTCCCGCAGGTGGGTCGCCCCCGTTGACACCCCACTGGCCAGGGCATCAGAGGACAACTTGTAGGATTTGATTCTCTTTTCCACCACATGGGCCCTAGGGATGGAACTCAGGTCATCACACTTGTCAGCAGGTGCCTTTAACCACCGAGCCATCTCCCTGGCCCAATGTCTAAAATATTTCTGAAAATGAAGGCAATTAAAATTGAACCTACCTTGGAGGGGATTTTGTGAAGATGTTACATTTTCAAATGAGATTTAGTTTCCATGTCTGCTGGCTAAAAATGTCTAGAGGGGGCAAAGCAAAAGATGCAGATGAACTTAAAGGAATTCAGATTCACATGAAGGCTCCAGGCAACAGAGGAAATGCAGTCTATGCAGCAATGATTACTTTAGAGGGAGACTTTAAAGAGTAGGTAGTGTCCTCGTCCAGAGGCTGTTCTATTTAACAGTGTAGAATTCAGGTGAGCACAGTGCTAACATGAAGCTCCTCTTTCTTTTGTTGATATTTGTTTTTAATTCAACCCCACCTCTCCCTTTCCATCTACCCTTTGAAGTCTCTGCTTGGATCTCCCATGAGCAGCCATTTGGCCAAACGTCTTAGGGGTTGAAGCATCTATTAATATATCACCCAGTCCTCCTTCCCACAACCTGTCAGGGCTTCTCCTTGAACAGTTTCTTGAACACTTGTGTCCAGTAGCATCAGCAACAGTGCCGGACCACCTCAGGGCTTGTTAGAGCTAGCCATTTCTCGACCTCTCCCCCCCAAGCGGGGGGACCACTCCATCAGAATTGAGAGCCTATGACACCGTTTTAACAAGTCACTACATGGACTTCACGCTTGGGAAATCCCAAGGACCACGGACTTAGGGAAACCATCACAAGAAATTCCAGCTGTGGGGAAAAGATGGGTCAAGCAACCTCCATGACCCGCTGCCACAGAGCAATTCTAACCCAAAGCACTTCCACCCACGAACTGTAAGTTAGTTAGCTATTGAAGTATATGTAGCAGAGTGGAAAGACTGGAAAACGGCCTGAAGTCTTACTGAATAATATCCTTGACCCTTGGACAAGAGTCCTAAACTAATGACTCAAGGTTTTTGGAAATGAACACTACTTCTCACTTAACTCTCTGGGCCTCGGGAGAGGCTCTAATGGGGGCCCATGAATTGGAAGGACTCACTTAATGAGTTGATTAATGTTCTGAGAAAGGATGGTGCCCAGTGCAGATGCATTCTGCTGATGTCTAAAAGGAGAATCTTATTAAAAGGAGTTGTTTACCCTTACTGTAAACAAGAGGACCAGACTGTGGTGTCAACAGGCAGAGTAAGAAAATCACACCAGAGTCAGCAAGATTGCAGCGAGCTGCTGTTTCTGCCAAATGACTATCTGTCAGTGCGGGAAGTGTACTCGGAAAAAGGGAAAAGTCACAGAGCAATTTCAGCCAAGAATGGATTTTCCTGCATGTGGGCTAGGGAACACCCAGACCCTCATCATGCAGATTTAAAAATAGGTTAGTGCCCCAGGTGAAGCCACTGTGGCCCTACATGGACTGCAGAGCTGCATCTGTGCTATCAGTGTTACTATTGCACAGTGCCTGGTGTGGGTCTGTGTGGCAGATGGACAGGCTGACGTGGAGCTGGCAGGGTTAGGGTGTGCTGCTCATCTGTACTACTCCTCAGTGTGCTCTTGACATTACAGACTGTCCAGGTCTACACCCCATACTGCCACCCAACAGTTGACACTCACACTGCCCAGGGCTGCCTCCAGCTGGTAGCCAGTGAGAGAGGAAGCCATACCTGCAGCAGCTGTGGAATGAGGGAGACCTCATATGCAACAAGTCCTGCCTCCTCGACTTTCTCAGGCCCAGGACTCCCACTTGTGACCAGTAGTCCCTTGTCTGCCATCCTTCCTCACCCCTCTGAACTCAGAGTCCTCTTCAAATGAGCCAAGCTCTCCCAGGCTTTAGCTATTTCTGCTTCAACTCAGCCAGAATTCCTTTACAAATGAGAACACAGGAATAAAAGAGTCCAGACTTTTGGAAAGCAAGGACACAGGGCTGCAGAAGGAACTCACAGTCACACAGCTAAAAGCAGGTCTGCCTCACGGAGGGATGCAATCATTGCCTACAAAGGGGACCACACCCTAGTCCTGGGACTTGCAGTTGCTGTTTTATATGGCAAAAGGAAAGTATAGTGACAGGTGCAACTGAGCTGTTGAAGGATCAACCTTGAGAAGAGGCATGGCCTGAATCAGCCCCGGGGACTCCATCTAGTCACCTGATTCCTTGTAAGTGGAAGAGGCAGGGAAGGTGGAACAAGGGTAGGGAGAGGGGAAGCACTCACTTACCTTTGCTGGCCTTGAAGTTGAACAAAGAAGAGCAGAAGAGACACAGACAGCAGTAGAGTAGAAGGCAAGGATCATTCACACATTCTAGAAAGAAACAGCCCTGTCAACACACCATCTATCCCATGTAATTCATATGGGACTTTTGACCTTCAGAACAGAAACCTACTAAACATGTGTGGTTTGTAGCTTCTCTGTTTCTGGTCACTTTGATGACATTGGTAGGAAACTCTTACAGTCATCAGGACTGAAGACTTTTCAGAGGATCCCTGGATAAGCTGAGTTGGATATGCCTTGATCCTACAGTAGGGCAGACACAGCTGTTGCCTCACTAGATAGAAAAAAATGAAGAGGATTGAGGACAAGGAAAAAGAAAAAGAGAATGCCTTGTTTCTGACCATCAATTCATCCTGGAGATTTCACAAATGCTTAGATGGTGAATTCAAAGAAAGAGCGTGTTTATTTAAAATTCTCTTGACAACATTATTTCATAGGGTTAATGAAATTGTTTGTAATGAATGGACAGGGAGAACAGAAAGAACTCAGTTTTGACATTTTGTTAGCTTATTTTCTTAGAAACATGTCTTCTTCAATAGTGAATCGGATGTCATAACAGTGTTTAAAGTATGCACTATTCAAATGGTACGTGAGGTTTTGTTTTGTTTGTCTAGATTTGTGCAAATTCATTCTTAAGTGACTCCCTATACAACGAAGGCACAAAAGAACAGATGTTTCACTGAAAGATACAAATACCCCCTGAGTTGGAAGTGGTTCCTCAGAGGAGGAAGTCACAACATGTCCATCACATTCCAACACCATCTGTCCTCAGTGGAGCAGGGATCCTGTAAGGCTAGGTTTTGGCCCCAAGCAAGGGCATGGTGGTTGGTGAGTGGTAGAGGGTAAATGTCTCTTCTCTCATTCCTTGAAGATGAAAGGCTTCAGTCAGCTCCATCCACAAATCAGCAGGGCCATATTAGCTCTAGGGGTGAGGACCAAATGTGAATTCCTTTGTCATTTTGGGGTCCCATTGTGAGACCCTCTGGTGAGTTGGGTGTGTCACCCTGCTCAGATTTAGGAGACAAGAGTGTCAAATTCACAATCCCTGAGAGGCCTAGATCTGGAGTTGGATGACTGTCAGCTGTTAACAGGATATTCTTAGCCATGGAGGGGGAGGTACACCAGGAGCCAAGGTCTCAGTGATACCTGAGACCACACCCACTTCTGTAAAGACAACATTGTTCAATGACTAATGTCAACACAACAAGATCTAGAATGACTAAGGACACAAACCTCTGAACATGTCTGTAGGGGATAAAAAGATTGAGTTACATGAGGTTAGAATTGAGTTACATGAGGTTAGAAGACCCACCAGAATATGGGCAGCACCAGTCCATGGACTGGGGTCCTGAACTGTTTAAAAAGAAGAGAGGGGAGAGAGAGAGAGAGAGAGAGAGAGAGAGAGAGAAAGGACCAAGCACTGGCACTCATCTCTTCTAGCTTCTTGGCTGTAGATGCAATGTGACCAGCTGCCCTATGTGCCCACAGCCATGCCTTCCAAACCATGATGACTGTATCACCTCCAACAATAAGCCAAAGGAAGTCCTTCCTCCCTTAAGTTGCTGCTTGTCCAAGAAAAGAAACTAATGCAACATGAAAAAGAAGGAGCAGAGGAAAGCAAGGGAAGAGAGCAGAGTCATTCTGACTTGTAACCAAATGGCCATGGGACCTCCTGCATAGCGTCTGGGCTCCTTCAGGATTATCAGAAGGTCCCACCCTATCTCCCCCAAAAGTCAGAGCCAGGGTATGCACACATGAAAGTATGCATTGGACATATGCCAGTACCTTTCCACTGAACTTATAAAAACAGTAATGACTCCAGTTCCAATGAGTCCACACAAACAAAGTCCACCATAGTTAGAGGGGTGGTGCACAGAACTTGTGTGTCACACTGAGCTAGTGAACCCTGAGGAACGGGAGCATTTCTTTCCCTTTGTTTCTCATCGCTTGGCTTGAGTGAGGTCTGAGGCTGTCAGCCTTGCCTGTGCTTTTAAATGTGAGTAGCTTTTGAAATAAGAGTTGACCTTAGCAGATAACAGGTGCACACGACTAATACATTTTGAGGTCACAGAATATAATTTAGAGGTGTGGCACATCTGTCAGATGCATGTTCAAATGCAAGTTGATTTTTCAAACCTCGTAGAAAGGAGATGATGTAGAAGGGAGGGCAATGGAAGAGGTATTTTAGAACTTCACAGGCTGTCAATACAATTTTGTGTGTGTGTGTGTGTGTGTGTGTGTGTGTGTGTGTGTGTGTGTGTGTGTATGTGTGTGTGTGTAGCACAGCTGCTTCATTTCTGAAATCATTTGTGTGTATGTGTGTGCCAGAGTATGTAAGTGTGTGTTCATATGTGTGAGTACACATCCATGTGCAGGTATACATGTGTGTGAACATTTATACAGAGGCCAGTGGTTAACCTTGGTGAAACTCTTCAAAAGCCATCTATCTATTTTTTGAGATGGAGTCTCTCACTGGGGTCTTGAGCTTGCCAATTTGGCTCGGCTGGCTGGGCAATGAGTCCCAGATATCCTCCTGCCTCAACTTCCCAAGCTCTGGGATTATAAGCACGCACCACCATGCCCTGCTTTTTACACGGTTGCTGGATCAAACTCATCTTCATGCTTCTATGATGCTTTACCCCCTAAGCTATCTCCCTAGCCCCCATGTCTCTAACTTCTTATCCCTGGCTAGAGAGTTTACTTCAGCGCCTAACTTCAGCCTTTACAAAGCTCTCTTTGCCCCAGAGAAGACTTAACCAAGGTAATCTGGTCAGCAGAAATGACATGTCTCATGAAGCCCATGGCAGAATTGTATGGAATTTTCCCAGATGCAGGCATTTATTACCATGAGTTCTTTGTCTTTTAATTTGACATTTAACACAACCCCTTTGTCTGAGACCTTCAAGTCGTGCATGCATTTTCTTTTCCTCCATCACTCTTCGTCTCCTTTAAACACGTCCTCAAAGCAAACAGCCATGTTTAGCCTTTCTCCTGAAGGCTAGTTCCAATAACGATGGCAGACCTCTGTGTTTGAACTTCATTTCTCCACATCAGTCTCAGTGAGGCTTGCCATCCTCAGGGCTGAGAACCTCGTCTGGGTCTACCTTCTGCAAGTGTACTATGAGCTCACAGCCTGATAAAGTGCACACGATGCGGCAGTGAGGATGATCATGCCCCATTCCCTCCTGTGGGACTGTGGTCGTCTGTATTCTGTGGGGTCTCGGTTACCTCATAGGCACCAACATAAAACCTCTAGAGCTGAGCCACGTCCTTATTCCCTAAAGCTACTTCTATCCCCAAGATCAGCTCTTTGCACAGTCACTTGCTTTCCATGAAGCCGCTGTCGTGCACAGAGGGTGCTTCATGGCCCACTCACACTCACATTGTCATTTTATTGTCTCCACAGCCAGACTTATCAAGCAGTCATATCCTCTAAGATGGAGAGCCTGCTCCTCTATCTCTGGCCACACAGGGCGACGATTTGAGTCTGACTAATTTTTGCTTTAGAGGTTGTGGGGATCCCAAATGTATTCGTTAGTTATCTCCTTGCTGGGATGAAATGTCTAACAAAAGCACCTATGGGAAGAAGTAATTATTTTGTTTTATAGTTGAGAGTACAGTCTACCATGGTAGCAGGAACATGGGCAGCTGATCGCATTGCATCTGCACGTAGGAAGTAGCACTAAGACAGAAAGTGGGGGGGGGTGACTAAGAAACCCCAAGGCCCACCCTTATTGACCTACTTCTTCCAACAAGGCTCCACTTTAAGGCCTGCCCCAGGTGTCAAACACATGGAACATTTCACACTCAAACCACAGCACTGACTTCAATAAGGGCCCCTCCACTGCCACAGACCAAGGGGCCCTCCCAAGGTGCCCCCAACACAAACAAGGCATCTCCTCCAAAGATTATTTTGTTTTCAGTGTCCAGAACAGCATTCTCCCCTTGTCCCATTGCCCATGGGTCCACGTCTCATCATTTGTTATCAGGTTCTGCTTGCCTTCTGTGCCAGGATCTGGGATTTCTGCATGCTTCTCCATGGATCTCACCACCCAAGTGTTGTAGAATTTTATAAGACTGGTTTTACAAGGGAGAGAGATTCATGTTGTGCCTCTTAGCAGCTACTCCTTATTCCACTGTAGAGTCACTGACATTGGAGCAGGAGTTGGGGCCTCTTCCCCTTCTTCTAGATTAGTCCTCAAAAGTAATGAGCTACAACAACAGATGACATTCACACCCTTAATGTTTGTGTTTCCTTCCATGCCTACTGCCATCTACCTTTTTAACTCAACTGCTCATGGGAACAGACACCTCCTGTTCTTCCTGGTTCTCTTCTTTTCTTCGTCTTTTTTACCACTGGTCTATAGTGCATAGTGCTCACAGCTTAAGATTCCCAAAATTCAAGTCTGAATAAGCCACTCCTCAGTAAATACTGCAGTGATTTGCCTGCCCCAACCCCAAGCCAAAGGTCAAGATGGCTTCAAGTTGCTGAATGGCCTGGCTGATGTATACCTCCCATGCTTGCTTTCGTGACACCCCCCTTCATACTCTATGCAAAACCATTCACTCTCTTCTCCCATCCTCTAGACATGGAGACCCAATGTCTGACCCACGGCAAATCTTCAGCACACACACACACACACACACACACACACACACACACACACACACACACCAGGTGAATCAGTCTACCCTGGACTCTCCATCACTCACCAAACAGCCTAAAGCATGTCTTAGTGAACCTTTAAAAGATGAAAGTAATGAAAAGAAGGGGGAGGGACTGAGGACAAGGCAATTTCAGGTGAGTAAGGAAATAAGATGTAAGATAAGAGGTCATAGACAGAGATCAAGACCATATTAGTAGGTCTGGGAAGAATGAGCAGGTAGAATAAAGAAAAGCCAGAGAGATGGGGAGGGAGGGAGCTCAAACAAAAGTCTTGAGATTTGGGCAAATCCCAGTGGATTGTCTTCTCATGCTGGATGGTTCAGGTTGACCATAAGGGCTCTTATTCATTAGGTTACTACACAGAACCTGTATCATAGGCACTGCCCATCTGTCAGGGACTGACTTATGAAAGGTCAGGACTGGAACCCCGGCAGCATGAGAGCCCTCACTATAACTTGTAGGTTTGACTTCCACCCACAGCCATATGCAGATGCCATTGGTTTGCTCTTTGACTGAGGACTTGATGGCCACTCTGGCCATTCTGGGCTCGTAAAGTCATTAAAAATCCAGACAGTGAAACTAAAATCCAGATGGCTATCTTAATTCCAAAGCAGTGTTCCAACCATGAGACAATGAGCCACGCTCATTACACAGTAAATCAGCTCAGCACAGCACAAAGCTTGAGTTTGTCTCTTCCTAGGTGCAGCTGTGTTGTTCTCTTCTTCCTAGAAAATGTTTTCTTCTTCCAAGAGTGAAGCAGGTATCGATGTATCAGCATAGTTTTCAAATTCCAATTATGTCTCTCATTTATTGGAGTACTTCCAGGAAAGAGAACCAATGAGATACACACGGATATGTAAGAGGAGATAAATAAAGAAATTTACCCTCATGGTTATGGAAGCTAAGTCCCATGATCTGCAAACTGGGAAGCCAGGGCTACAATTCAGTCCTCTCATGAAGGCCAGAAAAACACTAGAGTTAATAGTATGACTCTTGGTCCAGACCAGTGCAGGAAAGAGTCTGGAATACTGTGAAATCTAAAAGCCAAGAGCCCCAATAAACAAGGACAGGGGAAGATGGATCTCTCAACTCAAGACAAGATTTCACACTCACTTTTTGCTCAGCCTGATCTCTGTCATGTGGGATGATGCCTGGTAAGAGTACATCTTTACCTATTCTAGTAACTCAGATGCTAATCTATCCTAAGTGTGGGAGCCCATTTTCAGGTTCTCAGCAGATCTGCATAGAGAGGATGACTGGACCACGGGCCTGAGTGCAGGTGTCTGAGATGGTCTGCACTTGGCGGTGCTGGGGGGAGGTCTTTTGCTCCACCCCTTGGCATTCTATAAATACCCTAGGGCAGAGACAGTCAGGGCCCTTTGGAGTAGGTTCCAGGCTGTCTCAAGGCTATCCTGTATTTTCTATCTGTTTATCTCCACACTCTAAATCCTTCTAATATTTTCTGCTGCTCTCACTCAAGAAAACTCTGGGCAACTGTGGGGTTGGTGGGTAGCCACCCCACACCTAAGGTACCCATAAATAATGGTTTCATCAACTATATGGGGATCATCAACTCAATCAGTTGATGCATGCAATTAACCATCATTGCCTTCAGAAGGTTATTCTTCACATGTAATTCACAGTCTACAGGGAGAGTCAGAGATCCCAACAATGCTTGCCATGTAGTATGATGTCATAGGAACTGGCTAGCAGGTATTCTATAAACAATTACTATGAATGAATGAATGAATGAATGAATGAATGAAGAGTAAATGAGATGGATACATGATTCAGTAGGACTCAAGAAAGTGTAGGTTAATACTAGACCATTAAGTAGGAAGTACTTAATGATTATTATTTGGGGAATTTGATGGAAAAGATTCTAAATACTAATATCTTATTGGAAAAAATGTGGATGTTATTCAACACACAAAGGGAAAAGCAAAGTAACCAATTTGGGTAAGCAATTGAAAAGTTAAATAAATGGGTGAATGTGTGGTTTTTACTAGGGAGTATGTTTCTGTTCATCCAAGATAAAGAAGGCAACAACAAAACAAAGAAATTATTCCACCCAAGTCTACCTTGGTGAACCAATGATTACTTAGGTTACCTGCAGGGTGGGGTGTGAGTGTGGCATGAGCAGCTGAGAGGCACAGCTGCTCAGAGGACAATACAAACACCCTTTTGCTGTCTGAACCCCCCTCAAGGCCTCTAGCACCAAATCCATCCTCTAAAAGATTCCGAAATACTCCAGAAGGAGAGCACAGGGGTTTTCGGCAAAGCTGAAGGCAATGGCAGACAGAGACAAAGGCATTGAAGACACATGTATTCTCCACCGCATGATGAGCAAAGTGCAAGGAAATCACTTGGAGTGGCCAGTAGTGGCTTAGAGAGGGGCAACTAGAGGGTGGGCAGGTTTCAGCTCCCTAATTCTTGGAGAAGGCCTTAGGACTATTGGTCAATAACATGTAGTGCCGGTTGAGCATCAGGCTGTGAGCATCTTGGAATTCACAAGGCAGGATGTTTTCGTGCTGGACAGGTGGTGATGTCCTGCCAGCTTTCCATTGCCCACTTCTTCCATGGCCCCACACTGGCAACAAGCACTGCTTTGGGGTGGGTGGATCACTTCTGCTGTGGGATGTTCTGTATGGCAAATGTGTTGCTGATTAGTCAATAAATAAATCACTGATTGGCCATTGGCTAGGCAGGAAGTGTAGGCGGGACAAGGAGGAGAATAAAGCTGGGAAGTGGAAGGCTGAGTCAGAGAGACACTGCCAGCTGCCAGGATGACAAACAGCATGTGAAGATGCCGGTTAACCACAGCCATGTGGCAAGGTATAGATTTATAGAAATGGATTAATTTAAGCTGTAAGAACAGTTAGCAAGAAGCCTGCCACGGCCATTTAGTTTGTAAGCAATATAAGTCTTTGTGTTTACTTGGTCGGGTTTGAGCGGCTGTGGGACTGGCAGGTGAGAGAGATTTGTCCTGACTGTGGGCCAGGCAGGAAAACTCAAGCTACAGGTGCTGGACAGGTGGTGATGTCCTGCCAGCTTTCCATTGCCCACTCCTTCCATGGCCCCACACTGGCAACAAGCACTGCTTTGGGGTGGGTGGATCACTTCTCCCTAGACAGGTGATCACCTGAGTGTTCCTCACAGGAAAGCAAGGATGCAGAAGAGTCAGGTGGGTGGGTGAGCCCTGCCTCTGGCTTCCAAGAAAAATGACCTTGCTGATCACGCCATTATTCCCCATTAGCCTAAGAACAGGCTCATTTTTTCCTTTCCAGAGGTTTCTGTATAGAGGGGGCTGTTTCCAATGGCCCATAAAAGGAACAGGATTCAAAAATGTTTCCAGCCACCACTTATCACCTGCTTTATTGAATTATTCATTATTGAAGTCATGCCATCAGCAGAACCAAACCATCTCTTTTTAAGGAAAATCTGCCCACAGAATCTTCAGCAGTGGGATAGTCATCAGGACCAGCGTGTCTGCTTTCACCCTTTGTGTTTTCTAAAAGCCCAAACATCATCACAGCCAATGTTACAGAAAACACAAAATCGGGTTGAATGTGCAGTCACCAATCACAACTTTAATTCTCAGGTGTCAGAACCTGTTCTTGGATATTAAATACTTGTTTACAGCTTCAAGAGAATTTTCAACTCCGTTACACTTTTGATCTTCTTCTGGGGAATGCTATCACCTGGAACATGTGAACAGAACTTTTTAAATGTCAGGGGAGTTTTATTCTTGCGTTTCCTGTAAGATTCGAAGCATGTTCTCAGTCACATCCTGAGACCGCTCCTACAGCACTCTCTCTTCCTTGTGCCCAAGCAGGCGCACAAGCCCACACATGCCCGTGTGCACACACATACAGTTCAATCTCCTTGGACCATCAACTTTTCTGTCTTCAGCGTACATTAGATTCATAATGTCAGAGGGGGAGATGTACAAAAGAGAAAATCTGTCCTGCTCTGAGTCTTCCTGTGCTGTATTTAACAACAATCTTATTTTAGACTGAATGAGTAAATGAAGCTGAGGCATAGAAAAATACCAGGAGTACAAGATTATGCAATTTCAAGATTGGCTGTTAGTGAAAACTGTTTAACCTCTCCATGACTCAGTTTCCTTACCTATAAAGTGGCGCTGATTAAAGTCTCCAAAGCAAAGATGAGATTGTCATGAGAAATAAATGTATATAAATGTGAAAAGCATTTTTAATATTCATGTTATTTTTAATTTATGTGTCCATATATGTATCCATGTGGGTTTATCAATGTGAATGTGGGTATCAGGTAGCTCAGAAGAGGACACTGGATTCTCTGGATCCTGTTGTGTCAAGCAGTTGTGAGCCTCCTGAAATGGATGCTGGGAACTGAAACCTGGTCCTCTGCAGCAGGAATACAAACTCTTAAATGCTAGGCCGTTTCCCCATGAAAAGCATTTTTAACCAGAAATTTAACTGATGTATGAATGAATGATACATACTTTTTTTTTTTGAGTAGTTGAAAGAATAGTATTCTTCAGAGATCAATCAGCCATTCAAGAGGTATTGATTTAGCACCTAGATAGAGACAAGCTCCAGGCTTGTTGCCATGGATACATTCATAAACTCTCCAGCTCAGTCTCACTCCATGGGGAGAGCCCAGATTCTTTGTGTAACGGATTTGGTCCAATCATTGCCATCTTAATGCAGACTGAAAGGACTTTCGTCTGTGCTGCTGACCCAATAACCTGTGGGGAAATGACAAGGTACTAATGACGGGGCACTAAGAATCCTTACACTCCTTAAGTCATTCTGCTTATAAATTATAGGAAAAAACCGAAAATAACCTAACCTGGCTCATTACCGCCAGTCATCAGGACAGTGAAGTTCACCTTCCACTACGCCCTCAGTATGGTTTGTCCCTATGCCCTACCTGAATTTACACAAGTATTTAAGCCTAAAAGTCATATGCTAATGATATTAAGAGAGTGGAAACTTCAATAATGTAATGGTGTTTACAGGAGGAGCCTCTGGAAGGTGATTAGATTAAAGTATACCATTTTAGTGTAGCCCCAATATTGGCTATTGGTGGTTTTATAAGGAGAGGAAGAGAGACCACACACAGACACACGTGTCTGCCATGTGATGATGTGATGTAGTCCGGAGGACTTTCACAAGAGTTTCCCCTGCGCAGTTTGGCGTTCTGAATTCTAAGACTGTGCACTGCCTAAACTTCTTTTCTTTATAAGTAGACTGTTGTGTATATTTCATTATAGTAACAAAAGCTGGCATATACTCTCTCTTCAGTAGCAGTTATTTTCTCCTTGAAACTAGGATTCTACTATCTCAAGTACCATAACAAAACAGAACAAAATGTGTTTGGGAGCTGGTTGGTCAAAGCAGCATTTAATGCTGAGAGATGCCTGTTGTTATAAACTGTCTAATGACGTCTAGTGCACTTTCATGTTATAGGCATGACAGGGTTTAGGGTAGTACCCTAAACAAAGTATTTATATGCATGGAATCAATCCTACCACACGCTGTGTATGTCTCCACCACCGAATTCCTGTGTTGAAATCCCAGTCCCTAAGATGACAGTATTAGTTGGGAGTCTGTAACTCACAAAGGCACAGCCCTAACAGATATAGCTGGAAATCCTAGGAGAGAGCAACAGGGGGCCCGCCTCATCCTTTGTACTGTGTGAGGCTGCAATGAGAAACTGGAGATGGTCCTAACCAGAGCCTGACCATGCCACCATCCTCATTGACTCTCACTCTTTGGAACTGTGGGGAATTTCCATTGTTTCCCAGCTTGTGGGAGTCTGATGTGGCAGACAAAAAGGACTAAGGCCCACAGAAAGCTATTTTTATTTTGTTTGGATTTGGGATTTTAAATTTTTTTGTTTTATGTATTAATTACATAATAATTCGGAATTGTCAATTTTTAATGAATTAGCCCTAATATAGTTATGATATTATTACCACAGGTACTATTCTTTCATATAAAATCTACTTTGTGTTACAGTAAATAGTATATTTCTTGGTTTTTAAAGACACCGCTAATATCATTGTATATCTTCCCATTCTTTTATTTGAATACATTTATATCTTTACATTTAAACCATGTTTCTCCTTTTAAGATTTTTTCTAAATAAAAGTAGCTTATTAATAATATTTATTACTATGTTTTTTCTTTTCTTTTGTGTGGATTTTTTTATTACTTTTTTATTAAAAAAAGTTTTTTCATGCAGTATATTCTGATCATGGTTCCCTCTCCTCCAACTACTCCCAGATCCTCCCCACCTTTCCATCTACCCAACTCCTTAGCCTTTCCTTCTCTTTCCCTTTAGAAAACAAACAGAAAAAAAAATCAAAAAGAAGAAAACATGAGACATACAAACATATACTCAAACCCCAAATCTATAAAAACACAAACTTGTAAACCATAATATATAAGCAAAAGACTAGTAAGACATAAAACAATGCCCAAGCAAAGTAATATGACACAAAGTCTACAAAAATACCATTGAGTTGGTTTTGTATTGGCCATCTACTGCTGAGCATGGGACCTACGCTTAAGTGTAGTTAATGATACCCAGTAAGACTCCAATAGAGAGAATTAATTTTTTCTTTGTAAGTGGATGTCAATTGGAAATAGCTTCTTTTTTTTTTTAATTTGTATTTTTATTTTGCAATACAATTCAGTTCTACATATCAGCCACGGATTCCCTTGTTCTCTCCCCTATGGCCTCCCTCACCTTCCCCCCAGCCCACCCCCCACTCCCACCTCCTCCAGGGCAAAGCCTCCCCTGCGGACTGAGATCAACCTGGTAGACTCAGTCCAGGTAGATCCAGTCCCTTCCTCCCAGGCCGAGCCACGTGATCCTGCATAGGTCCCAGGTTTCAAACAGCCAACTCATGCAATGAGCACAGGACCTGGTCCCACTGCCTGGATGCCTCCCAAACAGATCAAGCCAATCAACTGTCTCACCCATTCAGAGGGCCTGATCCAGTTGGTGACCCCTCAGCCATTGGTTCATAGTTCATGTGTTTCCATTTGTTTGGCTATTTGTCCCTGTGCTTTATCCATCCTTGGTCTCAACAATTCTCGCTCATATAAACCCTCCTCATTCTCACTAATTGGACTCCCAGAGATCCACCCGGGGCCTAGCCGGAAATAGCTTCTTGATTATGGATGGGAGCCTATGTCCACTTCTCCATCTGGCTTGGACTTGTGTGCAGGCCCTGTGCACACTGCCAAAGTCTCTGTGAGTTCAAATGTGCATCAGTGCTGTTGTGTCTGAAAGACATGGTTTCCTTGGTACCATCCATCTACTCTGGCTCTTACAATCTTTCTGCCTCCTCTTCCACATAGTTTGCTGAACCCTGAGGAGAGCAGTCTGATAAAGACGTCTACTTAGGATTGAGTGTTCCAAAACCTCTCACTCTCTCCACATTGTCCAGTTCTGGGTCCCTGTGGCAGTTCTCATCTACTGCTGATGGCCGAGTGAGGCACCGATCTATGAGTATCTCATAATGTTGCAAGTCACTATATTGCTATGGTCCTTTAGCAGAACAGTAGTATTTGGTTTTCCAATAGGTCCATGGTCTATCTGGGCCCAGGTTCTTGGCCACCCAGTGTTAGGAATCAGTTCCTTCTCATGGAGTGGGCCTTAACTTCGATCAGATAGTGGGTGGTCACACCTACAGTCTTTGTACCAATATCTCATGCAGGCAGGTCACCATTATGGATCAGGCTAGTGTTTACCTTTCTCCTCTGGTAGCATGCAGAGTACCTTCCAGTACCGTGAACACCACTAATCAGTAGGGGTCAAGGCTCCAGTTAGGCACCAACACGATTTCTCCATGGTCAATGAAATATGTAAGCATTGTCTTAAGCAATAGGCCTTACCATCATCGTGGGGGAGCAACAAAGAGCCTTGGCAACCACCTGAGTTTGGGGATTTCCATGGGCCCCTTTGGCCAACAACTCAATTAGATGTAACCCATTTCTGGCACTGATGGTTTCACTTGGTGGTGAGAAATGTCTAGTTGGGGCTCCATCTCCCCTACTCCCTAGTTTTTGGTGATTCCATTTAGATTTCTTTCATATGAGTATATATTTTAAGAAGCTTCTACAGTAGTAGATTTCCGAGTGTGTGTGTGTGGGGGGGTGTGCAAGTGCTTGCAGAGACAAGACATATCAGATCCCCTGGAGGTGAGTTACATGAGGTTGTAAGCCGCCTGGGATGGGTGCTGGGACCAAACTTGGGTCCTCTGGAAAAGCATATGCTCTTAACCACTGAGCCATCCCTCCAGTACTAAAACAAATTTCTTATATAGTTCAATTTTCCTTTTTTATCCTGTAACAATCTCTGCTTTAAATTGGTGTGTTTAGTCCAATAACATATAATGGGAGTATTGATATTATTTGGTTTAAATCCATTAACTTGAAATTTGTGTTTTCTTTGGATCAAGGTCCTTTGTTTGTTTTTAGCTATGACTGTTTGGGCATTATTTTGGGGGTTGTGTTATGGTATCTAATATGCATCATTGACTTACCATATTTCCTTTGCTTGTTTTTAGCTATGACTGGGCATTATTTGGGGGGGTTGGGTTAGGGTATCTAATATGCATCTTTGACTTACCATAATTTGTGTTTAAGTGGCATCGGACCCTTAAATGGGCAGTGGAAGAATCATATAACAATACATTTCCATTTCTCTATGGAATTTATATTAATGTTGGCATACATTTTAATTCTATATGTTATAAACCTATAAAATGTAGTTTTTTCCCCTTTAAGCAGCTAATAATAATCTTTTACAGAAACTAGCTACTTTTTAGAAGTTTCTTACACTTAGCCACATGGTTATCACCTTGGGAGCTCCTCGTGTCTCTGTGTAGATCCAGGTCTTCCTGATGGCATCTTGCTCCTGTCTAGAGGGCTTCCTACAGTATTTCTTATACACTGGTTCTGCTGTTGCTGAATTCTTCTATCTTCTGAATGTAGCCAAATGTCTCTGTCTTAGTTAGGGTTTTTATTGCTGTGAAAAGACACCATGACCATGGCAACTCTTATAAAGGAACACATTTAATTGTAGTGGCTCATTTACAGTTCAGAGGTTCAGTTTATTATCATCATGGTGGGGAGCATGGCAGCATGCAGGCAGACATGGTGCTGGAACTGAGAGTCCTACATCTTGCAGGCAACAGGAAGTCGACTGACATACTGGGCAGTATCCTGATCATAGGAAACCTCAAAGCCTGCCCCCACAGTGACACACTTCCTCCAACAAAGCCACACCTCCTAATAGTAACACTCCCTATGAGATTATTGGGGACAATTACAGTCAAATTACCACAGACTACAAATTCTTTACTTTGGCTCCATTTCTGAAGGATGATTTCATTTGTTCTAGAATTCCAGACTGGTGGTTTTCCATCAGTTGTTGTGAAATATTGTTCTCCCATCTTCTGGTTTGTATCATTTGAAGCATGAAACCTATCATACTAATTTTACTAATGTAATAACTATATTGAAAACTGCTTCTTTACAGGGATAATTTAAAATGCATGTGAAAGTCAGCATTCCTTTTTTCCTAATGTATCTGCAGAGATTAAAAAAGAAACTATTGGAGACATAAAGATGTGAGAACATATGTATGATACCAGCAGGGTGGGCTGGCAAGTTTGGGAATGGTAATCTGGTGTAATCAGTTAACAACGTCTGAGTCTCTCTCTCTCTCTCTCTCTCTCTCTCTCTCTCTCTCTCTCTCTCTCTCTCTCTCTCTCTTCTTTTTTTTATGTATGAGGGACTGAATTTAAGGCTTGCACAAATATCCTCAGATCTTCTCCACACCCATTCCTCTCTCAATTTCAGATTGAATATGCCAGAGAGAGATACTGAACCACACAGCCTGGACCATTTAGCTGTTTCTGGGAGGAGCCATGCTTCTGTGATGAGAGTTGAGTTGATTTGCACATCCTGGGAACTTGGAGAGAAGGAATATGCTGTAGACCCACAGACTATGAGTAGACACTGCATAACCCTCACAAGACACAGTAACAGAAGAAAGTCAGTGGAAGAAGTAATTGAACATAAGGCATAATACTTCCATCACAGGAATCGATGGGGAGAAAACTGAGACTTCCTCCCAGACTTCATAAAAGATTGTCTCTAAGGTATTTAGACATGAAAAAGCTACACTTTCTCTGTGTGCTTCTCTAGGGCTCCAGCTTTTGCAATGCAAGTTTTAAAAAAATGTGTATTTCAAAATAACAAAATTTCAATGAAATCCAAAATCCTTCCCATCATCAGGTTCTCTGAATAAATTTTTCATATTTGCAATGAAGCTTATTGAACATGTTTAAATTTTAACATTCTAATCTAAAAGAAAGCATAGAAATGTTTTCTTCCTGGGAATCTGATATTCATTCATTTATCATTTTGACATCTCTAAACACTGCTCTTTTTAAACCAAATATTTATAGCATAGCTATTTCCCAAATAGCCTCTGAATTTCTCAAGCCAAAAAATGTACTCCCACCTGATGTGGATGCCTCAGCAACCCTCTGTAGATGAGAAGGATGGCATGTACCCTTCTTCTACTGCCTGGACTCAAACATGAGCAGAACCAGCTGGGCAACACAGTGAGTTGGTGAGGTCAAGCTGGCCTGCTGTGGAATGGTCTGTATGTCAAATCTGTTGCTCTGATTGGTCAATAAATAAAACACTGATTGGCCAGTGGCCAGGCAGGAAGTATAGGCGGGACTAACAGAGAGGAAAATTGAGATAACAGGAAAACAGAGGGAGAGACTGCCAGCCGCCGCCATGACAAACAGCATGTAAAGATGCCAGTAAGCCACAAGCCACGTGGCAAGGTATAGATTTATAAAAATGGATTAATTTAAGATAAAAGAACAGTTAACAAGAAGCCTGCCATGGCCATACAATTTGTAAACAATACAAGTCTCTGTGTTTACTTGGTTGGGTCTGAACAGCTGTGGGACTCGCGGGTGACAGGGTAACAGAGATTTGTCCTAACTGTGGGACAGGCAGGAAAACTCTAACTACACTGGCCACATGGCATGACACTGGATCATACAACTCTGCCACAGTGGCATCCATGGGTGGGAGCAGGGATACCCATGCTCTCCCCATGTGTTCCCTCACAGCAGAAATATACTACACTGTTTTGTTTTAAATTAAACCCAAGCAAAGAGAAACCGGTTTTGTTTTATTGGTACATTCAACTGAATATATGAATAGCAGTCACCAAGACCTCAGCTTTTCATATGTTTTTTTGTTTTCTGTCTTTCATTTGTGTCTTAGTTACTTTTTCTGTTGCTGTGATGAAGTACCCCCACAATAGCAACTTAAAGAGAAAGGGTGATTTCTGGCTCACAGTTGGGGGTTTCAATCCCTCATGGAGGGGAAATCACAGGAGCAGGAAGGAGCTTGGCATATTGCATCCACAGTCAAGAAACAGAAAGTAATGAATGCTGTGCTCAGCTCACATTCTCCTTTGAATAGTCTATCTCATTCCCAGAATGGTGCCACCTACAGTGGGTACGTCTTCCTACCTGAACTAACCTAATCAAGAAACCCCCCAGAGGTCCGTCTTCCAGATGATTCTAGAGCTCATTGAGTTGACAAGTCAGATTAAACAACACAATTTATATCTATTCTCCAGATGCTACTATCCCTCACTTATCCTAACAAATCCACTCAAGAGTATCTAATGCTAATAAAGAATTTGGAAAGGAAAAGGAAATCCCCATTCCCACCTCCTTCTCTTATTTTTCCCTATAGAAGAACATCAGTTAGAACAACACTCATGCTCTTGCTTAACTTGTTCATTCCCCTCTCCATAGAAAGAGGGGGTACTTCTCTCATGCAAGGTCAGAATAAAGACTTGGGCCAGGACTGACTAGATATAGCTCTGTGGACAAAGGATCTTACTGCCAAGCTTGACCACCTAAGTTGGAACCCTGGCACCCACATAGTGAAGAGAAATAACTCCTACAAATTGTCCTCTGACCTCCACATCTGTGCTGTAAGCACACACACACACACACACACACACACACACACACACACACACACACACACACACACACAAATAAATAATTCAAATAGAAATATAAAAATGTCTTGAATCTCCTAGCTCTGTTTGCTTTCCTCCCACTCCGGCCTTCACACAAAGGGCGTGTCCTTTGGTCTCCAGTGAACAAAGCTTGAGGCTTGGCAACAGAGTAATGCCCACAAGGCACATATCCACAGATTTCCAGAATGGCATGGACTGGGTTGTTACCTAGCTCAGGGATTTGGCGTAGGAAGGAACATTTGAGCCACCTCTCCCAACTGCCCTCAGAGTGATAAGCCCGAGAAGCACCTATCTGCCTGATGACCTCTACCTCAAACTGACTCAGAGTTCAAAGGGGTCTGTTTTGGAGACGCCAACACCTGCTGTTAGCCTGAGAAACCCCTGCTGCAAGAATGAAATGTTTTCTGCACAGGATAGTCCACACGGTGCTGTCCAGGTTAGACGTGGGAAGTGAAGGTAGCTTAACTTGCTCCTGTTTTCTTTTTGTTGTTGTTGTTTTTGTTTTTGTTTTTCCAGACAGGGTTTCTCTGTGTAGCTTTGTGCCTTTCCTGGATCTCGCGCTGTAGACCAGGCAGGCCTCAAACTCACAAAAATCGGCCTGCCTCTGCCTCCCGAGTGCTGGGATTGGCTGAGACTCAGTCATCTGTTACAAGAATAGGTTGCATACCATTCCATATCAAGTTAGAGTTCACTAGGTATAAGAGCAACTTTAGGCTCAACTTAAAATTTGTACCCAGCAGCTTCAAGACAGCTTCTGAGCAAACTTAATTCAGTTTAGCATAAGTCCTCACTAGGTTTTGGTTTTTTTATTTTTTTTGGGGGGGGGGTTCAATTTGACGCAAACAGGAGTCATTTGAGAAAAGGAAACCTCAATTGAGAAAATGCCTCTACCAGGATGGCCTGTTAGGCAAGCCTGTGGGGCGTTCTCTTGATGGATGATGGATGCGGGGAGGGCCCAGCCCACTGTGGGTGGTACTACCCGTGGGCAGGTGATGCTAGGTAGTATAAGAGAGCAGGCTGAGCAAACCATGAGAAGCATGCCAGTATGCGGCTTCCTCCACGGCCTCTGCTTCAACTCCTGCTTCCAGGTTCCTGCCTTGAGTTCCTGCCCTGACTTCCTTCGGATGAGGATGAAGGATTGTGATGAAGAACTGTAAGCTAAAGAAACCCTTTCTTCCCCAAGTTGCTTTTGGTCCCACTGTTTTATTGAAACAAGAGAAACCCTAACTAAGACAGCAGCTGCAATAGCAAATAGTCCTACATAGATGAATTATGTAATCCTATGATACCTCCATATAACAGATCTATATGGAGTCATTTTTATATGTAACAAAAAAATCTATTAAGTGATATGGAATTTTTCTAGGATAGAATTGTTAAATGGAACTTTCCTAGAAAGTTGATTGAAAAGAGTAAGATTCAAAAGAATTATTCAGAGGTTAGGGATTTAGCTCAGTGGTAGAGTGCTTTTCAGTCCCGGTAATGTACATACAAGTAACATTATCTGGTTCTATTTAGGAATATATATGTTTATTAAATACATCTATGCATGCAATAACAATTAGTGAAAAAAGAGGCCATGCATTTGAAGGAGAGTAGAAAGGGGTGTAGAGGAAAGTTGGAAGGAAGGAAAAGGAAGAGAGAAATGTTGTGATTAAATTATATTCTCAAAAATAAACAAAAAATATTACCATGCTTTTCTTGCATCAAAATAAAAAGGGTTTCTCTTGTTTCACGCTTTTAATCCCAGCACTCAGGAGGCAGAGGCAGGCGAATCTCTGGGAGTTCGAGGCCACCCTGGGCTACCAAGTGAGTTCCAGGAAAGGCGCAAAGCTACACAGAGAAACCCTGTCTCAAAAAAACCAAAATAAATAAATAAATAAAGAAAAGAAAAGAAAAGAAAGCATACATGCCTCCATACATATAAGCATACATTCACTTTGTTTTATAAACAAACATAAGAAATACCCAGAATCTAATGAAGTGTTATCTGTAGGGCAGGTATAAAGAGAGGTCCAAGAAAGAAAGATTTGTATAAAGCCTGTTTGAACATAATTCTTGTGAAGTTTTGGCTTTTCAAGCAGGTAGCTGTTTTTTCATTTTCGAAACTAATATTAAACTAACTGAAAAGAAAGTAAAATTTAACTAAAAAGAAAACAGCTGGTATAGATGTATATCTTATTGTTGACACCACAAACAAAGTATTACAGAATTACGGAAATTTTAGGCAAATTCCTCTAATACCAAACAATGTGATAGATTCCAAGAACAAAAGGAACCATGCACCCCCAAACCTGAGTGGTTTATTTTTGGCAATAAAACTAGTGTTAAAATCCTAAAACCATTTTATATTACCTTAAAGATAAACCCATGTTTACCAATTTGAAGAGAACCAGATGATCAATAAGAAGTAGGGAGAGACAAGTATACAGTGACAGAGAAAGAGTTCTACTGAGTTCTAGTTCAGGTAGAGGGATCAATATAAATGCAAAGATTAAAAACATGCATTTCACTAGCTCAATCTGTAGAAAGGACTAGAGTCAAAGACATCCTGGGTAACAGTGACCATAGCCAACATTTAGTGTCCAGATCCTGTTCTCCAATAGAAGATTCCATGGAGAAATGGCTGACTCCAGGCCTGAGGCAGGGAAAGCGTGAAACGATCCTGGACCATGTTAAGGAGCCAAAAAGCAAGGAAGAGTTTGAGGAATAAGAGAACAAATTAGAACAGAGTTCATCTCAAAGGGCTCCACTGTCCAAATTTTAAACAAATTGAGCATCAAAATAATGAAACACTAACTAAAATAAACCCATTAATCCATAATAATAAAGTAAATGAAGGAGCTCTTCTTCATTTAAAAGTCAGCTAATGAATGTAGAGGGAAGAATAGAATTTGAAAGTCATGGTTCACAACCAATAACAGTAATTTGAACAAGGATCATGTATATATGTATGCTGAAAATCATTGGATAAAAATATATTATGCGCAGGATTCATTCTCAATGCCTCACCCTAAAGATCACGAGGGAAATGGTTTTTGTGTTTCCAGTTTTACACAGAACTAAGTGGTGACATTTGTCACTACTAACTATGAGAAGCTGTTATGTGCCCCTTTATGTGACACAGCAGGACATGTTTTACCTGATCAAATCACAAGGAAATAGGAAGGCGATTATCTCAAGGCATTCTACAAGATACTCAAGACATCCCAGGTACCAATTCCATGAGAGCCAGGATACTATAGACACATGATGAACAAATGTAGCATGTGAAGAAAAACCAAACCAAGCCCTCTGAACGACACTGAGAGAAGTGGAAAAATAGATGGTCTATAACATTTATTTTCATCTACTTTACATACCACAGATGAGATAACTGTGCTCTATAACACAAATTGCTAAATGGTCTTATTAATAAAAAACCCAGAGCCAGATATTGGGGTGAAAGCTGAAAGATCAGAGGACTAAAACAAGCCACAGCCACAAGTTCTTACTGCTAGGAAATCCTCAGCCCAAGAGAGCTACTTCCTGTATACTCACACCTATATACCTTTCTGTGCCCTGCCATCTTACATCCTCTCTCCGCCCAGCTACCTCCAGACCTCTGTGTTTAACTAGTGCTGGGATTAAAGGCAAGTTTTATTTGTTAGAGCATAAACAAAATATCACCCCAGTGCTCCAAATAAAATTGTATTTTAGTGAGTGAGAAAGGGGCTGGGATGCTACTTAGGGTCTCCCTAAATTCCAGTGGGACAGGCCTTACTAAAAGATGCTAATTTACTAAGTATGTACTAACTGTTGGTGCCTAGCCTGCTGAACTTTCCTCAGCATTCCCAATCAGCACCATGTCTCAGGACTCTGGTTATTGAATTCCTGCCTCGTCCCCCGTGCTCCTGGGAGACAAGGACAAGGACTCTGTCTTCCCTTGTGTTCCCTTCCTAACACTGTGCTTAACTAGCTCAAAAACATTCCAATTCTTATCAAATGAACAAGTAATTAGTGAAATTAGTGTCTTTCCTTGAGCATGCCATCTAACCAACCATGCTGTCCCTACCCACTAAGACATCATAGCTTTCTTTGAATTCCCAAGGTTAAGGCTTAAATCATGCATTCAGAAATGTTCACAGGACAAGTGAGGTGGTGGTTCGGTGGGTAAAGGTTTCTGCCACCAAGCCTGGTGGCCTGAGTTTGATCCCTGGGACCCACATGGTAGAAGAGAGAACTGAGTCCTGAAAGTTGTCCTCTGACCTCCACGTGTACACCTTGGCCTGCAATCCATCACAACCCTACCACCCTTTCCCACTATACACATACACAAATAAATAAAGTGTAATACAAATATTTACAAAGCACCAGCTATAAGCCAAGTACTGTTAGGGTCCTGGGGGTGGGGGTGGGGCAAGATAATCCCTGTTTTCAAAGGGCTGAATATATGTGGGAAATCAAATAAGTCATTACAATATAAAATGGTATGTGCACAGTAAGAATAAACACAGCTGCTAAAAGTCATGTGACCCATAGCTGGATAAGGATGGTCCAGTTCCTGGAGGAATTTCACCTTAGTACCATCATCTGTACTAAAAGAACCCCAGAACATCTAATCCAGACGGTCCCAAATAGACTGTCATGAAATGCTTCTTCTGGCTAGGCCACATCTGGATAGAGCTAAGACGTCAAAGAAAAGGTGACCGGAAGCTTTGCTCTACCCTGAAAACACCCATTTCCTCCCCACTCCTGACTTGAAAGGGAATTTCAGCCAAAGATCCTCCATGCAGATGTGGAAACTGGCCCAGCTCCCTGAAGACCCCATGTAGAGCAGCGGTGGTAAAAGTCTCCTCCGAGGACAGAATGGATGTTGTTTATCATCTTCTCTCTCCTATCAACATAATTGCACAGTGCACAGGCTCGTTATTAAAAACTGGCCACCACCACCACCAAGGCAAGGGTGCTGCTGCACAACACCTGCATTGGCAGAGCAGAGATGAGCTGACCCAATTATTTCCTCTATCTCCAATTCGGGATGGAGTATTAAGAGAAACTGAAAAGAATACATTGGCAAGAAATAGAGATCGTTCTATGACAGAGGATTGACTGCCCACAGAGCTCAACGGGGTAAAGCTCTGAAGTATCGTGTCATTATATTTCATATGCCCCTCCCTCGCTTATTAACTAAGCCAGGGGTGAAACATGTCATCTAAAACCATTCACCCGCCAATAATCTCCCCCCATGCATCCACTGAAAAATTTTAAAATTCCAATCTAGAGCTCTTTGAAGGGTAATGATGGAGTGAGACCCTGCCAGGCAGGCAGGATGGGATGTGATGCTCCATGGCAGGAACAGATGGCTTAAACAGAAGCCACCAATTCAGTGTGACAGCCCCAGATTTAACTGCTCCCTTGAAGTCTTCAGCAGCAGCATGGTCCAATCTATTCTGGCTTCTCCACAACCATAAAGAGGTGCTTCTCAAGTCGTGTAAGGACTTCAATAAAAATCAAACTGGAGGGGACTACAGAGTCATCCGTTCGGTCATTCTCAGGTCTAGTGACACACAAGAATCACTGTGTTGAAACATCACTGTAGATATTTCTTTCATGCGTAGAAATGGACTAGATGAAAACTTTCAAGTGCCCAGGCTGTGTAAATCCATGAATTTTGTCATTTTCCTGTGTTTGTTGTAGACTTTTTTTTTTTTTGAGACCAAGTTTCATATGTAACCCAGTTGTGCTGCTTTGAATGAGAATGTCCCTGGGGGTTCCTGTTGGTGGTGATTTTCCAAGTAGCTTTGGAGGTGTAGCTTTCCTGGAGGAAGTACGTCACCGGAGGTGGGCTTTGAACGCTTAAGCCCTCAGCCTATTCCTAGTTTGCTCTCTCTGCATTGGGCTTGCTGTTCAAGATGTGAACTCTCAGCTTGCTACTCCAGCCGCCATGCCCACCACTTCCCCACCTTGATGGAGTGTTAGCCCTCTAGAACCATAAACCCAAAGATACCCTTCTTGCCCTTAAGTGTCTTGGTCATAGTATTTTGACACCCCAATAGAAAAGTAACTGATACAACCAACTGACCCGACCCTCACCATGAATCCCAGGCAGCCTCGAGTGCTTGGCCCCCTGTTTGTCTTCCTGGGTGCTCTGTGCCCTTCCTACTTTATTCCTTTGACTTTTCCCCAAAGGCAACCATTAGCTTGAATATGGTTTGTCCTATTCATGTTTTGTTGATTATTTATTTGGTTGGTTGTTTTTTGAGATCTGGTCTCGGGTATCCCAGGGTAGTCTCAGACTCATTCAGCAGCCAAGGATGGCCTTTACCTCCTGATCCTACTAGTTCTGCTTCTCAAATGCTGTAATTACAGGCATGTCCACACCTCCTGGTTTATGCAATGCTAGGGATGGGCTCCAGGGCTTCATGAACGCCACGCACTCTTCCCACGGGATTACGTCCATAGCACGCTTCCCCTCACCACCCTCTCTTTCGTTTGTGTGTGTGTGTGTGTGTGTGTGTGTGTGTGTGTGTGTGTGTGTGTGTGTATGTACACTTGCCTACTATACTATTTGGTGTATATTTAAATACAGATAAATGACAGTACTCTATATCATTGAGCAACTGTGATTCTTAACATTTTATTCTAGATTTGTCTGTGCTGATATATAAAAATGTATTTCACTTATTTTAATTGCAATAGTTATTATAATTTTGACTTATTACTTTTTTAAATTTAACTTTTTACTCATTCTTTGTAGATTTTATGTCATGCATCTTGATCCCACTCATCTCCCCATCCCTTCACATCCGCCCTTTGCCCTTGCAAACCCCTCCCCCCAGATAAAACAAAATATAAAAGAGAAGAAAAATCTCACCATGGAAGCTGTAGTGTGACACAGTGAGTCACACAGTATACCCTTTCATTCACACATCTTACTTGCAAGTGTTCATTGCAAATAGTCATTGGTCTAGTTTGAGGCCTGGTTTCTCCTACATTATCAGTACTGGACCCTCACTGGGACTCGTCTTGGATATCCTATTGATGTCCTTTGCCCTGGAGATTCTGCAACTTTGGGACTGCAGGACCAGCCCCTTGACATGCTCCAGCAGATCAAAAATGGGGTGGATATTGAGATGGGCCAACTCATAGTCCTGGTCCTGGACCTGGGTGCTTGCTGGGTTGGTCAGCCCACCAGCTCTCCCTCATCCTCAACACCAGGGTGAGCTCTCCAGCACAGTCCTGGCTAGTTCACCCTATGCAGTAACCAGCAGGGGGTGGGGCCACTTCTCCTGCTCTCATGCCCTCAGGGTCGGCTCACCTACACTTACACCACCTGGGCCAACTCTACTGTGTTGCCCAGGCCAGGTACAGAGGCCTCTCTGCCGAGTGCTGCAGCTGATGAGAGATAGGACCAGCTCTCCCACCTGCCACAGGTGGTGAGGGGCAGGGGAGGGGCCATCTCCTCCTGGCTCAGGCTAACACATGGGGGGAGGGGGCAGGACCAGTCTGCTCTCACACCCTCAGGACCAGCTGGCCTGCACCTCTATCATACTGCCCAGGTGAAGTGCAAGGCCCACTGCTCTCTGAAGTGCTGCTGCAGGGGCAGGGCCAGTGAGGGGCAGAGCCAGTGAGGGGCAGGGCCAGTGAGGGGCAGGGCCAGTGAGGGGCAGGGCCAGTGAGGGACACAGGGCCAACTCTGTGCAACCCCATCCTCTCTGCCTTCAGTGGTAACATGAGCCACAGGCATCAACATAGACCATGGCGCAGCAGGGCCAAAGGCACAAACATGGATGGCCCTTGGCAGCAGCCCAGGCCCGGCTATCACTGTGACCACAGGTGTCAAGCAGGCCAAGCACCTCAGCCCACTCCTCACTGCCTTCACCTCTTCAGATCTGCCTCTCTCCACAGGACATGGACCATTTTGACTCACTCTCTTTTCCACACCCCACCCTGTATTTGCTCACTATAACTCCATCCTTGTGGTGCCAGGTGGGACCATTTTGTCTCCTCCCGGCCCAGGGTGGAGACCCCCAGGTGGGCATGTGGGTCTCTGACTCCCATTCAGTCTTAATGACACTGGACAGCCCCTGTTGTCTCCTCCCAACCTGAGTCGGAGAGCCAGACCTCTTTCTTTTAAGCCAAATTACATATATACTTTAAAATCTAGCATCTTTTAAAGTCTCTGTCTTCAAATTGGGAATTTTAATCCATTTGCATTTGTTATGAACACTAATACAATCCATTTATTTCTACAATTTTATTTTATGTTTCCTAGTTACCACTTAAATATATCTACAGTTATTTGGAATACTGCTCACAAATAATTTGACAGACTGCATCAGTTCCCAGCTACCAAGCTCCTGTTATGTGCTATAAGCAAAACCAAATATTCATAGAGCAGCTGCTACGTGGCCAGGCTTTCTTGGCACTGGAGGTTGATAGCAAAGACCTAGACATTCTTCTCACAGGTACTTATTCCAGTGTGAGGGAAAGAAAACCGAGTTACCACATAGATATGTAGGTATGTACAGTTGTCTTAGTCACTTTGGTGTGACTGTGATAAAATGCCATGACCAAGGCAACCTTATAGAATGAAGTGTTTATTTCAGCTTATGGTTCCAGGAGGAGAATCTATCATGGTAAGAGAGGTATGGCAGCAACTGGCATGCACGGCAGAGGGACTTGAGAGATCTTATCCTCAACCACAACACAAAGCAAACTGGAAGTGAGGCAAGGCTATGAACTCCCAGAGTCCACCACTGTTGAAATACTTCCTCCAGCAAGGTTTTACCACCTCCTCAAACAGCAACACCATCTGGGATCCAAGTCTTCAAATGCATTAGCCTGTGAGGACATTTCTTATTCAAACCACCACAATGCCCAAAACCCTACAAACAAAAAGAATAGCTATACAACAAAAGGATCCCACTGATTCTAGAGACTTCTGGAAGGCTTCCCTCAGGAAACAATATTCAGAGCAGAAAGAATTCAAGAAGTTGGGCAAAAGAATACAGAAGAGAATTCATTGGAAGAAACAACAGATTCAAAACTCTTAAGGCAGGAAAGGGTATTTGAAGAGACGAGCACAAGCTGCTGTTCCCAGAGGCCCAAGGCAAGGAGGGAAGCCACCGTTGATGAGGCCACAGTACAGCAAAGGTGGGACTAGACAGCAGGCCAAAGGGGAAGAGGGAGAACATGCTTACTGCATTCCAGCCCTTGGCATGGTGTACGAAAAACACTGTCTCAACAAATGTTTACAAAGGGATTAATAATCCATGAACAAATATAAAGTCCACCTGAGTTTTCAAGGCCATGCAAGGCTGAATTATAACCTCCGCTTGAGAAAAAAAAAAAAAGCAATTCAGAAAAACAAATACAGAAGCATTCACATACTCCCTCAATGAATATTTGCTTTAAGAAAAACAGTGCAGAAATATTTTTTTTAAATTCAACAGCTCTTTTCACTTTATTTCACCTTTCCGGGTAAACCTAAGCAAGTAAATGTTTAATAGTTTAGGGAAAGTGGAATTAAAATGGGATTGTGGTGTATTTGTCAAAAATTTCCCTAAACTATTCTTGTCCATCTACCATCCTTTTCATTTGTACATAAGGAACATCCTAGAATGGTGTCCATCAATTATTATGAAAACTTCATTTTCAGGTGGTCAGATTTGTTAACGTTGTCTGTCATCTCTGTGTTATTGTCTGATTTTTATATGCACAATAACTTCACGTGATTTTAACAAGACAGTAAAAAAAGTCACATAGTTATTTTGCAGTGCTGAAAGAAAGGGAATTCATCTTGAGCATATCTAATGCCATCGTACAGATTTATGTCTCTCATAGACATTCAGGAGGAAATTTCAGTGCAGGCAGGGGAGATGACTGGATGACAGCCTTCAAAAGAACAGCTAAGAGGAAGGAGTCTTGCCTGTTCCGAAAAATCACAGATTTTAAAAGCACACAGTGAAGAGCAGAGCTGGCCTCCCAGCTCTGGGTCCCATGCTCCCATCACAGAGGCAAGTATGGGGCTCAGGGACTCAGCACTTGGGGGCAGCTGTCACATCCCTGGACTCTTTCAGATCCAGAAACAAGATTTGACATGTGCTCAATCCAAATAGGTAATAATTAGTCCCATCCTGTTATTGTCATACAGGAGCACTACTACCCAAGTGTGGGGGGTAAATAAGTGACTCAAAGGTGTAACGGGAATGAAGGCACAAGGCACCTTACATGGCATGCCTCACATTCTCTGTCACATCACAGATAAAAATACAATCCCCATGCCTGTGGCATTTCTATCCCATTTCTATTGCTATCTTTGCAAATAGATATTTTTTCTATGACATCAGCAATGCGGTAAGATTTTTATTTTCACTTCTTCAACAACTATTGTGTACCTAAAAGTTTCCAGAAGAATGACAAATCAAAGGTAAAGTATTAACTCTGCTCTCCAAAGCCTTGCAATCACAAGCCATATGTTCTACGTCTTTAAAATGTATTACTAAACTACTGGTCAAAGGTCAGTAAATTCTAGAAGGAATTTCTACATGCTGTTGGGACTTTTTCATCTCAAAGGCAGTTTACATAGAAATGAGAGCCTAGGAGTTTGGCCAAAAAAAAATATTAATGAGGAAAAAGCATACTATGACAAAGTTTGTCAAGAGAACTACACCAAAGTTCAGGATAGATGTAAATCTAAGAGACTCATCAGAGTCCATTTTTCCAGAAAGCACAAGTCACTGGACAGGGTAAGGGTTGGTCCAGGTTGAGTCACTGTTTGTGCCAGCAGAAACTGTTCACAATTCAATCTCTCTTTCAAGGTTTCTGGTGAAGTCAAGGAGCCAATCTGCCTGCACCATAAAGAGGGGCAAAGTCAGTACTATCTGTGGGTGGTAGCACACTACCTTTCTGGGGCTCAAGAGAAGTTTGGTAGCTGTTCATCGATGAACATGAACAGCTACCAACTCCCTGAAAGAGATGAAAGAAATCTTGACACAGAACTGGACATAGAAAATCTTTCAGACCAATGGGTCTGAAATGTTGGGTTTGTTTGGGCACTACAAATCTAGCCTTTTATAAGTAAGTGTGTGTGTGTGTGTGTGTGTGTGTGTGTGTGTGTTGTTGTTGTTGTTGTTGTTGTTGTTCTGCTCAATTTCTTTCATTAAACATGGTACTGAGTTACTGAAGAGTATTCCTATGCAGGTCTATAACGTACTTTGAGTGTATTTCCCCACATATCGTATATCCTCCTTTTCATGCCCTTCCACTAGTCCCTTTTGTTAACCTAGAAAAATTCACATCTACTTTCATTTCGTATCCTATTCACATATATGATTTTTATGCATCTATATAAAAACCTAAGATCTACAAATGAGAGAAAGCAGTTATTTATCTTCTTGAGACTGACTTAATTCTCTTAACACGATTATCTCCAGTTGTATCCATTTTCCTGCAAAAGGCACCATTTCATTCTTTCTTTATGCCTGAGAAAAAGTCCTTGGTGTGTATGCATCACATTTTCTTTGTCCATTTCTGTTGACAGAGATTACACCATGTTCCAGTCAGAATGATAACGGTTAAAAAATCAAGTAACGAATGCCAGAAAGGAAGCAGACCAAAGGGAGCTCCTTCACACTTCTGCATATTAACCCAACCATTATGGAAACTGGCATGCAGGTTCCCCCAAGAGACTAAAAATAGACCAAGCGTATGACCCTAAGCATTGACCCATAGGATCCTAATCCAGCATATCACAGAAATCCCACATATTAGTGTTCACTACAGCCCTGTTCACCACAGCTAAGTCATGGAACCAGTCCAGGATACTTTAGATGACTCTCCTGTCGAGACCCATCATTTTTATTTGTGTGTGGTTCTGCCCTCCCAAGTGCTTCAGCACACTTCGAGAAATGAGCCTGAGTCTCTTCATACAGAAAAGAAATCACAAGTTTTAAAAATTCTCACTCCATAAAATTATTCCTGAAAAATCTTCTCAGAAAACAGATTTATTTATTTAAAACTCATCTCAAGCTGCTCCTTCTCAGCACCTTTTTTGTGAGAAGCATTAGAACTTATTAAGGCTGTTAGAATAATTGGCTTTCCACATACACAGCCGGAGGAGTTGAGAAGATAACCATTCTAACATCCCTGTTCATGTTTATTCATAGTTTATGGTAATTTGTAAAGTGAATATTAAACATAGCAAAAAATATACATTCTTTACCATGTCCATACCACAATCCCTAATGGTTTCACACACAAAGAGAGAATCCACTGGTCTGGATGGAACTGGAACACAATGCCATTTCTCTTTCAGACACAATAAACAATAGTCATTGCTCCATGCCCATGTTTTAACTCCCCTTCCTTCAAAAAATGAACAAAATCATCAGGATAAATCTTGCAATTAAAAGAAAAAATAATCCATTGATTAGGGCCACTTGGTTTTGAATATATGGATATTCTAAGATTTTCCAAGCAAGCACCCTTCCTGACCAAAAAGCCCTGAGTTAAAAACATCTGCAGGGTTGAAGAACTACAAACATGGCTGAATCTCCAGGGATAGAGAGCAGAAAATAGCATAAGAAAGTGTTTGCTAAGTGTGTGTTCAGGGATGGAGAGACGGCTCAGCAGTTAAGAGTGAATATTGCTCTTGAAGAGGACTTGAGTTCAGTCCTCAGCATCCACATGGAGCCACTGACAGCTGTCTACTTATAGCTCCAGGAAGATCTGGCTCCCTCTTCTGGCCTCTACAGGCACCTACACTCATGTGTGCAAGCCCACACGCAGATGAAAATGCAAACACATAAATTATATAAAACATGTGGTTCTTGCAGTTGAAAGCTAATCATCCTTCCTCCCAAAGCCTGGGCCTCTTTCAGACACAGTCAGCCATCCTCCTCTCTGGAACTCTGGAATTCTTCGGGGTCTGGAAGACATTTAAATGTTCTTAAATGATATAAGAAACAGCTTCTATTTCTTTTTTTGTTGGTCAATTGATTTTTTTTCTTTTTCTTTTTTTTTCATTTTGAACAGGTTCTTACTCTATAGCTCTTGCTGGGCACAGATCCTATTGCATCAACCTTCACTGTTTGGGATTGCAACCATGAACTATCACTTTTTCCTATTCTTCTATTTCTCTCTCTATCTGCAAAGACCCAGAGAAAGAGAGACTCTGATTCATTTCTCTCATTGCCACACCTCTGTGTGTGTGTGTGTGTGTGTGTGTGTGTCTGTGTGTGTGTGATATGCACATGTGTGGAAATGTGGTACCTGTGGAGGCCAGAGGTTGACATCAAATGATGTCAGATGTCTTTCATGATCACACTCTGCCTTATTTTTTGAGACAGTCTCTTGATGAACTGACAGCACATTGATTAACTAGAATGTCTCACCAGAGAACTCAGAGGATCCACCTACCTCCTAGATCTGGGAATACAGATGAGAGTCTCTCCATATATCCAACTCTTTACATGGGTGCTGGGAATCCAAACTCAAGTCCTCACAATTACTTACCAGGTATTCTACTGACTAAGCCATCTCCTCAGCCTGTAACTCATTTCTTAAAAGACCCTTTAAGGATTTGACCTTGAAAATATCTAAGTGAAGGAAAATGCATCTGAGATCACCAAAGAAGCCCTTGAGAATTGCTTTTCCCCATAGTCCAGCAAAAGAGAAATGGGAACTGGACAGCCTGGGATGAAGTGCACACCTATTATTGTAGCATTTGGGAGGCGGAGGCAGTAGGATAATGAGTCCATGGCTAACTTGGGCCACATATGGAGTTTCAGACCAGACTGGGATGATACATAGTGAGACCCTCTCTCCAACCAAGGGCTGGGTTTTTATCTTAATGGTAGAGTGTTTTCATAGAATGCACAAGACCCTGGGTTCAATACCAATAACCCCCCCCCCAATATGTGGTAGACTGAGTAAGTTGCTTATAAGAAAAGGAGGGGATTAATGAACTAGAGAGGAGAAAAATTAGGAATTATGGACAAGTATCCAGCTCCACCACACTGTCATTCATCTGTCATCTGTGAAACTCTTGGGAATATCACCAAATTGATTGATTCCCTCTTCTGACCTGCAGGTTGCCATTACTTCCAGGAGATTAAAAAATGTAAACCAATTCCTGAGTGTAGCTGGAGTTTTCTCCAGTCCTGCCCAGCACCACGGACCCCCGCAACCACTTATAAAATAATCACTCAGAAACTTATATTAATTAAACTGCTGGGCCATTAGCTCAGGCCTACCACTGACTATCTTTTACACTTAACTCAGCCCATTTCTGTTAATCTATATGTCGCCACGTGTTCCGTGGCTTTACCTGTTGCCTTTACATGTTGCTCCCTGGACGGCAGGCTGGCATCTCCCCTTGGCTTCCACCTCCCAGCCTCTCTTCTCTGTTTGTCCCACCTATCCTATACTTCCTGCCTGGCTACTGGCCAATCAGTGTTTTATTTATCAATCAATCATAGCAACATATATTCACAACATACAGGACATCCCACAGCACTCCCTGGGTCCTACTATAAATAATTATATCAGAACTGCTTAAAGAATGATGCAGGTATCACTATTACGTAAAGTATGCCATGTGATTCCATAAGATTCAAAGCCTGGGCTTCACTATAGAGGAGACTGATAAAAGAACCCAGCTCCATGGGTGCTGGTGATGATGACAGGAAATAGTAAGTAGAGAGTGCCAGGAAAGTGTTAATAAAGGTGATGATGGATTATGCGGGAGGGACAGGGACAGAAAGGAGATGGGAAGGCAGCCAGGAAGCAGATCAGCATCCCAGATGCATCTTGATAATGCAATATGTGACTGTGATGGCTGCTCTTGGCTGTCAACTTGACTACCTCTGGAATTAACTAAAACCCAAGCTGCTGGGTACACCTGCGAGGAATTTTTCTTGACTGAATCATTTGAAGTGGGAAGACCCATCCTAAATCTGGATCTTTTGAGATGGGGAGATCTCCTTTAATCTGGGTCACATCTTCTGGTGGCAGCCTAGATAAAGGACATGGAAGAAGGAAGTTCTCTCTTTCTTCACCTGATTGCTCTTGTTCTCACTGGCAAGTCCATTCCTTCTCTGGCATTAGAGCCTACTTCTTTAGGATTCTGGTGTATACTGAAGACCAGCTGAGACATCCAACCTTGAGGATTAAACAACTACTGGATTATTGACTTTCCATTGGTAGACAGCCTACTTGGATCAAGCCTGTAAGCCACTCTAATAGAAATCCCCGTGTGTGTGTATGTGTGTGTCTGTGTGTCTATGTATGTATGTGTGTATATGTATGTATGTATGTATGTATGTATATAGTGTAAATATTACATTACAAAAGAAAGAAAAGCTAGAGACCGAGAAAGAGCATGACTCCACAGAGAGAGAAACTCTTCGTTTTTTAAAAGCCACCAGGCCAGTGGTTTCTTGCAATTCCTACAAGACTTTAAAGTCTAATGACTTTATGATATAAAGGACTTAGGACATAAACGTGTTCTGGTATCCGTGTCTCTCGTCTACATCATCCACTCTTAGCTCTTGTGCAGTTTCAGCCCTCAACACTAATGTCATTTGAAACCTCTTAAATGTCTTATCTCCAGAAGAGTGTGTAAATCATGCACTCAGCGCACTTCCATTATCTTTCAAGACTCTCATTTGTTCAAGGGGCACTTTTTAAAAACTGCCTCTGAGGCAGAGTTCCTTTAACTGGAAATTCAAAACTAAACTGAATTTCCTTATTGGTGCCATATTAATGACTGTATTAGAATGGAGAACATGGTAAAACCCAGAGCTTGGGAACCAAGATCAAAATCTTCCTTGATATGCCAAGCATGGTGGTGCAGGATTTTGATCACAACACTCAGGAGACAGAGGCAGGTGGCTCTCTAAGAGTTCAAAGCCAGTCTTGTATACATAGTGAGTTCCAGGCTAGTTAAGGCTACATAGTGAGAGACCCTGTCCCCCCAAATTTTTTTCTTTAATTTTCCTTGGTGCTGGGGAGTTGGCTCAGTGGGTAAAGTACTTGCCACATAAGCATGGGGCCTGAGTTTGGATTCCCAGTATCCACATAAAGAACTGGGCACGGTGGTTCACATCTGTAACCCAAATGAGTATCTGGAACTCACTGGCTAACCTACCTAGTCTGTGAGCTCCAGGTTCAGTGAGAGACCCTGTCTCAAAATATAAGGTGGAGAGCACTATTACACACAGAACACTGACTTCTGACATCCAGATCCCAATTCATATATATGTGAGCACATACACAAACATATATACACACACCTGCACACATATAATGCATACATACACACACATATAAATCCCTCTTTGGTTTCTGAAGGTGGGGAAATGTGGCTAATACGAGCTGAGAAACCATTTTGTCTCCTACATTTGGCCTCTACTGCTTTCTTTTACTTTAACACTGGCAATGACCCTCTGACATGAGGACAAGTCTGTTTCCTGTCCAAGACTGAACAGCTTGAGAACCTTGACAGTCCCAGCATTTCTGCACGTTGACCCATGGCCTCCCTATTCTGCACATGACACTATCTAGGGGCACAAGCCCTTTCATCCAAGGCTTTTGTTTAGTTTATAAAGTTTCTTTTTCAAAACAAACAAAGAAACAAAATCACCAACCATTTCTGTTTTATTGGATTGGTGGCCCCAAGTATTCCAAGTGTTTATACTGCCATTGATGATCACAAAAAAAGGAATGATTATTAGTATTGGCTTCCCAGTGTGGCCAGACTGAACAAGCATGTTCCCCACTGAATGGCATGCATTCCCTTTTCCGTCTAGAGATAATGACTGAGCTGTGACCCTCCAAGAAAGGCCAGGATAACAGAAAGAATAAACTCCTGGGTACCAATTATTTATATGCATTCTCTAGCACTTCAAAATCAAATAATTCCAGAAAATAAATGTGACAACCCAGTCTTTCCCAGTCACTAAACTCAGTCTCCTATGCACTCAAGGCCATATTGTGACTTACAATAAGCATTATATGTATTTTGACACTTGTCTCCAGTTTTTAGCAGAGAGCTCAAAAAGCCCTTGTGATTGCCCAAGCGCTATATAAAAACAGTTCATCTAAGAACTCCGTGAGTTATGTGAATCCTTCAAATCCAAAGATGGCTTACAATAAGTCAGAAAGCCCTGACTTCTACTCCATCAGTCAGAAGTACAAGTCAGTCTTGGATTGGCATATGAAGAGGGTGGGAATACACTCAGGGGACTAAGATCTGAGACTGTCTCTAGGAAGGGAGTGTCAGAATATACTTGAATTGCAGGACACCCCTAGATAGTGGAGAAGATGATGGGTATGGAGAATATAGTGGAGGTAGTGGTTAATGTGGGACAGACTCATCCATTTGGGGACAATACTCGCCTAAAGTGCTGAGTGTAGAACATAAATATAGTTTTCCCTCTGTGTCCTTGCAGGACTGCTCCCATAACCTTTGAGGACATCCAAACCCACAGATGATCAGGATCTTCACAGCAAGTGGTACAGGTTTGCTTTTAACATCCACCCACCTCCCACATGCATTCAATCATCTCTAGATCCAATACAATGTATGTGAAATATAAACATTATATTACATTGTTTATGGAATAATGAGCCCCCAAAGTTGATGGCATGTTCAGTACATGCACAGATTTTTTTTTCCAAATAAGTTGGTTGAGCTAAGGTGTGATTACACTTGCCTATAATCTGGGCCCTCAGGAGCTGGAAACAAGAGAGCTGTAAGTTTGAGACAAGCCTAGGCTATAGTGAGACTCTGTCTCAAACAAACATACAAGTAGATTTGTTTGAAGGTGTGAGACCTTTGGATGCAAGGGCTAATCAGAGGAGAAAGAAGGATTTTGTTGTTTATTATGCTAAGGAAGAGAGCTGACCTATTTATCCCTAAGAAAAAAGTGACTATTATTTCTTATAATTAGAAATATTACTATTTATAACGTGTTCTTAGAAGTATATTAAATATGAATTTTGATAATTTTGCAAGCAAAAGTAACTAAATATTGTCAATTGCATGTGGTTTTCTTTAATATGTCATATTAGCAGAACACCACCCAGAAAGTCCAGGAACTTAAGCTGACTTCTCTTTTGCTCTTCCCTGATTCTATCAGGCTCTGTCAGGGAGAATAAAATGGATCTTGGCAACAGCATCTGAGACACAAGAGTAGGAGCTAAGCTCTGTAATAAGAGTCTAAGGAAGGCAGGGCTAGCCTCTATTTACAAACTTTAACCTCTGGAGCCAATTAGACCTGATAAGTCTTACTATTTCTAAAGCCCAAACTCCATCTTCCTAAGACTCTTAAAAAACCTACAAGCTTTTATTTACCCGTCAATAAAGGCTCCTGACTCTCCTTGCCTGGCCGTTGCCCTTCAGGACCTTAGGCGACAGAGCCCCTTTCAGATAGGAGGTCCCAGGAATGGAAATCTTGGTAACTTTGCCTCTACAAGCTGAGTAGATACATATTTCAAAATTCTGAAATTGGAGAGCTAAAGAAATGGTTCAGCAGTTAAGAGAGCCTACTGATCCTTCAGAGGACCACAGTTGAGTCCTTAGTACCCATGTCTTGATTGGTCAAGCTTTTCACACACAGCTGTGTTGTAGAATATTAGTTGAAGATGTGTTACATTTGTTTATGCTGTGGAACGTTTGTGTAGTGATGCCAATATGTGTTGCATTCTTTTATGTTGCATTTGTTTAACTCTGTGAAACTGTGTTACTTTGCCTGTCTAAAATTCCTAAGTGGTTTGTTAGAAAGCTGAGTGACCAATAGCAAGGCAGGAAAGAGATAGCCAGGGCTGCCGGGCAGAGCGAATAAATGGAAGGAGAAAAAAGGGAGAAGGGGAGGAGGACACCAGGGGCCAGCCACCCAGCTACACAGCCAGCCGTGGAGTAAGAGTAAAGAAAGGTATATAGAAAGGTAAAAGCCCAGAGACAAAAGATAGATCATTTAAGTTAAGAAAAGCTGATTAGAAACAAGCCAAGCTAAGGCCAGGTATTCATCAGTAAGAATAAGCCTCCATGTATTTATTTGGTAGCTGAATGGTGGGCTCCCCTAAGAGCAAAGAGAAAAAAGAAACCAACCACACAGCTGTTAGGAACACTCTATCCCTCTGTCTTCAGTGGCTTGGCATTTAGACATTAAGAGCAAGCTCATCATGGGCTGAGTATGCCCAAGCTTTGGCATCCTCATTTCAATCATCAGTCACAAGGAGTTATGATACTGTGGGTGGCATTTTGAAAATGCATGCTTCTCATTATAACCAACTTCTGTCTGAGAAGAGGGCTATTTTCCAAATCCATGGCCTTGGCAAAAATAAAATAAAACAAAAATAAACACGAGCTTCAATTTACATATACCCTCAGTCCATGGCCTTGGCAAAAAAATAAATAAAAATAAAAATGAACTTCATTTTAACATATGCCCTCAGCCCTGATGAATTCCTGAGCTTCAGAAAGCCTTTACTATCATCTGGTCAGTTGTGCCTACAACTCATGCCTCTACCCTTAACAATCTCATACCACCTCCATCAGTTCCAAGTTCAGTGTGTGGTGACCATATCTGAGACTTTTCTTGGTGAAGATTTAACCATCCAGGAGCTAAGTTATAACCAAAACACAGAGAGAAGATAACATCCCAATAGAATGTTTTCAACAAACACCTGAAATGGGAGCAATTAAATGCAAGCCTTGTGAGCACACTGAAAATGAGGTCTCCTAATGGATTTCATAATTGTAATGATTTCTCCATCACTGTTCCATAACAGGCTCCTTCTTATGTCCTCAGGAACAAATAAAGTGCTTCTCGTGTGTGCAATTTGGAGAATTTGTTTCAGAGCCATTAACTCTTTGGCCAGGGACTATATTTATTTCTAGATAGATAGATACAGCCATTGTCACTTCATGATGCCATTAGCTCGCTGAGACTCGCATGGGCCATTTCTCCCCATATTGCCCTTTTGCTCTGTTTTTCCAGAGTGTGTGCAAACCAACATCTGCAGAGCCCTCGGCTTTCCTGGATGGGGTTCTTATAGCTAAATAAAGCCTCTGTGTTATAAAACTGTACCTGAGAGCTAGACAACACCTTAGAAGTCCAATTCTTCATTTCTGTTCGCAATGAAATAGCGAGGCACAAAGACAGTGTCTTGTCCAACCCAGAAAGTCCAGTTAGTGGGAAAACTACAGCAAGTATGAAAACTTGACTTCCTACTTCAGGGCTCTTCGCCTCACAGAGTGAGACCCTTGGATTTCAGCCTATTAAAAACAAATTATTCGCTGGGCGGTGGTGGCGCACGCCTTTAATCCCAGCACTCGGGAGGCAGAGGCAGGCGGATCTTTGTGAGTTCGAGGCCAGCCTGGTCTAGAGAGCGAGATCCAGGAAAGGCGCAAAGCTGCACAGAGAAACCCTGTCTCGAAAAACCTAAAAAAAAAAAAAAAAAAAAAAAAAAAAAAAAAAAAAAATATTCTCTAATAGTTAGAAAGCAGAGGCTTTTTTCAGGCTATTCAGGTACCAAATGATGATTTATGAGACTACATTAAGCACATCGTTTTCAAAAGCCCAAACAAACCTTCATTTACATGCAGGGAGCAGCTCTCTATGACTCCCCTGAAGATCTTCTCCTTCCTACTTGCCCCCCTGGGAGGAGGGAGAAATGTATGTGAAATTCTGATGATGGAAAGCAAGAAGCCCTTGAGAGAAACCCAATCCCAAAGCCTGAAATTGCACATTACCTCTGGACAGGGCTCCAAGCTTCGAGCACACGAAAGCTGCTGTGAATACCTCCCTTCTGTCTGTTTATTTCTACTTAAGTCTATGAGAGTCAGCTCATCAGACTGTTAGTGTGTTGTTGTGTGACTTTTCCTGGGGCAATGTGAACAGACGCCTAATAGTACCAGATAGGGCACTGATTGCAAGCTAACCTCTCCCGGCAACTACAAAAAAAAAAAAAAAAAAATCTACACAAGTCTAGCTTAGCGAATGGGGGAGTCTGAGGTCACAGGCAGAAGCATAAGTGAAGGGTAACTTTTAGAATCAGGCTACTAAAAGGCAACCAAAAAACCCCACCCTGGCATGGGTTAGGACTCAAGATGGCACCCCCTGAGTCCCCTGCACCACTCCCAGGCAGCTGGGCCAGTTAGGGTGTCTCTTGGGTCTGGCAATGGTGACTGACTGTTTGATTTTGGAGGGTAGTGAGTAGGGGTCTTGTGACTCTTAGAGGATTCAGCTCTCTGAGACTTCTCCAAGTCTTAAGAACCTCCCTCCAGGGAGGAGTCCTTCAGTTCTGAGGAAATCACGTACAATAGTGTCTATTCGAATCCTTGATTTAAAAAAACAAAACAACAACAAAAAAATCTCGATATTGTTATTTGCAATCAATAAGAATTGTCAGTTAATGATTATCAGAAATCAACCTAAAATTAAACAGAGCAGCTTTGGGTATGGTCTGGAGATAGATTGCTCCTAGAAAATGTCCCCATTCCTGTGAGGATTGGTTAGCTGTGACACCTGCTCTGTCTGTAAAACCCCACCTCAGACACCAAGCCCCAGATGGACTTCATTTCCTGCCCATTTCCTGGGTCAACACTTCATGGCTCTTCGGTCCTGGTTAGTGACCAGCTGGTGGCAGGAAGCAAATCCCCCCCTCAGCACTTTAAGGAAAGGGGCTGTGCACAGAGGGGACTTGGCCAGTCTCCTCAATGTTAGCAGAAAGCTGAGCCACACAGACACCTGATCTCGGAGTTTCCCAACTCTTTCCCCTTCTCTCCCTATTTCCACCACACTCTCGCACTCACCTGCTTCTCTCCACAGTCATGCACAGCAAAGCTGATTGTCTGCCTACACCCTAGTCTTCCTGGGGCCCCCACTCCAGCTCCCATTCTGGAAGACCCACATCCAACACCCCACTGTCGTGTCTCTGATCACCTTTCACACTTTGGGAAACCTCATTTTGGCAAACCATCAATGTTGCTTCTTCCTTGATCGGGGGCAACCTTGGTCCAATCAGGGATAGTTATGGGGTACTGTCCTATGACAAACCTGTATGCCTGGGTCTACCTTTTGCTGTGGGATGGTCTGTATGGCAAATGTGTTGCTCTGATTGGTCAATAAATAAAACATTGATTGGCCAGTGGCTAGGCAGGAAGTATAGGCGGGACTAACAGAGAGGAGAAAAGAAAGAACAGGAAGGCGGAGGGAGACACTGCCAGCCGCCGCCATGACAAGCAGCATGTGAAGATGCCGGTAAGCCACGAGCCATGTGGCAAGGTATAGATTTATAGAAATGGATTAATTTAAGCTGTAAGAACAGTTAGCAAGAAGCCTGGTACGGCCATACAGTTTGTAACCAATATAAGTCTCTGTGTTTACTTGGTCGGGTCTGAGAGGCTGTGGGACTGGCAGGTGAGAGAGATTTGTCCTGACCGTGGCCCAGGCAGGAAAACTCTAGCTACAACCTTTCTGAAGGGAAAGAGGGTGTCGTGTACTTATTCTCATACCCTAACCCTTCTGTGCACACCAACCCCAAAAGCCTCTTTCTGCCAGCACCATAGCTTGCTCCTGAGGGTTTTCTCTCAACTACCTCCAAGGCAGAGCGGATATGCTGTGAGTTTGAATCCTCCTTCACCAATGCCTGGAGCCAGGGGAGTCAGTAAGTGACCCAGTTTAGCTCTTGGTGGGGAAAGCAATGTGGGATGTCCTTTGCTCTGTCCCAAAATCCCCCCAGCTGAATAGAGCCTGGGCTGCGATGGTATCAACCTACTACTATTAGGCCTCAGTTGGCCGCCATGCTCTTCCCATTCCCTTCTAGAGCTCCTGTGACCACCTTCTAAGTAAACCCTACACTGTTATCTGCACTGGGGGGATCCTACCTTGCAGTAGCAGGAAATCCTCTCTCTGCAGGGATGCTAGAAGACAAGGATGGGGGATCCCCAGGACTCCACTGTTACAACATTCTAGCACATCTCACATTGCCTCCCCTTGTTTGCACACCTGTCTACCCAATAGATGGTATGCTCTTGAATGGAAAGGATGGTTTCTTCTGCATCTTCTAGATTCCAGGGTTTACATACAACAGCTGCACGTGGTTTCTTAGACAGCAAATTGGATGAAATCTGCTAAATGAGCCATTCCCCCAAATGCATCCCGTGACTAGATGAAACCACACCCAGACAGTCACTTTCTGAATCATCCTATCCTAAGAGTCCCTCATTCATCAGGGGATGTTTGAAAAGCGCGCTATATAATCTCCATTTGCAAACAGCACCTATACAATAGAACACAGTGAGAACTACAGCTGAATTAGTACAGCCTGTTAAATCTTGCAAATTTTTAGTAGAAAATAAACCTAAAAGCATGATTGCACTTCAGTCACATCAGGAAAATGTGACTTTTGCCTGACTCCAGAAATCCCCCCAGTGAACTGGTTATTAAACAGGGAATGTGGAAATATTTATAACTCATTCATTCACATAAACTGTATTAGATGGTAAATTATTGCTCCACTTCCCAATTCACATTATGGTAAGGCAAATTTGCCAAGAGATTTGGATATCAGGTATAGGCATCTTTTCACCCATATGTAGCTGAGCAGTGAACTGGTGCTGTGGGATGGTCTGTATGTCAAATGTGTTGCTGATTGGTCAATAAATAAATCACTGATTGGCCCGTGGCCAGGCAGGAAGTATAGGCGGGACAAGGAGGAGAATAGAGCTGGGAAGTGGAAGGCTGAGGAGAGAGACACTGCCAGCCGCCATGATGACAAACAGCATGTGAAGACTCCGGTAAGCCACGAGCCATGTGGTAAGGTATAGATTAATGGAAATGGATTAATTTAAGCTGTAAGAACAGTTAGCAAGAAGCCTGCCACAGCCATACAGTTTGTAACCAATATAAGTCTCTGTGTTTACTTGGTTGGGTCTGAGTGGCTGTGGGACTGACAGGTGAGAGAGATTTGTCCTGACTGTGGGCCAGGCAGGAAAACTCAAGCTACAAATGGCGTCCAACGTGGTGGCAAGAGTTTCCACCTAAAACCTGAGAAAAAAGATTCTAAAACGGAGCTAAAAACAGTTCCTAGTTGTCTCTTTCAAGTTAGCGGCAGCCTGCCGGTTTGAGCTACTGGCGGGTTCCTAGCGTGCGTGCATGCTGGACCTGCAGTATGGCGGGATTGAGGTCTCTGCAAGTGGCACATTAAGCTGCATGGTGGATTTAGCCTTTGCTAGTACAAAACAAAAAAAGAGGTTTCTGGGCTACACGCTGCTTGGATAAAAGCATAGAGACCCACGATAGCTCCCAGAGCTGGTGGTAAACTACCACCACCATGTTGGGAAGCTGAGGTGGGCAGAGCCAGCAGCCACAGCTGCTGCAGTTTAAAGCAATAGATTCACAATAAGACAGATTCAGATGTAATAGTTTAAAATGTATGTAAAATATACGTAGGCTTAAAAGAGATTAAAAAGGTGATATATACAGTTACAGAAACAAATACATAGTTTTAAAAAATAAAGTCTTTAAAGAGACAGTAAAATTAATATAAAAAATAAGCCCCGTAAAGATGGATATCACACAGAGAATCTGGATTGTGTTGTCTTTGGGATTCTTAACTACAGAGAGATATTTGATTGTAAAGGAAGCTGAGTTAAACCAATATACATATTTTAAAGGTACCTTGACTTCAAAATTTGGATATAAAGATATGTTACTTTGGAAAGGAGACTCTGCTTTTGTTTCCACAGAAAGCCAGAGGCTATGGATTTGTTCCAGATTAAGATACATCAGGTTTGACCAGCCAAGACCCCCTGAAAGGTGACACCAAGGCCCAGATAATCCAACATCCAGAATGGTTTCAAGGCAACTGGCTCAGATGATACAGCCTCACAGACTACTCCATAATCCTAAAATTTTCTTTGTTTCCCCAGAAGATACAGCGCCCCCCTCCAGCAGGAAGTAGTAAGAGAAGCTACGCCCAAATTCCCAAATATACCAAGCTGACTTTGGAGATGTGTAAAGGTTAAAACCTTCCTTTTTAAGAAAAGAAAAGGGGAAGTGCTGTGGGATGGTCTGTATGTCAAATGTGTTGCTGATTGGTCAATAAATAAATCACTGATTGGCCCGTGGCCAGGCAGGAAGTATAGGCGGGACAAGGAGAAGAATAGAGCTGGGAAGTGGAAGGCTGAGGAGAGAGACACTGCCAGCCGCCATGATGACAAACAGCATGTGAAGACTCCGGTAAGCCACGAGCCATGTGGCAAGGTATAGATTAATGGAAATGGATTAATTTAAGCTGTAAGAACAGTTAGCAAGAAGCCTGCCACAGCCATACAGTTTGTAACCAATATAAGTCTCTGTGTTTACTTGGTTGGGTCTGAGTGGCTGTGGGACTGACAGGTGAGAGAGATTTGTCCTGACTGTGGGCCAGGCAGGAAAACTCAAGCTACAAACTGGCATGCTGATTAAGCACTCACCACCTTACAGTGACAGTGAAAAACACTGGACAGTTCTCCTAAAGCCAAACAAGCTACTGCAGGAAAGTCTTGGCCTCAAACCCTGGCCTTAACCACTTACTTTAAATAATTGTGGGTGAATTATGAAATGAAAATAACCCTATTTTGAACTGTGTCTCATACAGAGGGAAACCTGTGCACATGCACACTCGAGCACGCGCGCACACTCGTGCGCACACACACGCACAAATGAAGAATTAGACCCATGAGTATTTCTAACTAGCATAAAAGGCATAGGAAGCAGTGCATAGAACTTGAGAGTTGGTTTTAATCTGGCTCCGTCCTTAGCAGCCTTAGGTTTCTCATCTGTAAAATGAGGATCCTTAAATAATACCTAAGACATTGGTATGAACAAGATGATGGCCTGACACCTCTGGAACATAGCCAGGGACACCACGGCATTAGCAGGAAGGATGGGAGTCTCTATATAGTCAAATAGCAGGGTAAGGGACTCAGTTCTTTTGTCCCATTTTATAGCCATAAATATGGTCAGAGGTATAGATAAGTAGTGTCACGGTGACAGCAGCCACACATATTTCCCACCCTTGGGACAATAACTCTTTACTAAAAAGTTCACTGAGTTGGACTCCTCAGCCTTGTGGCCTGAGCCTTCTGAAGACTCTGATATAGCAGGCTCTCTAGCTGCTGCTGTCTCCCTGAAATCAGGATGTGTTTACCACTGCAACCTCTCTCCCTGGACACCTACTGTGACCTTGCATTGGAGAGTAAGCTGCAAAGAACCTGGAATTCTAACTTTGCTTTCCTGTGGTGTCTTCCTGCCTCCTGGCACCAGGACTAGGCCAGGCTCGGTCAAGTGGTATAGAACTTGTCTGTATCCCAACCTCTGAAACCTCATAAGAGTCTGGATCAGCCTTCATTCTCAGGATCTCAAGGGAACTGAGGCACCGCACCCCTTTGGTTCCCTCATAATAGCCTGTGGCCATGATGCTGCTGCTCTCCTGATAGTTTGGGAATTGAAGGATCTCTCCCTTCAACATCTCGTCATGCTGCCTAGGGTGTGATACTATAACTCTCCTAATATTCTGGAAGTTGGAGGTATATGTCCTCAGAGCCCACCATGGTTGCCCTATGGCCATAATACATCTCGCCCAACACTCTCCCACTTCAGGGTTCATCATGGCTACCTATGGTCATGAGCCTATCAGCCTCTAAGAAAGTTCTCTTGGATGGTAATTCATCACAGTCTCCTTTTACAAAGCTCTCTAACAGTTAATATACTATCTTGCATGATGCCGAAGACTGTCTAACCATGCTGATGGTTGGTCTTCACTGCTTACATCTCCATGACTGAATCCCATACAAGGGAACAATGGTCAGGACATTGGACTTCAGCAATGATCTCTTACCTAAGATCCAATTCTCTCATTTCTATAATATCCTTCATATGTGTGACTTGACAGCACAGAGGCTATTGCAAATCACTGTATCAAGGGACACAGTGGCCCACCGGGCACCAGGTACATGGAGGGGAGGTCATTCTGTTCAAAGAGGAAAGAAAGATGCACAAAAAGAAATCACTCAGGCAGGGCGCTGGTGGCACACGCCTTTAATCCCAGCACTCGGGAGGCAGAGGCGGGCGGATCTGTGAGTTCAAGGCCAGCCTGGTCTACAGAGTGAGTTTCAGGACAAGTTCCAAAGCTACAGAGAAACCCTGTGTCGAAAAAAAACAAAACAAAACAAAAAAAAAACGAAAGAAAGAAAGGAAGGAAGGAAGGAAGGAAGGAAGGAAGGAAGAAAAAGAAAGAAAGAAAGAAAGAAAGAAAGAAAGAAAGAAAGAAAGAAAGAAAGAAAGAAAGAAAGAAAGAAAGAAAGAAAGAAGTCACTCAGCTTTTAGTACAGGGTACAGAAACTTAGCATCTTTAAAAACAGTAACAAACGTATACAAATACAATCACAAGTCATTTTAGTATATATGAATCCATACATATGCTTGGTAGTTTTGTCAACTTGACACAAACCACATCACTGAGGAAGACTGAACCTCAACGGAGGAATTCCCTTTATCAGATTGGCCTGTGGGCATGTCTCTAGGGCATTTTCTTGATTAATGATTGATGTGGAAATGTCCACTGTGGATTACAACCCCTGAGCAGGTGGTCTTGGTTTATATAAGAAGACAGGGTGAGCAAGTCACAGGGAGCAAGGCAGTAAGCTGCATCCCCCACGGCCGCTGCACCAAGTCCTGCCTCCAGGTTCCTGCTTGAGTTCTTACCCTGACTTCCCTCAGTGATGCCACTGGGATCAGGACATATAAGCCAAATAGACCCTTTTCCTTCCCAAATTGTTTTTGGTCATGGTGCTTACCCCGGCAGTAGGAGATGAACAAGGACAATAGAGTTTCAAACCTATTTGTATATCCAGCCACTCTTGGCACCTGAGAGTGGTTGGTCCCAGGACCTTCACAGATACCCAAATCTTTGGTGTTCAAGTTACATGGAATACTTTATCTTATTAACTCCAACCACTCATAATATCCAATTCAATTAAATTCTATGTAAATAAGTTGTACTATGTTGTTCAGGGAACAAGGACAAGGAAAAAAAAGCCTATTCATGTATAGTGTAGATATAATTATTTCTGAATTATGTTCTCTCCATAGTTGGTGGAATTCTGGCATATGACACCCAAAGATACAGAAGGAAAACTATTATTATTTTTGTGTCTTTGAAAAGTAAATGTTGTTCTACATATGGTGTTTGCATGAAATTATTTAAATTATTTCCATTCTCAGGAAAGTCATCTTTTAGACGCTTTCCCATGATGCGATGGAAAAAGTCATTTTTGGTAAAAGGCAATTTTAAATCCAGAAGCTTCCTAAGACAGCTTTGTGAAAGAATCATTTCTTCAGTCATTACATTTATGTAAATGGTCACAAAAACATTTTGTAAAAACTGTTTTTCTCCTCTGTGGCTGATGGCCCATAATTTTCCAGAGAACAAGTGTAAATCCCATGGTATCTCTAAGTTGTTAGCATTTAGTCTCCATTGCCTGAGACAGAGGTGAGGAGGTCAAGCTCCCATCAACTGAAAATCCCTTCAAAGTTTAATAACTGGAGTCTCAAAGTTACCCTAAGGTCCTCTTCTCCAATCTCCCTTTCTCAGGAGGTTATTTTAGTAGTGACAGAAAGGGCATGGAATAGAGCCCAGCCACCACCCCATCACAGCTATCACCCATGAACCTCCAGACTCATGTACATCTACCACCCGTGAGCCTCCAGCCCCACATACAGTTACCGCCCATGATCCTCCAACCTTGAATACAGTTACCACCCATGAGCCTCCAGCCCTGCATACAGCTACCACCCATGAGCCTCAGCATTTCTGGGCACAGACCCCATTCTGCTGGCTTCTGGTCTCGTTTCTCCATCTCATGGGACCTGTCTCCTTTTCTAAAACAGCTCTTTATCATGCTGTGTGTGCTCCTAAATTTCATCTACCCCCTCTGTTGGTACAGGGCTCAGAAACGAACAGACAGTTTAAGCTTAGTAGAGTAGAACTACAGCTTGCTCCCATTCATGCACAATCGGCCAAATGGCTACCAATACGTGCTCCCATGATAATCCCTGGAACCTGGGAATGTTAGACTGTTTGGAAATAAACAATAGTACAGGCAGATCCTATTAAACTATGGATATAATGATTTTGAGATGAAGAAATTATCCTAGATATCTGATTGGTCCCAGACTGTCATTATTTAATAAGAGAGACAAAGACACAAGAAAAGACGGTGGCAGAAGAAACAGAATAATGTGGTCATGAACTATCTGGAGCCACTAGAAACTAGGACTCTTCCCTAGAGTCTTAGGGGTGAATAAATACCTTGGTTTAAGCCCAAAGATGCTGATTTAATACTTGAACACTAAAACCATGAGACAATGGGTTTCTGCTTTTTTTAGGGGGGTGGGGGCTAGACAGGGTTTCTCTATGTAACAGCCCTGGCTGTCCTAGAATTCACTCTGTAGCTCAAGCTGGCCTTGAACTCACAGAGATTGGCCTGCCTATGTCTCCCAAGTGCTGGGATTAAAGGCATGCACCACCACCCAGCTTGGTTTTGTTTTTTCAAGACAGGGTTTCTCTGTGTAACCCTGGCTGTCCTGGAACTTGCCCTGTAACCAGACTGGCCTCAAACTCAGAGATCTACCTGCCTCCGTCTCCCAAGTGCTGGAATTAAAGGCATGCACCACCACCTGATGATTTTTGTTTTTTACTTTTTGTTTTTTTAAGACAGGATCTCTCTATGTAGCCCTGGTTGTTCTGGAATTCATTATATAGACCAGGCTGGCCTGGAAATTGCAGAGGATTAAAGGCATGCGCTACCATCACCTGAGGGTTTCTGCTTTTTTAAGTGACACATCTGTGGTGATGGAGAATTTGTTAGTTTTGTCTCCACTCTCCTTTCTTCCACAAGAAAATGCTTATTGGAGAATTAACGGAGCAGTTGAGAGGAAACTTAATCTTTTGGATTCCTAAGTTCACAATGTAGAGAGAGGGGCTTCCTGGAAGTATGAGACTGACCAACTGTGTGATATTGGGGGAGTCCGTCTCCCTTTCCCAGTCAATTTTCCACTTTACAAAATGAACAAACCTTCAAAGTCTTCCCAGATCATCCCGTAATGCTTCTCAGCTTTCCACTCAATTATCATCTGATTCATAGACTCCCCAGGGATGTCACCTCCAATTCACCTCCATTCTCTACCCCAGTGGCTACTGTCCACATCTATTTCAGTGTTCACTGGGTTGAGCGCCTCAGAAACAAGAGGCTAGCCAAGACTTCAGCCTCATCTTGTTCATTGTCTTCAGTGTCAGCTTAGGAGCAAATGGAAATGAACTAATTAACAAGTTGTTATGTTGTAATGACATGGACACCCAGGTGAGTGACAGAAACGTCCAAGAACAAGGATTTAAAAGAAAAAAAAAAGAAAAAGAGTCCAGGCACCCACAACTCGGCCTCACATGAGCCATTCACACACAGTCCCACAATCCCTAGTGCTTTTTGTGGTGATTTACATGTCTTCAACAACATGGATTTGACTTCGTTTATCTACTTAATAAGACTGAAGCTATAACTCAAAAACAACTGTGGTCCCTTCCCCTGGAGACAATGAGAGTTTAACACTGAAGCAGATGCCCAGACTGCACCATGGTGCCAAGACTTGACTCCATCCAGATGGCAAGCACTGCCCGTGGGGTTCTGCCCCATTGTGATGTCACTGGTTAGCAACTGGGACTAAGGATGGAAGGCATTCATAACAGACATCATTTGGTTTGGGTTTACCAAATAATCACCCAAATCAAAACTTCTTAGGAAAACCTGGAAGCTTCATGTAAACAGTCATTGGAATTTATCCTGGGTTATTTTACTAATCAAAATCAGCATAAAAACTCTCTGCTTTAGTAGGAGATCAGCCGAGAGTAGATTCAAGGACCTCAGAGAGATGGGATTGTCCCAGGACCTATCCACTCTGGAAAAACAGCCAGGATGATGTTTGAGTGGGATTCATTTGCAGTTACTGGGACCTCAGTGCCTTCTCCTATCTACAGCAATGCTTCTCAAGATGCCAGCTCTTGGGATTTATTTCTCACAACTATTTACCATGATAATCTTCATCTTTATAAAGGGTAACAAAATATTAAGACGTAAATGGGTTACTGGATGCAAACCTGGAGCTCTCTTCATGGCATCTCTTTAGAAAATTGAGGGCCTATCACAAGTCCCAAATGCTCCCTATGTGTCATGCCACGGCTTGAAATGTTCCTGGAATTATCAACTCCTTTAATTGTTTTAAATCAGTACCTAGACCAATTACTCAAATTTTGTCTCTCAGAACTCAGATTTCTTATTCTCCACACTGAAATGCTTCTAAAATCCCAGATTTTAGATATGGTAAATGGATTGAAAAAATATCTTAACATATGCCTATAATCCCAGCACTCGGTAGACAGGGGCGAATAGATCTTATGTTCAAGGCCCATCTGGGACAGATAGCAAGACCTTGAGTCAAAAAAAAAATGAATAAATAAAAAAGATTATGTGTGTTAGCTAACCTTTCACCTAAATGATAGAAGAGATAACAAAACAAATACATAATTATAATTTTCCCAACTTTACATTATTCCATTTTAATTTCTTTCAAAAATTTAAAGAAATGCTACTGTTTGAAAAATAGCTGATACAATTATCAAATTGCTAATAAACAACCAAGGGGTAAATGTGTTATTTCAGTCAAAATGATTCAAACAAAATTTTCATTTAATATAACTGATATGGTTACAGACTGATAGACAGACAGACAGACAGACACACAGTTTCAATACTATTTCTGCTGCCAGAGACCTGGCAGCTTTCACAGAAGGCACAGTGGAATGTGCCAGAAAACAGTAGCATGTACGAAGGCACCATGATGTCTTGGTTACTTTTCTAGTTACTATGACAAAATGCCCAACCAACGCAGCTCAAGGATGGAGGGATTTATTTTGACTCACAGGTCAAGGGAACAGTGCATCTTGTTGGAGAAGTCATGTTGGCAGGAACTTACAGGGTTTGTCATACGGTAGCCACAGTCAGGAAGCAGAGAGTCATGAATGCTAGCGCCCATCTCGTTCTCCTTCCTGCAGTTCAGAACCCAGCCTACTGAAGGGTGTCACCCACATTTAGGGTGGCCCTTCCCACTTCAATCAACTCAACCTAGAAAGCCCCGCCCAGACATGCCCAAAGGCTTGTCTCCTAGGTGATTCAAGATCCTGTCGCATGGGAAGCAGCTCATTGGACAGATGTTCTTTCTTTTGCAGGATGTCAGGGACATGGAGGGTGACAACTGAGATGACAGAATGAGCAGATCTAGAAGAGAGGAGGTGGGAGAATGGTGGGCCAGGCTAGAGAGGAAGAGGAACTCACCTAGGGAAATAATCATAATGTGTGTGGAAAACAGAAGGCAAAACATTTACCTGGACCACAGGACTTAGGTAGAGAAGACATTGAAAACTTCAAGTTGCCACAGTAAAATGGAGACTCTTATGTCATGCTGAAGAGCCTGAATTGGAGGGATTCCTTCAGGGAACTAGAAGACAATGGAGATGGCCACACAAAGAATAACATGATTCAGAAAGATTAATGTCCTCATATTGTACAGAATGCAGATGAGCTAGCAGGGTGAGTTACAAGAGGGGTAACCAGTGTAAGCTCACTGCAACCAGCCATCTCACTGAAGGAGGAAAGGGAAGAAAAATGTAAGAGAGTCAATAAAGAAAGAGTAGCCTGGCTTTAGAAGCCAATTGGGTGAGGAGACACAGAGAGAATATGTTATAATATAACACAATATGTCAAGGCCCAAGTGCACTGGGGTCATTAATAAAAAACAATGCAATTTCAAGAACATAAAACATGATGACTGTAGATTTTAGATATGGTAAGTAGATTGAAAACACAGCTCAGCACATATCTATAATCCCAGCACAGTACTCACTAGATTGGGGCAAACGGATCTTGAATTCCAGGCCAGCCTAGCCACATAGCAAGATGCTGGAGCGGGGCGGAGGGGTATTTGTTTCCCTCACAGTTCACACTTTTGTGAGTTTTCAGACTCCTGAGAACACACTTTGCAGTGGTCAGAGATTGATTACCCAATGAGAGGATTTCTAAAGCGACCTGACTGCGTTGAACAGAGAATCTGTATGGTGGTCTGAACAGAAAGAGAAAAGGTTAGTTTAAAAGAGGGATTGAGTTTAAACAGGCCATCATATAACTGAAAAGAATTTGAACTATAACAATATCAGGCTTGAGGAAAAGCCTTCCCATCTAAAGCTGAGAGTTAATCAAGGCTGAGAGCCTCTCCTTCCCCTTGGCTGAGATGCCACCTTACCCAAGGCTGAGGTCCCCACCTTACCCAAGGCTGAGGTCCCCACCTTACCCAAGGCTGAGGTCCCCACCTTACCCAAGGCTGAGGTCCCCACCTTACCCAAGGCTGAGATGCCAACCTTACCCAAGGCTGAGATCCCTACCTTACCCAAGGCTGAGATCCCCACCTTACCCAAGGCTGAGGTCCCCACCTTACCCAAGGCTGAGGTCCCCACCTTACCCAAGGCTGAGGTCCCCACCTTACCCAAGGCTGAGGTCCCCACCTTACCCAAGGCTGAGGTCCCCACCTTACCCAAGGCTGAGGTCCCCACCTTACCCAAGGCTGAGATGCCAACCTTACCCAAGGCTGAGATCCCTACCTTACCCAAGGCTGAGATCCCCACCTTACCCAAGGCTGAGGTCCAACTTCTAGAAAGAGTACAGTTATGATTTACTGGGTGACAAAGAAGGCATTGCCAGGTGATTTCATGAGGAGGTGTGTTGGCTTCCCACTGTTCTAACAAACTCCTGAGATACTCAGCACAGGAGGAAAAGATAATTGAGCTCCTGAGTTCAGAGATTTCAGCCTGTGGTTGCTCAGCCCCATTGTCTTTGGGCTGGTATCAAGGCAGAAGAGTATGGTGGATCAAGCTGCTCACCTCATGGCAGCCAGGAAGCAAAGAGAAAGAAGGAAGACACCGGCATCCCACAATCCCTCTTTAGGGACCCAACTTCCTCCGACTAGATCCCAACTCAAAGTTTTCAAACTTCTCAAATACATGTAGGAATTGTGATTAATTCTTTAGAAAACCCAAGAAGCCCCTGAAAACCATTGTAACAGTCTCAGAATTCCAAAATGGCTGGCTACATACTACATCAAATTTAATAACCTTCCTCCATAAAACATGAAATATGTAACATAAAGTTCCCCTTTCACTATAGCAAGAAAAACATTGAGAGGTCACAAAACGTCTGTAAAATGATGGATTTCAGTAGCATTAGGTTGGCTGAAGTAAAACATGCATGCAAAAATTTACTTTCAATTTTTCTTTAAATTATAGAAATCGTATTTTTTAAAAGAATGTCTCAATAAAGGCTGAGAAAAAGGGGCAGAGAAAAGGCTCCATCGAAGAACACAAAAGCATATGAATTAGTGGAAAACAGAAAGCAAACAAAACCAGCTCACCAAAATCCACTCAGAGAGGAAAAATATCTGCCCAGGGAGCCAAAATATATTGACTTCTGAAACAGGAGAAGGCTCCTTTGACAAGGCAGTCCCAAGGAGCTCTAGGCTAGGGGACACCCATAAGCACATTTGAGAAATGAAGCTTTGTAGAGCCACATAAAAATCATCTATGTATATATGACATGAAGAACTGAGGCCGTCCAGAGGCTTGAAGGGGACTGATGGGAGGGGAGGGGACAGTGCAATCCTCCAACAGGCTGATTAACAACAACCCAGGGGAGACAGCGAGACAGCTCCGAAGGAAGGGAATTGCTTTCTGGAGAGGGTGCCTAAGGCGAGCAGTGAGGACCAAGAGTCGATTTGGAAGTGATCTAGAATCAACAGAGTTACCAGCAGGACCCTAAGAAGAAACAAGTCTGTCCTAGAAGGATCCAAACCCTCACTCTAGTAATAACTGATCCCCCACACAGAACCTTCTCCCAGGACCTAATCCTACCCCTAGCCAGACTCCAGCACAATGTCAACCAAAACCAATCCCCACACAAGCCTCCAACCATCCCCATTGTAACTCCCACCCTCAACCTAGTTCCTTGATATTGTCCTTGATGTCCTATCTAGGTTAAGTAGACATTTATTTCTCCCTGGGAAAGTTCCCACACAAAACCCACTCAGGGAAAGGCCTGATGGGGAAGCCGAAAAAGGAAAATTTAAAAGCAATTGCAGCCTCAGCCATGCACAGAACTCCCAAGTTTTAAAACTCTGGTGACTGCCCCCGCCCCCTGCCACACCCCTAGAGTTTCAAGAAAAATCAGTGAGTAGAACAGCAAACCCAGGATAAGCAGATAGGAAAGACCAGGCAAGGATAGAGCACACTTTAAACAAAATCTCAGTGACATCCTCTGAGGGTTGAGCAGCTACTGCATTCCTAGGACACTGATGCTGAGGGGAGCAAACAGGAAGTGAGAAGGGCCGGGAGCACATCAGAAGCCACAGCGTAGATGGCTCAGCATTCCCTATGAATGGCCTAACTCCAGTTCTGCAACAATACCCAACTTCCTCCTTTTTATAAGACACAGCATACAATTTTCAATGAAACAAGAGACTTAAACACAACCATATAAGCATGTACTCATTCATCTGGCAAATACAAACCAAAGAACAGGTAGGGTCATACTGGTATCATCTAAAATGTAATTCAGCAAAGCATCAGAGTATGGTACTTTGATTGCTAAAGATATAATCTACCTGTGAATGCAATCACAAAAAATTCTTATGTCTCTGAGGGAAAGACTGTTAATTTCCTATTCGGTGTCTATTCTTTTCTGTCTTAGTAATAAAATGTTAGTGTTAGCTGGGTGGTGATGGCACACGCCTTTAATCCCAGTAATCGGGAGGCAGAGCCAGGCAGATCTCTGTGAATTTGAGGCCAGCCTGGGTTACAGAGTGAATTCCAGGAAAGGTGCAAAACTACACAGAGAAACCCTGTCTCGAAAAACCAAAAAAAGAGTTAGTGTTATTCAGAGTAGCCAAGTAACCAACTATTAAAATCCACTTTCTTACTTCCATCCAAGTGGAGTGGCCATTAAATGCTGATCACTGAGGGAGATTAGTATGCATTCTCATAGTGGCCTCCAGGTCCTTCTTCCTGGATGATAACCGGATGCCATGGATGAAGCCAGCAGCCTCCCCACTCACCAGAATGAGAGTCACAAGCTGAAGCCAGTGGAGTGGGGAACCTGGAGTTTCCAGGCTTCTGGTGACTGTGGAGCTGCCACGCCAGGTCTCTTGGGTAAAGAGAACCCACCTGTTGAAACCTTGGCTTTGAGGTTTTTGCATCTGGAGCCAAAAGCAGTTTCTAAGTCATAAAACATGTAACTACTTAGCATTTGAAATATGTAATTACGGAACCAAGCTAGGTGCCCAACAACAGAGGATGGATAAAGAAGGTGTACACAGCAGAATAGCTTCCCACCATGAAGAAGAATGAAGCTATGTCATTTGCTGGACAATGGATGCAACCAGAGGTAATCATATGAAGTGAATTAAGTCAGCCCAAGAAAAATAAAGATCATGTTTGATCTCTTCTGTGACTCCTAGATTTTTATACATACACATAAAAGTCAAGTATGTATGTAGGACATGAAAGAAAACTGTCCAGAGGGATGAAGGAGACTAATGGGGATGGCAGATATAGAAGGGTATGGGGGGAATGTACTCAGCATATTAGATATGTGTGCATGAAAACCTAAAAATGAGTAAATTAACAACACAGAAAATAAATATAAATCAGCACATAAAGCGTATTTGTCAGAGGAAAATAAAGAGGATCTGATTAACCAATAACCAGTGTGCCTGCCTCTAAAATCAACTGACTTTCAACGTTACAGTTGGGGGTAGGTTATGTAACAGCAGCAAGACCCAGCTCCATGCTGTTGGAGATGGAATTTAAAATTTAAAAATGTACACAAATAAAAAATAAATAAGATGGAAAGAGACCATGCAAACACAAGCATACGAATCAGCCACAGTCAGCAAGGGATACGGCAGACAAATGCCCCGCTGGGAAAGGCGGCTCATCCATCAAGCTAATTCTAAGAGTGCCGCACCTACCAACAAGCAGAACTGACAGGAGAAACAAACAAATCCACAATCAAGACCAGAGATTTTGCCATTTCTTTCTCAGTAATTGGGGGAAACGTGGACAGAAAATCAGTAAGGATATAGAAGACTTGAATAGCCTCAGCTGAGAACTCAATACCACTGACATTTTACAGATCATCTACCCCGCGTCTGCAGCTTACTTCCATTACCAATGCGTACAAAGGGGTCATCAATATAGACTTTATTATTGGTCAAAATCAACTGAGAACGCAAACGAAATAAGAGAGGATGTTGAAGACTCCACACAAGTGACAGACTTCCACGGAGCACATCCAGCAAACAGGAACAAAGCACTCTTATCAATCCAGATCAGCCAGTACCCAAAACAGACAGTGTGGCAGGCACCTAGCTCAGCAGCCAGAAGCACTTGCCATGCAAGCATGTCCACCCAAATTCAATGCTCCAAATCCACACTGGGGGCAGAAAACCAACTTCAAGAGTTGCCCTCTGACCTCCACAAACACGCCATACCATGGGCATGTCCCCATACACAATAACAATAAGCAAAATAATTTTAAATACAAAAATGAACAATGTACCTGGCTACAGTAGGCACTTCCAAAAATGTCCCCCAGGAAGTCCTATCTCATGCCCCATGTAGGCTCCTCCCTGTGTGTGGGGGACTCACTGACTCCCTTCTAGTAAATGGGATAAGCTGGATGCAACTGTGTGCAACCAGGCCGTACAGAACTGTGTTTCTCCCTCCCTCCCTCTCATTCTCTCGTCACTCTTTCCAGGAGGACACAGCTGCCATATTGCTTGTTTGTTTGTCCCCACCCTGCACCCATGACAGCTGCCATATCTGAAGTCCCCCAGTGGACTACAGTGGTGCCTTCGGCTCTCTAGTCCCTATGAAGTCCCCCTAGGCCAATCTTACAAAACACAGAAAACTCATGTGAATCTTCAGCCCAAACCACCCAGCTACACTGCCTCGAGTTCTTTGCCCCTCAGAACCTCTTCTGAAAAAACAAATGCTACCTGAAGCTACTAAGCCATTAAATAATTAAAAAAAAAAAAAAAACACTCAGATTCCCCAAACCACAAAGCTATGCAATAGTTATTAATGACCAAAAAAAAATAATAATAATGGAAAGAAATCCTTCATTCCTTTCAACTAACTCTTGGTTACAGAAGCAAATCAAACTGAAGCCATAAAGTACTGATAAGTAAATAAATGAGTAAAAGTGAAAACACCATATTAAAGCCTGTGAGATGGATGGACCAGAGTGTGTGAAGGATAGCGCCTAGTTTAAAACGAAGTGTGTGTTAGAAACGGGGGCTGAGTGGGAGGAAATGAATTAAGCAGTGGAGGAACTTCGTAGAAAGGACTACACAATAAACCTAAAACCGGATCAGGCAATAAAAATATTAATTAAATGCTTTAAATAATGGACTTAGTAAAAAGCAAAATGTATTTTTCAAGAAGAGCACTCAAGAGAAACACTTGGGACATTTCTAACTTCTAACTGGCGTGGGGAGGAGAACATAATGAACCCCATCAGCGACAAGAAGGGGCGTAACTCTATAGACAAGGATTCATTGGGACCTTTCGCTTTTGTTCCCATTTTATTTATTTTTTATATATATTATGTATTGCTGGGGAGTGCCACCGCATTCACACAGAAATCAGAGGACACCATGAGGGAGGCAGTGCTCTCCCCCACCACCTCCTGGGTCCTGAACTCTGGTCACAGGCTTCCCAGCAGCACCTTTACCCACCAGCTGTGGTGATTTGAATGAGAATAGCCTCCTCAGGCTCATGTATTTGAATATTTGGTTACCAGGATTAGGAGGTGTGGCCTTGTTGGAGAAGGTGTGTCACTGTGAGGGGGCTGTAAGGTTTCAAAGCTCCATGGCAGGCCCAATTCCACAGATCAGATGGGAGCTCTCAGGTACTGCACCATGGCTACCTGCCCACCATGATGATCATGGACTCACCCTTTAAAACTGTAAGCAAGCCCCCAATTAAATGCTTCTCCCATAAGTTTCCTTGGTCATGGTGTTTTGTTATGGCAACAGAACAGTAACTCAGACACCAGGCCAGCACAGTTTAGGGTTTTTGGAAATAGGGTGCCTCATGCATCCTAGGCTGGCCTTGAACTCCCTGCACAGCCAGTGATGACCTTGAACTTCTCCTCTTGCTTTCCAACTCCCAGGTGCTAAGATTTTGAGCATGCACCACCTGTAATCTGTGCCACGTTTGTGTGGTGCTAAGGATTGAACCCAAGGCTTCATGCAGGCTAAGTGGGCACTTTACCATGAGCTACATCCTCAACCCTTAAATTACTTTTTAAGGAAATATATTTAATCCCAGCTGGCCTCAGCCTCCTGGGTGCTAGGATTACAGATGTGCAACACTATGCCCTTAAGTTATTATTAAAGATCTGTGACGTAAGTTGCTAAACAGTCTTATTAATAAAAAAAAACCCGGAGCCAGATGTTGGGGTGAAAACTGAGATCAGAGAGCAGGCCAGGCACATCTTACCTCTAGGAAATCCTCAGCCAAAGAGAGAGCTACTTCCTGTATACTCACGCCTATTTACTTTTCTGTGCCCTGCCATCTTACGTCCTCTCTCTGCCCAGCTACATCACTTCCTCTTTCCGCCCAGATCTATCACTTCCTGTCTGTCTGTACAGACCTCCAGACCTCTATGGTTAACTAGCACTGGGATTAAAGGCATGTGCCACCACATCTGGCTCTGTTCCCAGTGTGGCCTTGAACTCACAGAGATCCAGATGCATCTCTGCCTCCTGAATACTAGGATTTAAGGCATATGCTACCGCTGACCTCTATGTTTAATATAGTGGCTGGCTTTTTCCTCTGCTCTCCAGGCAAGCTTTATTTACTAGAGCACAAATAAAATATCGCCACAAAGATCTTATATAACTTTTTACCCAGAAAAGGAAAATAATTGAAATAATTTTCTCATCTGGCTAGTAGAACTTTCTGTGTGAATGGCAATGTTCTTTCAGTGCCGGGCACTGGCCACATGAAACCACAACAGCAGGCCAGTGAAGCTGGACTAACACAATGAGGAATGGGTTTCTATTTCATTTTATTTTCATTCAGTTTAAATAGCTCCCCTGGCCGGTAACAGCTATACTAGACAACACAGCTTTAGAAAAAAAATGCAAAAGCTAAAACAAGTACAGAAATTTAGCCCTAAAAACATGAAAGAATTTGAGAGTACTGCAAGATATGCTCTAAAATTTACTTTAGCCTTAGACATTTTAACAGGTAACTTCTGCCAAAATTTCCCAAGCAAAAACTATGTTACAAGTTAGAGTGTAGAAAAATATCCAAGGAAAATTGATTTCTTCTATGCTAGCTCTGCTACTGAATTCCAGTAAGAAAGTGTGTCTATTACAAGGATATATACACAGGTCCATACATGTACATGCATACATTCACAGCTGTACACATGTACATATGCACATACACTGGTATATATGTATACATGTATACATGCACATATACAAACTCAGCTATATACATATATATACATGGGTATATGATCTATAGGTATATTCAAGTACAAGCATACACACATACATGTATATGCACTCTTACACACAAGTGTATTCATGTACATGTGTGCATACACATTCAACTATCCACATGTACATGTGTATGCATACATACACCCAGCTGTACACATGTGCTTTTGTCCATACACACGTATACACAACTGTACTCATATACATGTATACATACACACATCGGCTGTACACACATACATGAACAGATGTACGCACACAGCGTAAGATACAATGGCAGCATCTGAGTGACTCAGTGGCCAGGACTCAGCAAACCCAGCTGACCCTGGACCAAATCTAGCCTTTCCCCCTTTTCATGTGGTCCACAGCTGAAGGAGGTCTCCGTCCTTTTCAGCAGTTGGAAACTAGGTTCTTCTGCAGTCTTGATGCTTCTTGATGAATGCAAACTGAAAGTACAAGGCAAAACAGTACGTGTGTGCAACAGCCACACAAGGTCATTCCTTTCTCACCACAGAATTCGGAGCTGTGAACATGTAGAAACAAGAACAGAGAAGTACTGACACGTATCTGAGGTCCCACAGCACCTCTGACAGAGGGCTGAGACTGGAATCCAGAATGTCTGTTCCAGTGTCAGAGTCATGCCAGGGAATCCTTAAAAATCCAATGATAATAGTGCAGGCCTGTGCAGAGCTGGGGGAGCACGGAGGAAGAGAAAGCTTGAAGGACAAGGAATGCATGCTGCAGCTCTGCATTGCAGGTGTCCTGTGCCATCTCCTTTTCTCACAGTGGTCTCACAAGGTCTGGATTCATCTGCCTCTCGGACACAACTGAATGTATACGTTTAGGAGTCAGTAAGATGGTTCAATGGATAGGGGGGTGCCTGCGTGCAGGCCTGACGACCTGAGTTCAATCCCCAGGTCCCCAGACTCACAAGGTGGGGGGAGAGAATCACTCCTGAGAGATGTCCTCTGACCTCCTGGGATCATGACACACACACACACACACACACACACGATGATGATGATAGTAAGACAAAGAAGAAGAAGGAAAAGGAGGAGGAGGAGGAGGAGGAGGAGGAGGAGGAGGAGGAGGAGAAGAAGAAGAAGAAGAAGAAGAAGAAGAAGAAGAAGAAGAAGAAGAAGAAGAAGAAACATTTTAAGATTTATATGCATAATAGTTGTTCAAGCAATGACTACACCTGATTAAATGTATTTGATAAAGGCTGATGGTGGCACTAGCAATACTTATGTAAAAAATTAGGGAAAATAATATAAAATCTCAGGATAGATCAGCGTTAGTAAAAAATAAACTTTGTCATTAATTGTATTGTAGAGACATGAACTTTGAAGTCTAGTTAAGTAATCATTTGGGCTGGAGAGATGGCTCAGCAATTAAGAGCACTGATTGCTCTTCCAGAGGACCTGGGTTCAACTCCCAGCATCCACATAGCAGCTCACAACTGTCTATAAGTCCAGTTCCAGGGCATCTGGCACTCTCACACAGACGTGCAGGCAAAATGCCAAAGCACATAAAATAAAAATAAATAAGTTTTTTTTTAAAGTAATTGCTCCCTTCCCCCTGGCAAAACAAAACCTCTGTCTCCCCCTCATTCTCTGTTCGTGTGAACCAGCCACAGAACTGAAGTCTGAGCAGGAAACCAGATCATCGCTGTCCAGATGAAGGGTCAACAAGTTGTTATCTGTATAAAACCAGGTCATCCATACATCAGACCTGGCAGGCTCGTACAGAACATCTGTGTTGCAAAAATTATGCTGTGTTTTGGATTTCAGCAATAAAAAATGAGCAGGTTTTCATTATTATCTGCACATATACATACAAAGTCTTTTTATTTTATTTCTTAACCTTCAAATCAATTTCACCTCTAAAAATCCATTTATTGGATATATTAGAGTCCCCATAATGTTTAAAAATGTTAACATCTGTTCGTGATGTGTGAGAGGGGGATGTGTGGAGGCCAGAAGACAGCTTCTGAGAGGTGGGTCTCTTTTCCTACCATGTGGGTTCAGGGCCATCAGACTTGGCAACAAGCGCCTTTACCCACTGAGCCCTCTCCCAGGCCTCTGAAATTATTTAAAATAAAATAATTTATCAACATTTTGCTTACATTGATGAAAATTGGGCTGAAAACAGTAATTTCCCAGAACAAAATAACCGCCATCAAACCTTTTTAATTTTGGAATTGAAAATAGATTATTCTCACATATTCCCCAGTACAGTTTCCCCTCCCTCCACTCCCCCAGGTCCCCTGCCCACTTCCTCGTTCTCCCACATCCACGCCCCCTCCATTTTTGCTTCAGAAAAGAGCAGGCATGAGGGAACATTCAAACAAAGGGGGGGATATAAAATTATGTGATTGCTGTCATAGTAACAACACAAGCAGCGGTAACTGATGATGATTATTGAACAGTTAACGTGGGCCAAAGGCAGTGCTAAGCCCTCCCTGCATTAATTCATTAGTTCACACAACACTATTACAAAGTAGCCATGAGTTGGACCTTCCTGTAAAAGGTCAGCTGAATTTCTAATGGTCTTGGGGGGCCATCTGCACTGAAGGACAGCACTCACATATACAATTCCTAAATAATTCCTGTACAATACCTGTGTTTCATGAGCTCTGGGTCAAGTGAACCAAGCTTCCTAGACTGAGACTAGAATACCGTCATCGTCACACCTAACACCATCAGCTCAGGGAAATTCCATCTGGGTCACAGTTCAGCCCACCTCAGCAAGATGCTGAGGCCTCTTGCCTGGTGACCTAAAGAATTATAAGTATAAATTTCAATGTTCCCCTTCCCCCCACCCCCCACCGTTTGCTGAGAGGGAGCGAGAAATGCAAAGTGCATCCTGCAGCTGAAGCAGATGTTTGGTCTTCCTGAGTGGGCGGGCACAAACACAGATATCTGAGTTCTCACCTCCCCAAAACACCAGCCCACCATGATTTCACAACTAGGCTGATTCAAGCCAACTCAAGCCAAATGACAGTATCGCAGCCTCCATCTCTCCCCCTTCCCCATCACCCAGCCGTGGACTATATCCAACAGAACCTAAACCCTCAATTCTGCCCAAGCCAGGAAGTGAGTATAGATTCTGAAGAAATCTTCATGAGAGATAAAAAAGCATGCCCTCTGGAGCAGACAGTACAGTGAGTGGACGACCGGCCAGCAATAGGCTTCAAATCAGACCTGGGTGGGAACACTTGGGAAGCAGGCTCTGCTGGCTACCACCCCCTCACACCCACTGGTGATTGCTGATGCAGCCCATCCTGGTGGCAAACAGCTCAATTAGCAATCAACTCTGCTGGTTCACCTCACTGAGAGAGAATTTGATTTCCCTGCAAATGTAATACAGTTGACAATTTTAAACTCTCTGAAAGGCCCCGTGGACTAATTAAAGACTATGAGGCTAGAAATATGAAATATCATGAGGGATAGCAATGGATCAGCCCTGAAAAAAAAAAAGAAGAAAAACTGCAAGAAAGGTATCCATGTAGCTGATGCAAATTTAGACACTTTAGAATGTTCCAGCAATGCAGGTCAAAGGTTAATGCTATATCTTTGGTCTTCTAAGGAGAAGGTGTATTTTGAAACTGATAATCTGAGATCCAGATTCTGTTCTGTGGCACCTGCTGATGCATGACTTGGTGGTTTGACATTGTGACATCCGGGCCATCTCAAACAGTCAGTCCAAGGTAGGTACCAATCTGGGAGATGAATGGTCGAAGGACACCGAGCTTATTAACTATAGCTACAAAGCGGCATTAATTTGCGAAGTAAAAATGGCACTTGATGTTGAAGTCCAAGACGGCCTTGCAGGAGCATTAATGAGGCTGGAGAAGGGCCGGCCTGCATGATAATGAGGGGAGCTGCTGGCTCTACCACAGAAGAACTGATGCCAGGCTCTGCCAGGCCGGGGGAGCAAGAGTGGCTTCCTGGACAGGCAATGGTAGCACACTACCCAATCCAACTTTTATCATCTCCATATGCTGCAATGTGCACCTACCACGTGCCCGGTACTGTGCCAAGTGTGGAGGAGTCAGGATGAAGAAAAAACAGATGTGGTCCCAGCCCTCATGGTACATAGAACCCACAGCATGCTGCCTCTGCGGAAGGGCAAAGAATAAATCACTTAGGCTTTGCGAGCCTTGTGATCAGAATTATTCAAATCTGACAAAATAGCACAAAAGTGCCACCAACTATAGGTAGATAAATGTGGCGGCATTTCAGGAAAACTTTACTTGGAAAAACTGGGTAGTGACTGTCTTTGCCAGGACGGTAGTTTGCTGAGCCCCAGTACAGAACACTACCACAAATGATAATCAGCAACTTCAATTATCACAGCTTGCTCTACACTGAGTGCTACTGTAAACACTGTATGGATTGTGTTCATGTGACCCTCTTGGCGAGTGTAATTATGCCCACTTTACAGGTTCAAAAACTGAGACACAGAATGATTACTAACTTAGCCATCTAAGCAGAAAGTAGGAGGAACTGGGTTTCACAGAGTGTCCACACACGAGTACAGTACTACATCTTAAGTCTACCACGCCAGCTGGGCCTGGTGGTACAGGCTTACAGTTTCAGCTACTTGGGAGGCTGAGGCAGGAGGATCACACTTTCAAGGCCTGCTAAGCCAGAGGCTAGACAACTTAGTGAGATCCTATCTCAAAAGGTGAGAAGAGGGGTTGGGGCCCTAGCTCACCTGGAGCCTTTACCTAGCATGTGCAGAGCCCTACATTCAGTCTCTGGTATTGGAGGGGGAGATGTAGATGAGGTCAACCTGTGATGAATGCTAAGAATAGAAGATGGGACAGCTTGAGAGTAAACAGCAAGAGGGGGTTGCTTCAGGTGAGCTGGCGGGGAATGGCTAGGCCTGGCAGAAGAGGTGATAGGAAATGATAGAGAAGGGAACATTCCGGGCTATGTCATCTCTCTCTATTGCCGCAAATAGCAACTCAGAAACAGCACAGATGTGTCCGTTCACAGTCCTCTCCAACATCAAAGAATTCCAAGGCCAAAATCTAGGCATCTGCTGCCTGGCCATCCGAGGAAGCCTCTGGGGGCAGGGAGGGGGGTGGGGTTGGGGTGGGGGGTGGGGGGAAGCAGCTTCGAAGATCTCTTGGAATGTTGGCAGAATTCAGTGCTGTGCTTATAGGGCTGAATTTCTCAATTCCTCACTGGATATGGGCCAAGAGCCTCGCTTGAGACCCACCTCCATCTGCCAGTGGCCATATCAGAGGGGCAGCAGGTGGCAACTGAATTCAGGGAATCGGCCCACCAGGAAGTAAAGCTCTGATGGGTGAATCTCAGATAGGCAAGCTCTGCCCCCCCACCCCCACCCCCACCAAGAGCCTTGGCCCCAGAATGTCTCTTGCTACTGCTGTTATCTTTCTCTGGTGTCTGGCATGGGGTGAACGGGTGTGGGGAGGTCCCCCACTGCCCTTAGTGTGGTCTTGGAAATATCCTATTCGACCGGGCATTTTTACCTGTGGATTATTATGAAGATGATTTCCTCCTAAGCTGTACTGTTTAACTAAAGCAATGATTTTATACAATAGCGGTGTCTATTTATATAGAATTTTGATAATTGGGGGTTTTTAATAAACATAATAAGATTATGATAGAGGTTAGTTTAGTGGAAAAATTAACACAGGTAAAGGTAGGACCCATCCGTCCTCACATGGTCTCCTCCCTCTTAGACCAGTGGTGGGGCTTTAGTCCTGCTTGCCTCTCAGATCTGACATTTCTACTGCCAGCTGGAGAAAGTCCTCTGCTGTTGTGACATGGCATTCAATGGGTGTTACTGGACAGTCAAGCTGGGGACACTATTTCACATCTATAGCATGAAGGACATCTGCACATGCAAAATAACGGGATTAGAGAGTGGAGGACGTCTCTAGGGACCCCCAGGAAGCAGCACGTGCATAAACCTTCAGAAGGGGAGTAGGGAAGAGGTCAACCAAACGGAAGAGCTGAAAAAGCACCAGGCAGAGCCCTGAAGGCAGCTGCAGTTTATATGAGAAGTGCACACGAGAAGTGCACACGAGATTTTGTTCTGGAAAGTGTGAAAGGCTTACAGCGTTTGTGCTGCCAGCTGTCCTGTGGAAAGCTGGTGAGCAGAGGGTAAATATGACCTTACCTGCACTTTCTTAATGATGAGTTACCAAGTAAAGAACACATTCGGAGGGGCAAGAGATGGGGGAGACTATGTAGGTGGCGGCTGCCAGCATGGAGGCTTGAGACGGTGGAAGAATGGAGCCAGAAGGAGGAGACCTGAGATGTTTGCAGAGGAGCCTTGATGGTGTGCAGGCAGGTGATGAAGAAGAGCCAGGTGTGAAGAGGAAAGAGGAAGACAGACCAGGAGTTTAAAATAAAGAGTTCCACCCGTGCTGTGTGTTATTGAAAGGGCAGCCAGATTTCTGAGTTGTGTTCTAAAGCAGACAGAAACATAATATGAGAGGCACAGAGATGCCTCAGGCTTCCGGTCTAGCCCAGATGAGGATTTTTCTAACAGTAACTGGGGTTTAAAATTCTCATCATTGGTTCATTTCAAAAGGGAAATATGATGGTTGGCTCTAGCTATCAACTTGCTAACTGTCAAAGAGAATTTCAATCAAAGACTGCCACATTGAGGTTGGCCTGTGGAAATGTCTGTGGGAGATCATCTTAAGGAGTTCATTGTTGTGAGAAGACTCAGCCCACCGTGGGCAGCACCATTCCCTAGTCAGGGGTCCCGCACTGTGTAAGAGCAGAGACGTCAAGCTGGAGACTAGAAAGTGAGCAGGGGACTATATGTGCATTCTTGTCCTCTCTGCTCTTGACTGTGGATACGATGCAACCAACTGAAGTGCCTACCTTGAGTTCCCCACCGTGATGGACTTGTAACCTGGAACTGTGAGCTGAAATAAACCCCTTTCTTTCCATGGTGGTGGAGGTGGAGGTGGTGGTGGTAGAGGCGGCGGTGATGGTGGAAATGTATTTTCTCACAGCAACAGAAAAGAAACTAGAACAGGAGGATTGCAGAGCTGAGGAGACAGATCAGTGGCTTAAGTGCTTGTCACACAAGCATGAGGTCCTGAGTTCTAATCCCCTGAGTCCACACAAACATGGGCACGGTAACACATGTCTGTAACTCCAGCACTTCTAAGGCCAGATGGGAGGCAGATGGGAGAATCCCCAGAAGTTCCTGGGCCAGCTAGCCTGGAGTATGTAGTGGTGCACAAGAAACCCTGTCTCGATCAAGGGGAAGGTGTGAATAAGATCCAAAGTACAGCACACACTCATGGGTTTTAACAGCAGGAGCGGATCTGCACACTGTCTCCTTAGCAGGCTGTTGGTGGGGAGTGGGCACAGGACATTTCTGATAATAATGAAAAAGCTAGGTATGGCCTTGGAGGCAGACTTGAGTAGGAAGCATTTCAGGATGGGATTGTCACTTAAGGCCCACCTGACCAAAGTGAATCCAATCATCTAATCATCTCCTCCAGCCCCAATTTCTGACTGAAGAGACACCGTCCTCAATTAAAGAGATGCTCTGACACTTCCGTGAGGTATCTGTTCTCCATAGACGGGTGGCATACGAACTGAAGCAGAATTCATTACCCATGCCTGCAGGGAAGGTCTGTGCTTGACTCCCCTCAGGATGCCCTGCAGCTGATCAAAGAGAGTCGGTGTGATGCCGCACAAGCCTCGGCATGCAGAAGCGCCCCTGTGGGCATCACAGTTGTTTACATGCTTCCTCAGAATCACTCGCTCTCCATCCTTGCCTCCGCCTGAAGATGTGGCTGTTCAAGTCTCAAATGCCTTTTTGGAAATCCCAGGAATTAGACCACATGGCTTTGAGTCCATCTTTACAATCATAGGCAACTCCTTTAGTCCCTCTATGGCTTATACGTCTCATGCATAGAACAGAACTGGGAAGTTGAGCACTGGGGATGTGACAGGGTCATAGAGGATACTTTAGTTAAAAAGCAGTAACTCCTGGGGACTAGGGAGATAGCGCAGCCAATAAAGGGATTGCTGCAGAAGTGTGAGGACTGGGTTTGATCCCCAGAAACCACATGAGAAAACTGGGCATGGTGACCTGCGATCCCATCGTGAGGAGATGAAGACAGGTCACAGAGGCTTGCTGACCAGCTAGCCTTGAGTATCCGTGAGTTCAGGTCAAAGTAAGGGACTCAGTCTCAAAAATACAAGTTGGAAGAGCATCCGTGAGTGATATGTGCATACATGCGTGCATACTCACACACACACACATATACATGTATAGACTCACACCTTTACACATATGCAGACTCACAAGTACATACACACACACACACGCATGCACACACACACGCATGCACCAACTCTTCAGATGTTCAGCGGGTCACTAAAAGCAAGATAAACAATTGGCCCCTCTGTTTTGCATTTGTGTACATTGTCACCTGCTATTCCTAGATCGACACTGAGAAGCCTCCAGGGATTGCCCTAAACTTGAAAGCCTGACTAACTCCCTCCCTCCTTCCTCCATACACCCACACACGCATGCACTCACACACATGTATGTGTACATATACACACATGCATTGACTCCAAGGCTAGCCCTGATGTAACCCTTGCCAGCTTGGCGTGGCTGGACACCTGCCCTGGAGTCAACTGTTTCATTTTCCTTCTGTGGATAAAGGAATTAATAAGTAAAATAAGGCCCGTGGGAACTAAACATCATTCTAAACCCCACATCTGTGAAATGATCTTTGATTTGGGTGTTTGGCAATGCACTCGTCCAACTGTGAAGTACGCTGTTTTTTTGGTGAGTACCCTTCATTTCTAATGTGTCCAGTGTAACGCAAGAAAAAGCATAAATTCTAGAGTAAGTAAAGCATGTGGCTCAAAGCTCCAAGGCACCATGTTTCTGGCTGTGTGGTATGTACGCCCCACTCCTCTGAGGCTCAGCTACCTCCTCTGTGAAATGTCATGGATCTCCCCAAGAAAATATTTGTAAGTAACACACTGCCTCACATACAACCAGTGGCAGCCTGCGACCACTGGGGTAAAACATAACATACGCTAATATCCAAACAACCTGGTGCTGAAGAAAGATTTACTGAGGCCCCAAAACCAAGTCTCAAAATACAGCAGTGATGCTAATTCACTGACATGTCAGACACCAGTAAGATCTAAGGAAAATGGCACTTGCCACTTTCGAAAATTTCCACACTGATCTCTTAGAAGTTGCAAGTGCATTTCCATATTCCCAGGCAGGCTTCCCTTTGTAAAGAGAGTGACGGGTGCATCCAAGGGGACCTTGCTGGGGGTGTGTGGAGAGGTACATTATACTGCCTCTAACTGACATTACAAAGACTTTCAACAGTCTCTCAAAGGCACAAAAGGATTATTCATCCTTCCTTCAACTTCCCTTTAATAGAGATCATGAGAACATTATTTAGCCCTGTTGCTTCAGGCCCAAATACTGGGTTCCCTTTTTAGGTTTATGCCTCAGGTTGGTCCCTATCTGGTCACTTTGTTCTCTGACGAAAAGATGGCTCAGTTTCTATTCAGGAAACAGTTTGATGGGTTGAGCCAATTCAAGAGGAAAAGCAACCTAGCTTTGTTACAGTGTTCCATGTTTTTAAATAAGGATCTTTAGGAAGTATCTCTGCAGTCTACAAAACAGAGTTCATGACTGTGCTGACCTCTTTACAGGGGATCTTATGGATAGTAAATCATCTCCAAGCACTCATATTTTCTGGGGTACTCCACACACTGTATTCCTTCTTTAAGCCACAACTCCCTTACATTTGTCTCCTAAACACTCCCTGTAAAACAACAGTTCATTCTGTTTTATGCCCATGAGTCTGTATAGACTGAAGGAACAAAATTTTATGCTGTAGAGAGTGTGTTGGTTCTCACTTTTAATAAATTTATTAGAATACAGAATACACTAATTCCTTGGGATGGTCAAATTCAACTGTCAACTTGAATGGACTGAGAATACCTAGGATGGGGCTGGAGAGATTGCTGAAGGTTAAAAGCACTTGCTGCTCTTGCAGAGAATGAGAGTTCAGTTCCCAGTACCCACATAGGGCAGCTCACAAACAGTTACAGTTACTGCCTGTAACTCCAGGGGATCTGACCCCCTTTTCTGGCCTCTACAAATTCCTGAACACATGTGGATGCACACACCCATGCCCCCCCCATACACATACACCTTTAGGAGAAGGTGGAAAAAGGAAGAGGGAGAAGGAGGAGGAGGAGGAGGAGGAGGAGGAGGAGGAGGAGGAGGAGGAGAAGAAGAAGAAGAGGAAGAAGAAGAAGAAGAAGAAGAAGAAGAAGAAGAAGAAGAAGAAGAAGAAGAAGAAGAAGAAGAAGGGATCAGTTGGCATATGTTCAAATGTCCCTGTTCTTTCCGTGCAGTTTTATAAATGAAAACACTGAAAAACAGTCAACTCTTCATTTTGATGAGGGAGACACAGCTGGAGGTTACATTTCTTCTTTGTTCAAACTTGTGAACTCTATTGAAGTCTGAAAGAAGGCCATGTCCCTTACCTTCCCAAGAATTTACAGCCAACTGGATCTTTATGCTCAGAGGCTAATAGTGCTCTAGCCCCGTATCTGAGCTTTACTTGAAAACGAACCTCTCTCTCCTCCAGCCAAGCAAGATGCCCAAAGGAAAGAAGGCCAGGTGGAAGAAGGTGGACCCAGACCCTGCTGTCATGAAGAAGCAGGAGGCCAAAAAGGTGGTGAATGCTCTGAGAAAAGACCAAGAACTTTGCAATGGACAAGACATCCAGCCCAAAAGAGATCTCACAAGCATCGTCAACTGGCCCCATTGCATCAGGCTGCAGCAGTAGAGGGCCATCTTCTATAAGCGGCTCAAATACCTCCTGCCATCAACCAGTTCCCCCAGGCCCTGGACCAGCCAACACCTACCCAGCTGCTTAAGCTTGCCCACAAGGACAGGCCAGACACAAAGCGGGAGAAGAGGCAAAGGCTGCCGGGAATGTCTCAACTAGGAGACCACCTGTCCTTCGAGCGGGGGTTAATACAGTCCCCACCTCGGCGGAGAACAAGAAGGCTCAGCTAATGGTGATTGTCTACAATGTAGACCCCACTAGGCTGGTGGTCTTCCTGTCTGCCCTGTGTCGAAAGATGGGGGTCCCCTACTGCATCATCAAGGGAAAGGCCAGGCTGGGGCGGCTGGCCCACAGAAAGACATGCACCACTACTGCCTTCACACAGGTTAACTCTGGAGACAAGGATGCTCTGGCTAAGCTGGTGGAAACCATCAGGACCAATTATAAGAGTTCCACCACCACTGGGAAGGCAACATCCTGGGTCCTACATCTGTGGCTCGAATTGCCAAGCTAGAAAAAACAAAGGCCAAGGAACTTGCCATTAAAGTGGGTTAAATGTACACTGCTATGTTTTCTGTATATAAATATAATTACAAAATTCTCCCCCGCCCCAGCCCTGCCAAAAAAAAAAAAAAAAAAGGAAAGAAAGAAAATAAGCTGTCTAATGCAGTAGATCTCAACCTGTGGACTGCAACCCTTTGGGGGTTGAACGACCCTTTCACAGGGGTCACCTAAGACCATCAGAAAGCACAGATATTTACATTATAATTCATAACAGTAGTAAAATTGCAGTTATGAAGTAGCAACAAAAAATTTTTTTATGACTGGGGGTCATCACAATGTGAGGAACAGTACTAAAGGGTTGCAGCATTAGGAAGGTTGAGAACCACATGTCTAAAGGCAAGAGGCTACAGGCTGGAATGTTTATCTACTAGTGTTAAGCCCTTAGTACCAGAGACCTTGGTAAGCCACCTGAAGCAGCACTCTGGAGTAATGTGGCATTGTTCCCAGTAGGGACTGGGAGAGAAAAGGACAGATAGAGTGGAAATCACAGTCTCTTCCTGGCCTCTTGGGCCCTATCTTGTGGTACATTGGAGCTAGCTTGAACCAGCTTGGAAGAGATGACTTAAATTTTCAGGAATTCTGTGAGCTTCTTGTGAAATATCGTCATTTTAAACTGTTTCCTAAACTTAAGGTTGAATGAATTTTGGAAAAAACAACAGTAACACTCCCAAGACATTGCTCTTACTATTCCATGACTTTGTAGTAGCCTCTTCCCATGGGTCTTTACATTGTGCAGTATTGCTTCAGAGAAGAGGAAATATTAAATAACACAGTGCTGTTGTAAGTCTCTACCCAACTCTATCGATAATGTCATTTTGGTGGCTTGAAATCAGCCATCATGAAACAAGAGCCATTAGAGAAGTTAGCTGATGGTTTTCTGGATTGTAGCTCAGCTTTAAAGTGCCTACCAAGCATGCACAAGGCCTGGTTCCACCCCACCACACCCCCTGCCCCCGTATTGCGAATGTGTATGTAAACATGTATTGGGGAAGAGAGAGAGTGAGCTTGCTCAGAGTTAATTTTTTAGGTGCTAGGGATACAGCCCATCGGCAGGGCACTTTCCCAACATGTACACATGTTCTAGATTCTGCAATTCATCCCTGAGCAATAAACACAAGAAACAGAATGAAAGAGCAAGAAAGTGAAAGAAAGAAAGAAATTAGAAGATGACACAAATCAAGGCCTCTCCTCTAATCACCAGAAGGAGTGTGTGTTTGTCTGTCTGTTTGTCTGTCTGTTTGTTTGTTTGTTTTTCTAAGATCTGGTTCTAAGGCACCCCTACTGGACACAGTTCTGAAGAGTTGTCAAGCACAAGGCTCTGTTCCTTTGACACAGGGAAATAGCACCTAGAATGATGATAAGCTAAGGGAAGATTGTGTGAACCAGAGTCAAGGAGAGATCTTCAGAGATGGAAAAACATGCATGCTGAAGAGGAGGCATCTCTCCCCCTTGAGGTCACAAGATGGAAAGTACAGCATAGCTTCGAGTCCCTAGGAATCTTCATCTAGAGGCAGTAAAGGTGGGGATGGCAGAGGGAGAAGAGGGAGGGAGGGGACGAGGAGGGAGAGGAAGGGGGGTTACAGTTCTAACTAAATTGTGTGCCTTCTTCCTAGCCATACCTGAAACTCGACCCAAGCCTTGACGTTTCCACACACATAAGTAAAAATGCTCACTGGAATTTGTGAAACTTTAATTCAGGTAGCCGGCTCTGACTTACACATCTGAGTTTGTTCTTATGAAGAAGTAAAGAAGCTTATCCGTTATCAGGAAGAAACACAATAGACAGCAGCAATAACCTCCTGCCAACAAGACACCCCAGCAGTATATCTAGTAATGAAGAGGCTAGGGTCTCCACCCCCAGTATCCAGGCACCAGAACACAGAAAATCCCACATACACTAAGCACCCACATTCTCACCCTGCCCTCAGAGGTTCAAAGCAAGCAGGTCTTGGATAGGGCAGAAAGATGAATTCGTTTTCTCATCAGGTTCCCAAGGGATGCTAATGTCTGATTCAGGGACGTTGCTCTAAGAGCCATTATTTGCACAGGAGAAATGTAAGCATCTAGAGCTGTGGGTGTGGCTCAGTTGATAGAGTGTTTATACAGCATGCATGAAGTCCTGGGTTCCACCCTCAGCACCACACAAGACAGCATGGTGTTGCACACCTGTAATCCCAGCACTGAGGTGGAGAAAGGACAAACAAAAGTTTAAGGCCATCTTCTTCTACATAGTTATTTCAGGGCCAGCATGGGCTAGAGACTTGTTTGTTGTTGTTATTGTTGTTTGTTTGTTTTTGTTTTTCTTTTTGTTGTTTTTTAAAGGAAGGAAGGAAGGAAAGAAAGAAGGAAGACAGTTTGGGGGTAAGAGAATATTCTCTCATGCTTCTATCCTCAGTGCCAAAGTGCAAAGGGACTCCTGGGACTTAATGGATACCATTGGACCCTGCCACATGGTACCAAGCTGATGAAAGTTGAGTCAGTTTGGTAGGTATCCCTGAGAACTTGAGATTTACAGGAGAAAGAAACATAGAACAGATGTCATCATGCCTGAGGTGCAAAGGTATTACCCAAAAGAGGTAGAACTCTGGCTTCTGAGACATCAGTGCATTAAGAACAAGAAGCCTTGGAACACAGCTCATTAGTACAGGACCAGCCTAGCATGTGCAAGACCCTGAGCTCCAGCCCCTGCATTGAGAAAGACAACACAAAACAAGAGACCCTCTGAGGACAGCATCCCCAAGCAATGTCTGACCCCAGCAATGTGAGGGTGATGACCAAGCTGCTAACCTCATGGGGTTGCTGTGGAAATCAAATCAGATGGCATTTGAGGCCAAGGGCCTGGCTTATAGCTAGTGCTTGGTAAGTCCTAGCTCCTACCCATTACCCACTGGTTAGCGTCATGGCCACTGTGGCTAGCCTGGCTCCTGCCACTCCCTCAACATTGTGCACTTTTTCTGTAGCTCTTCAGGGCAGTCCCTTCTCTTCAGTCATCCAGAACGAGGGTCTATGGCTTACAATCAAGGGAACTTGAGTAAAACGCACCAATATAGAAAAACTGTCCATACTGCTGACTGCATTGGCATCATGGGCCACCCAGGAATCATTCCACCCTTACAAAATTGCCTGCTCTTCATGTCATGGTACTTACTAAACAGTTCATAAACGGAAAGTACTGGGGTCAGCAGGGCCTCAGCTCTGAACAAGTTTCCTGTCTAGGAAGAACTCAAGGCTTGCCCACCATGAACTCTATGCAGGGCAGCAGGCAGGGTCAGCCATGAGGATGACAGCTATTAAAGGCACGATATCATTTCTACCACTGTGAGCAACTGAGCCATAACCCTGAAGGAAAACCCCCAGGACCCAGGATGAAATACACACAGCAGACTCCTAACTACCAGGAAAAGGAGCCTGGGCCTACATACATCAATGCCCATCTGCCACTGTCCGAGGGCTGCTCCCCTTCATCCCCATTACTTGCTTCCTTCTTGTTAAAGGTTGTGAGGATAGGCTTTGGAGCTTGAGAAAGTCCTTATTCCTAGAACCCCAGGTGGTGGCAGCAATATAGTCTTTTCATGAAAGTGATAAGCTTCGGGGATTCAGGCTAGGCACTCTTGAAAGTTGCCCTTTGACCTCCATATGTATTGTACTGTGGCATGTGAGCATGCATGCACTGTACATACACACACACACACACACACACACACACACACACACGCACACACACACACACACACACACTCATGCACATAAATAAATAATCTTTTTTTAATTTAAAGCTAAAAGTTTGTTTAATAATGGAGGCCTACCCCTCCTCTCCTTCACAGGACTCCCAGGGACTCTAAGGGACATCGTAGGGGAAGTAAATAATTTAAAGAAGACTTTCCATGATAGCTTGGAGAGGCTTTTTCTTTAGTTTTTTGTTTTATTTTGAACGTTTCTAAAGCAAAATTAAATGTCTCTCTGTATCTCACCCCACGTCCCAGCAGACAGACGACCCAAGGTCTCATTTGGTAGCACTCCAGAATCAGCTCTCAGATGCTAAGAGAGCCACACAAAAACCCCAGGCCAGGGAGATAATAACCCAAAGCCGTATGTGATTTATAAGTAAAAATGAGCCTCTCTTTCTAGCGTATAATGGAGAACCTGGCCAAAGGCAAGTCAGTGCCCAAGAAGGATGGCCAAGCTATGCTACCTTAGTGCTAGTCTATGCATGGCCTATGCATGGCCTGCCAGGACCATCCAGCTGATGGAAATGAAATCTTTATCTTGGTGTGGATCGCCAACAGGAAGGGGAGACGCAGAGAGGACGCTGCCATGCTCCCACCGCACTCCTCAGCCAGCACTGTCAAGGTTTCCAGCATGTATCTAAAGAGTGGGTAGCATGCCAAGGAGCCCTGAACAAAGCATTGATTATAAGCCGTAGGATTCTCTATTGAGTTTTTAAGTCTGCATTGAGCCCAGAGCCACTTAGGAGAAGAGAGAAATCACCAGCTGATTATATAAGTGGGTTTCTTAGGATTGCCTTGAAAATCACACTGTTCCTATAAATCCAGTGGTTGCTCTTCAGAAAGACTTTTCCTCCAGGACATTTGAATCTCCTGTCTATACTACTTTTAAAATGTGAAGTCAGTTTTTAACTGTATTAGCTATAAACTATAGGAGCCTAAAAATTGGAAGCTTGGACCCAAACCATGCCCGACTTCTCATGCTGAAGTAGACCGGTGCTGTGGGACACAGCCTCTGGGTCAGGGGATTCCAGCTCCTACTGGAGCCAACTGTGGACATGGGGACATGGAAGAGGGACAGAAGCAAATGAAGACAGGAGAGGAGAAGTAGGTGCCATAGAAGCCACCCCCTTCCCATTTCACAGGGAGGGATCCACACTTTGGTGAGTGAGCTGAGATCCTGCCATTCCTAGGAGACTTGGTGGTCTAAAGACAGCATGGGACTCCAGACCTTGGTCTCAAACTGGGACATGTCCTCAGCTCCCCTGCTACCCAGAAGGTGAAGAGGCCATGCAATAATAAGACACACCCACAGCTAGCTCAGAAGCTGCTCAGAGGAGGCTGTCACTTCAATAACATGCCCCTGCAATGACAGACCAGGCCAGCTGTCCATCTGTGCTGCAGCTGTCCCCTACCTCTGTCATTAATGCAACCCGGAGATAAGAAGCCAGAGAAGGAGAAATTGGCAATGTTAGATGCTTTATAAAAGTCTGTATTAAAAAGACATTGTAACTAAAGCTAGAAACGGAGTCGCAGCTGAAGATATTCACAGCTTATCGCACTGAGGACAAACCAATATCTACCACATATCACACAAAGGATTCTCTGCTCCTATGGATCAATAAGAAAAAAACAAAGACCCAGGGAGCTTCCAGGAACTATGTGAAATGATGCTTACCTCCATGATATAATGAGGCTTCTGCAAATGGCATGAAGGAGGGAGAAGAGGGGTAAGAATCAGGGCAAGGCTGAGCCCCACAAATAATGACAGGATGAGAGAAAAAGGCTCTCCTGAGGTTATGGAGAACCTCAAGAAACAATCTGGAGGTTGAAGCTGGTAAGGAGGGCTCGGCCCTGCTTCCCTCCAGTATCACGCTGTCTTAATTAGTGTTTCTATTGCCATGACAAAACACCAGGACCAAAAGCGACTTGGAGGGTGGTATTTCATCTTACATTTTCAGGTGACAGTCCCTCGCTGAGGGGAGTAAGGGCAGAACTAGAGGCAGGAACCTGGGGGCAGGACCTGAGGCAGCCATGGGGATGCTGCTTACTGGCTTGCTCTCCATCACTTATACATTGCCTTCTTATACCATCCAGGACCACCTGCCAAGGGGTGGTACTGCCCACCAGGGTCTGGGCCATCTCACATCAATCATCAATCAATAAAATAACCTACCAAGAAAACAGTAAGAATTTCTTTCCAGGGAAATAAAAGGAAGAGGAGGCAGAGAAGGTGCTAGAGAGACGGCTCAGTCCAGAAAATGCTTGTCACAATCCAAGTTTGATTCCCAGAACCCACACAAGAGGCTAAGTAAGCATGGTGGCACACACTTGCGTCCCAGCACCAAGGAGACAGAGGCAAGAAGATTGCTGGAGCTCACTGGACAGTCATCTTAGCTTAACTGGCAAGCCCCCGTTCCAGGGAGAGATCCTGCCTCAAAAAAAACAAGGTGGATGGATCCTGGGGAATTACACCTGAGGCTGACCTCTGCCCACCCACCCCCAAATACATGTGCACCTGTGTGTGCACATTCACATGCGCGCGTGTACACACACACACACACACACACACACACACACACACACCACTACCTCTCAAATGTAACATTGTAATAATGATGCAATATTACATTTGAAAGAATTGTGTGGCAGGCTCATGAATGATAATTCCTCAAGCTTTCTGCATGATTGAAATATTAGATAATTTTTAGAAACCTGGTGATTAGAAATGGTGGAACAAGGTCAGAGTCAGAGTAGGACCTCAAGACCCAGAAGCAATTGTCTCGTCCACGCTTGGGTGGGGACAGGGTAAGTCTCCCTTCTCATGTCATTGTCATGTGCCTTGACTCACCCCTGGGCAGGCTTATGACCTTGGGAGGGGGCCTTTCCCCTGGCCTAGCTGGGGCCAATTCCCAGTCTGTAGCCTAATCAACATACTGACTTTGATACCAGGCCAAAAAAACTGAAGTTTGAAGTTTATATTTGGGTGCTGAGAAAGTGGGGGTGGAGGTGGGGCCCGGGGAGCTGGACTGGCTCAGTGTCCTACAGATGTCCTGAGTTTGCTTCCTAGCATCCTCATCAGGATCCACCTCAACTCCCCTCCCCCATCTCATTCCCCAAACCCACCCCTTCAAAGCCCGCCAAACACAGCTCCTCCCCCAGAGATGCTCAAGACCACTCCCACAGGGTATTTAAGCTGCATCCCAGAAAACAGATACATGGTTTTCCAGGCTCTCATCCCGTCTCCTTTCTGGGGGTGGGGGGGGAGGTGGGCTGGAGAATCACCCAGGAACACTTTACCAAACCAGGACTTTTTCTAATTCAGTCTGATCTGGTCTGATTTGGATTGCTGCATCAGCAGAGAGGCTTATAGGGTGTAAAAACCTTTCACTTACATCTACCTATAACTCCGATTCTTAGGGATCCAACACCCTCTGGCCTCCTCGGGCACCTGCACGCACATGGTGCAAATAAACTTACACAGGTACACACACATACACACATCAATAAAAATAATAAATAAATCCTTAAGTTAAAAAAAAAAGTGTGTAGGCTTGGGAGACGGCTCAGTCAGTAGAGTGCCTTTGTTTTTTTTCAAGCATGAGGACCTGAGTTCGATCCCCAGAATCCACATGAATAAACTGGCATGGTGACATGTGCTTGTAATCCCAGCATTGGGAATGCAGAGGCAGGCCAATCCCTGGGCCTCAGTGTCCAGCCGGCCTAGTCCATTTGGTGGTAACTCCAGCCAGTGAGAGATTCTGTTTCAAAAAGGCGGGGGGGGGGGGGGGGGGGGGGGGGGAGGATAGGTGTGGTTGTGGACAGTAACTGATGAATGACATTCAAGGTTGTCCTCTAGCCTCACACATATATGCACATGTACACATGTATATCTGTATACACACCAGTGCATACACACGCACGTATATAATTTTCAAATGAACTAAATATTGATGCTAATAAGAACATTCATAACAAACCTAATGGACCATGCCTATAAACCCCAGCACTGAAGAGGCAGGAATAGGATCAAGAGTTCAAGGCCAGCCTGAGCTGCATAGCAAAACCCTGTTGAACAAAATGAAAAGAGAGATAGATGTGGGAGAGGAACTATTATGAACATACTATATCAGAAACTTAGAAGGACCCACCTGTGTCTTTCCACAATGTTGGAATTTATTGCATAACAATAAATTCACACACCAAGTGTATTGGCTTTATTGGCTGAATTTTTATCAAGTAGTATTGATTTCCCCTAATGGCTGGCTGTTGGGAAACACTGGTTCTTTCATTCCAATCTTAATCACTAATATCAATTCTTAGATCATACATTACACCTATCAAATGGTGTTCTAGCTAGTTTTATGTCAACTGGACACAAGCTATAGCCACTTAAGAGGAGGGAGCCTCCACTGAGAAAATGCCTCCAGAAGATCACTGTAGGCAAGCCTGTAGGGTATTTTCTTAGTAATCAATGTGTGTGGGGGGGTGGGAATCCCAGCTCACTGTGGGTGGTGCCATCCCAGGGCTGGTGGCCCTGGGTTCTATAAGAAAGCAGGCTAAGCAAGCCGCAAGGAGAAAGTCAGCATGGCCTCTGCATCAGCTCCTGCCTCCAGGTGCCTGCCCAGTTTGAGAACCTGCCTTGCTTTCCCTCAGTGGCTTATGATTCAGGATATGTAAGCCAAACAAATGCTTTCCTTCCCAAACTGCTTTTGATCATAATGTTTCATAGCAGTAATATCAACCCTAACTAGAGGCAGAGATGAGAGCTAGGACAGTATCTGCAATGGTTAGATAAGATATTAGGAGCCCAGCTGGGGAGCTGCTGGAGGCATGCAAAACTGCTGTGGTGTGTCACAGGTCCAGTCAAGCCACAGGGTTAAATTGAGTTGAGTTGCAAAGAAAAGGACCATGGAGACTAGGTGCAGGACCAGATCCTGATGGATGAACAGATGATTGAACAGACGGCAGTTCAAGTGGATGACAGCAAGCAGTAGAGACCAAGCGGAGCTGGCCCCCAGGGACAAGCTGGGGTTCTCTCTCTCTCTCTCAGTCCCTTGAAGCACATACTGGGAGGCCAAGTACTTTGTCCATCTGTGTGATGGTCTGAATAAGAATGGGTCCCACAGGCTCATGTGTTTAAATGTTTGGTTGCCAGGTAGTGAAACTGTTTGGGAAGGATTATGAGGTGTGGCCTTGCTGGAGGAAGTGTGTCACTGGGATGGGTTTTGAGGTTTCAAAAGCCCCCACCAGTACTAGTTAGCTCTCTTTGCCTCCTACTTACAGATAAGGATGAGAGCTCTCAATGCCATGCCTACCTGCCTGCTGCCATGCTCCCTGCTGTGATGGTCATGGACTCTAACCCCCTGCGACTGTGAGCCCCAAATTAAACGTTTCTTTTATAAGTCACTTTGGTCATGGTATTTTGTCACAGCAATAGAAAAGTAACTAAGATGGTCTGGTATGTTGGGTAGTTCTCTAGCCTGATTCTTCTAGCATGGCTTTAATGTGCACATGTGCTCATATGTCCCCAGTCCCTTTTGATAAGTTTATAGGTAGTACCTTTTGTTTATATAGAGTAAGCTATTTCTCAGTCTGTGCCTCATGGGTATTGAGGGACAGATGGTGTCTTCGTGCAATACAGAGTCATCTTGGACTCAAGTGAGTCAAATGCTGCCTTGTTAAATCAAGTCACCAGGGGAATGCAGAGCCTAAAAGCCAGTGCTCGCTCCCATAATATAGTCATTTAGAGCAAGACACAGACTGATCTCTATGGGAAAAGAGGGAGGGGGGAGGGAAAGATGGGGAGAGGAGAGAGTATTCATTTTGTTATCCATTATAAACACAGACATTGAGAAGGGTCACAACCCAAGTTCTCTTCATGTGTTACGGACTATACTTTGGTAACAGAGCTTCCAATTAAATTCCCTTAGGTTTCACGTTTTCTTCTGTTCTGATATATATTTTGTGAATTCACTGTGAAAGAAAATCAGTGCAGGTTGGGATGAAGATAATTCTATCGCTTTCTAAAATGTCAGAGATTACCACTTTTGTATTCTGTGAGGTATCTGTTCCCAGTGACTTGTGCTTTTTTTCTGATAGCAATTAAGTTAAAGCTGCAAGAACCTATAATTTAGGCTCACAGTTGACTCAAATGGATTTAAAAATGTTTATTTTTCCTTTGCTTTTTCTGTGGACACACATAATGAATTAAATGTAGGGCTCTCTTTCTTGATTATTGCTTTAGAAAGAAATTGTCATGCCTCATTACTCATCTTCAAAAGGAGATAATAGCACACTTTATTATAGGATTTTTATGTATTGGTAATGTCTAGAAAACTCAGCAGATTAATTCTCTCTATATAAAGTGAAATTTATTGAGCAAATGGGATGCCAATACCAGCCCATCAATAGGAACCTGAAAACTTTTATAGGAAAGGAATATAGAAACCCAATAAGAAAAGTATAAATCTGTTGTCAGGGATAGAAAATTATGCCCAAAAGTTATTGAAGATTGACCTAAGAACCATGAACCATGCTATTCAGTGGTAACTTTTAAAATACTAAGTCATAAATTACCTTATTGGAGGTGGAAAAATATGGACAACTAAAATTATGACCTGAGATTTATGAGGAACATCTAAACTATAGAAGATAAGTTATTTACAGGCATTTAAAAGACAGACATAAATTTTAAGGTGTAAGTTTGGAAGAATCTCTGATAGGATAGGACCTCAGTAGTCCCAGGACAATTTCTGATGCTCTAAGACTATGGAGTGGAAGAGCATTGAGTGCAGGGACATTGGTCTCATTAGCCACCCCATACACAGTAGAAGTTCCTGGCTTGCTTTCTGTGAGAAAAGGCCCTCTTAGTAGATTCAAGTGAAGTGGTCTGTTGGTACTCAGCATCTTATATTTGGTCCTCCAAATCTAAGCCTCCCTGCCCACACTGCCTGAACTCCCTTGTGTTTGCCAGATACAACTCTGACCTGTGTAGATGGCCCCAGGTACTGTGCCTTTCAAATGGGTTTGCTGTCATGACCAATCCAGATAGAAGAACAAAGATCAGAGGTTGGTGAGGATGAGTGTCTGTTTCTAGCTCCTTCTCTGTCAGGTTTTGATGCCAAAGGCCACAGCTTCCATTAAGAGGTACTCCTAGGGAGCTGAGGCTCAGTGGTTAGGAGCACTGGCTGCTCTTACTGAGGACTTGCATCCCAGCACCCACATGGTGGCTTACAGTCATCTGTAGCTCCAGTTTCAGGGGAATCTGATGCCCTCTTCTGGTCCCCCCAGTCACTACATGCATGTGGTGCACAGGCACATATGCAGACATACACATAACATAAATAAATAGTTTTTAAAAGAGATACTGCTAAATTCAGTCCCTTCCCTGTCTTTGGACATCCTTAGACTTGATTTCTACCCTGGATCTTGACCTATACCCTATACCACTTGTCTAAACTCTTGGGAAGGAACCACTAAAAAACTCACCAAGGCATGATTGTGGAAAAGAGGGACCTCCTTCTCCCATAACACTCATACCACAGAAGACATCAAAACCAACACTAGGCATACTTGCAACATTAATGAAGATCCAGTCAAGATGCTACTCCTGCCTCCCAGAGACACTGTCACATATGTGTAACACAAATTCTAAATGGTCTTTTGATTAAAAAAAAAAATCCGCAGCCAGATATTGGAGTAAATGCTGAAAGATCAGAGAGACAAAGGAACAAGCTACTGCCATGTCTTACCTCTTAGACTCTGCAGCCTGAAAAAAGCCTCTAGTTCTTGTCTCCTCACACTTTATATACCTTTCTCCACCCAGCCATCACTTCCTGGGATTAAAGGTGTGTGTGCTTCCCAAGCAAAGGCATGAGATCTCAAGTGCTGGGATTAAAGGCATGTGATTCCAAAGTACTGGGATTAAAGGTGTGTATCACACTGCCTGGTTCTGTCTCTGTCCTAGACAGAGTCAATCTCATGTTGTCCAGGGTGGCTTTGAACTCACAGAGACCCAGATGGATCCCTGCCTCCCAAGTGCTAGGATTAAAGATGTGTGCCACCACTGCCTGGCCTCTGTGTTTAATCTAATGGCTTGTTCTGTTCTCTGATCTTCAGCCAAAGTTTATTAGGGTACACAGTATATCACCACACATATGTTTCAGCAAAGGGCTCTTAGGTTGAAGGCCTAGCCTTACCTGATGAGACATTCATCTGCCTTTTGTTGTGTCCTCCATCACATCCTAGTGACAGCTGAAGGCTGATGGCCTGCAGCACTCCTTCACAATGCATTTTAATGAAGTGTATAGAAAGGTCCCTTTGTTGTGTGCAGACCCCAGGGTTTATACAGCATTCAGGTTTGGTAAGGTGTGCACTTTGCATTGAGTCCACCAGCCAGCCCTGCACCTGCTTCTCAACAGAGACAGGCACACAGGGGCTGCTCTCCATAAACTGAGGGACAGCACTCACTTTGTTAAAATCACACTTAGCTTGGAGCGTGTCATTTCAGTGGGTATGGGTTCATAAGCCCTGGAGTTAGAGAAAAAGATAGGTTCAATTAAGAGAAGAGAAAAGGATAGTTCAGGTATTCACCTTGCAGCAAGTACTTTAAATAAGAGATGCCATGTCCTCATATGGCAGCTTGCCATGTCTGGGAGACAGAAAAGGAACCAGGAAATGTGGAAGACAGTGTTTGGGCTAAGCTATTAAGAGAAGAAAAACTGACTGATGCTAAGGGACCACAGGCAGATGTCATGTGATCTAAGGTCTAGAGTCAGAATCCATGTGGAAGCCTGCTACTGCAGTTAGAATTAAGTTCTAAGTCACAAAGAAAGAGACCATGTGAGAGCCAATGTTACATTATAAATTTAAATTACTGTGCCTAAGAGATCCATGAAATAAATGTGCCTCTGATCTGCAAGCCCTTTGCCCAAGGACAGATGCTGGAGGCTATTGTTCATAGAAGATAACAAGCCGCATGCTTTCACTCCCCTAAACAAGTTTGTTGACCCATCTGCACCTGATGTGCTTGATCACATGTGGGCTGGAGGTTCATGGGCAGGAAATATGTCAGGATGTACGTTTGCCCCTGAGTGGACCTGATGGGAAATGTGAACTGTGGGTTCTATCTTTTAAGCCCCTACAAACCATGACTAAAGGCCATTTTCTGGAAACCCAGAGATGGACCTGGCCAGAGCCCATCAACCTGGCCAGTATTTAATTAAAGCTTGCTTCAAATTTTACTTTAAACTGTGGTAGCGGTCTTATTCTCCACCGGTGGGATTGACAACCTCCATTCCAACTGGACATGGCAAATTTTACTCTAGAGCAGTGGTTCTCAACCTTCCTAATGTTGCAAGCCTTTAATATAGTTCCTCTTGTTCTGGTGACCCCAAATCATAAAATTATTTCGTTGAGCCGGGCGGTGGTGGCGCACGCCTTTAATCCCAGCACTCGGGAGGCAGAGCCAGGCGGATCTCTGTGAGTTCGAGGCCAGCCTGGGCTACCAAGTGAGTCCCAGGAAAGGCGCAAAGCTACACAGAGAAACCCTGTCTCGAAAAACCAAAAAAAATAAAAAAATAAAAAAAAATAAAAATAAAAATAAATTATTTCGTTGCTACTTCATTGTAGCAACATACAAAAACATACTGTAATTTTGCTACTGTTATGAATCATAATATAAATATCTGCTATGCCACCATGGGGGTTGCGACCCATAGGTTGAGAACCATTGCTCTTGATTAAGAGCGTGCACATGCTCAGAAGAGCAAACAGAGACAGAACAGACACTTGGTTTTGATCCTCACACAGGTGGTGGCTTCATCAGCTGTGTCTTTTCCATACTGGCCGGGGTCGACCTCACTATCTTATTCAACCAGCTAGTCTAAAAAGAATTATTAGTGCACAGGAAATGAAGGAAAGAGACAGAGGTCAATGCTCTAGGGAGAAAGGGTCACTGCTCTAGGCCTTCAAATTCCCAGAATACAGCAGTGGGCCTTACTGAGTGGGTTGATTAAAACAAATTAAAAGTCTTACAAGGTGAGGGAGATAAAAGATTTGCATTCCTTGTCCTAAACATAAGCTTTGCAGTATTTAATGGAAAAGATTGTATGTGATATTTCTTACACTACCGAGGCTCTGAAACAAACAAGGCATAAATAAGAAGAGCCTGGCTTGGTGTACACACAGAATCCCAGCATGCAGGAGGCTCAAGCAGGAGGAGGGAAGGACAAGACCAGGGCCAGTCTAAGCATAAGGCCCTGTTGTGGGGGCTGGGGGGTTGTTAGTCCCCACACAGCAGCCTCTGCTGATGCCAAAGCAATCGTCACCACGTGTCGCCAGGTGCCTGACCACCGTCAGCTGTGTGACATGTGCACCCCTTAAACGTGCCCCCAAGGCACATCTCGAATGCTCTCTCCCCCTCCCCCTCCCCCTCCCCCTCCCTCCCTCTCTCTCTCTCACCTCCTGCTCCTTTCTTACCTCTCTCATTTCTCTTGCCTCTTCTTCTTCCTCTTGCTCCTCTTCCTTGTTGTCTGTCTGTCTGTCTGCCTCCCTCTCTCAAGTCCCCACTCCAGCATGACCTTTCACTCTCCCCTCCTCCCTCCCCCAATAACCCTCTTGCACTCACTCGGTTGCACTTGGCGTGTTGACTTGGTGGCATACCTTGGCAGGGCCCACCGAAAGGTATCCATTTCTCCTTTCTTTTTTTAAATCACTACAAGGGAGTGTTCTTCTGGTGGGCCTGTATGATGGTTTGAATAAAAATGGCCCCCATGGGCCCGTAGGGAGTGGCACTATGAGGAGGTGTGGCCTTGTTGGAGTAGGTCTGGCTTTATTGGAGGATGTGTGTCACTAGCAGTGGGCTTTGAGGTCTCAGAAGCTCAAGCCAATTCTCTTCCTGGTGCTTGCCAATCCAGATGTAGAACTCTCAGCTCCTTCTCCAGCGCCATGTGTGCCTGCATGCTGCCATACTTCCTGCCATGGCAATAATAGACTAACCCTCTAAAACTGTAAACAAGTCCCAGTGAAATGCTTTCTTTTATAAGAGCTGCCATAGTCCTGGTGTCTCTTCACAGCAATAGAAACCCTGACCAAGACAGCCTGTAACGCCAGCATTGAGAAGGCTGAAGCCAGAGAGTCACCTGTACCAGACCAGCCGGGCTACACAGTAAAACTTTTCTCAAAGTATAAAAAAAAATATACAAAAGGCACATGAGATCAGAAAGTGGGGGTGGGGGTGCTTAAAATTCCTCTCACAGGCTGAAAGACCAGGTAGGATGTTCAGAGACCAGAACGAAAGACACCAAATGTAATAAAGAATTCTCATCAGAATGCCTGCCTCAGTTCTCAAAGTGTGTGTGGCTGACTAGGTCACCAGGCAAAGCACCCTGCCAGAGCAAACAGCAAAACGTCAGAATGTGGCCATACTAAGCTGACTTTGCAATTGCAGGCTCTCTGATTCTAGGACCCTTGAACCCTCTCCCCTCCCTCGGCTCCATGCTGGATGGTCCCCACTGCCTGTCTACAATGACCTGACTCCCCAGATAAGCTCTCCTGCCCTGCTTCTCCATGATGCTGTCTCCACTCCAGAGGTGGTGGGAGCTGGGAAAATGAAGCCGAGTGTCATGCAGTCGCCAACTTTATTCTGAGCATCAGACAATGTATACTTTGAAGGTTAAGAAAGGTCACATTAGTAAAGTTCTCATGAGTTCAAGCTGTAGACAATCACAAGGACAAGCCTCACATGGCAGACACATGTTTTTCCATAGGGGCACAGACAGGATATCTTACACCTCTAACTGAATAACAACAGCAAGCAATAATGAGTAATCTGATGTAAGGTCATTCTGCTACACCAGGGAGGAGCATGAAAACACTCCAAGGACAATTCTAGGTTTTGAAGAAACAGAGACCACAAGACCCTTGTCTTGTTTTCTTGGAGTTTTCTCACAAGCACTCAGAGTACTCCTCACATGATTTCATTCCTGGACTGTGCTCCAACAACGTGCCAGTCACACAGCCTAGATGATGAAATAAAGAAAGTTCTCATCATGGTTCACCTAAAGAAATCAACAAGGGGTTGTCAATGGTCACAGCACAGATTTCAGCTTAAAAAGAAAAGGCAACTTCCTTTAAAAATGAACAAACAAACAAACAAATGGTGGTAGCATGTCCCTTTAATCCCAGCACTGACGGGGCAGAGGTTAGGCAGTCTGGTCCACATAGCAAGTTCCAGACCAGCCAGGGCTACTTAGTGAGACCCTGGACCCAAATAAGTAAATAAATAAAATAATGTAACAAAAGCAAAAAAGTAAATAAATGAAAAAAAAGACACTACTTTTGATCATTAAAAAAAAAAAGTTAAATTTAGGCTGAGGAGATGGCTTAATGGGGAAAGTACTTGCCGGTCAATCAAGAACCTGAGCTCAGATGCCCAAAACCTACTTAAAAATTAGCCATAGTGGTTTGAATGCCACCCTCCACAATAGGTCTTGACTGACACAGTAAGCCCGACCAAGCTGAACTGAAAAAGTATAACAACAGGTTTATTTGAGCAAAGCAACTCCTGGGCAGGTTCTCCAGTTCCAGAGATCAAGGCTAGAGAAGCCATTTACCTGAACTAAAGCAGGGAGACTTTATAGGTCGTAGGCGAGGGGTAGTGATGTGTCCACCACAAGCTGGGTTTGTGCCCAAGTGTGATCAAAAGCTGAGCACTTTAGACAGGGACTTGGGCAGCTGCAACTTCAGGGGAGGAGCTGTTGTAGCTGCCAAGAATGCAGAACTGGGCTTTTTGGTGCCTTTTCTTTGTTCAGAGACTCTCTGAGCAGGCGGGGTTTGGAGAGAGAGACAAGAATGGGGCTTTCCAGATCATACAGGGTCGAGCTGGAAGTTCCAACTGGATGCCCACCATAGGCTCAGATGTTTGAATGCTTGGTCCCTACTTCATGAAACTATTTGAGAAGGATTAGGAGGTGTGGCCTTGTTGGAGGAGATGTTTTCCTAGGGGATGGGGGAGTTCTGAAATTTCAAATGCCCACAGCAGGCCCAGTATTTCTCTCTCCCCTTCCCTCTCTGTCTCTCTCTGTCTCTCTGTCTTTCTCTCTGTCTCTGTCTCTCTGTCTCTGTCTCTCTGTCTCTCTCTGTCTCTCTCTGTCTCTCTCTGTCTCTGTCTCTGTCTCTCTGTCTCTCTCTGTCTCTGTCTCTCTCTCTCTCTCTCTCTGTCTCTCTCTCTGCTGCCTATGAATCTGGATGTAAAGCTCTTAGCTACTTCTCCAGCACCATGCTGTCTGCCTGCCACCATGCTCCCAGCCCTTATGATAATGGACTAACCTTCTAAAACTGTAAGCAAGCTTCCAATTAAATGCTGTCTTCTAAGTTGCCAAGGTCATAGTTGTCTGTTCACAGCACTAGAACAATCACTAAGACAGAAATTGGACCAGGAGTGAGTTATTTCTGTGACAGACCCAACCATGCTGTTTGTTGGAGGAATATGGAAGACTTTGGGACTTTGGACTAGTAAAGCTCTAAGCAGGGACTAATGGGCCATCCTAATAGAACCATGGAAGACAGTGGTGTTAAGGGCGATGTGGACTGCTCAAACCTAGCTCAAGAGGTTTCAAGGGGAGAATATCATCAACTGGCTAGTGTGATATTTTGGCAAAGAATGTGGCTACTGTTAGTCCTTACCTAAAATTCTGCTGGAGGCTAGATTGAAGAGTTTTGGATTAATGTAGTTGGTAGAGGAGATTTCCAAGACAGCCCAGTATTGACCATGTCACATGGTCATTAGTCATCACTCTTATGCAGATCAGCAGTGAAAAGGAGCAAGTAGGGTGAGGAGAAATACAAAAGGTACAGTTTGAGGAGAAAAGGGGAACCGGGAAATGTAATGATGGAGCCTAGTCCTGTTCTCAAGGAGATAAAAAGTTTAAAGAAGGGCTTGATTCAAAATGGAATAAAGGAGTGGTAACCTCAGGACAAGACCCACCCACCTAATTCTGCAACTGGTGGAAGAAAAAGGTCTTAGGGATTTCCTAGGCCTAAACAAGGACCTGAAATCATATGCAAATGTAATTCAAGGAAGGGGCCAAGCTCCAGCCCCAGCAAGCAGCAAAACTTGTCAGCTTCAGCCATGTGGTTCTGGCCTTAAAGTCAAAGACACAGGAAAGGAGCCATTCAATCTTCCTCTGCAGTTAAGGAAGGTCACCAAGGCCGGGCCTGTGACAGGGGAGTCCCTGCACGGAGCCTCAGAGCTGTGGGATGCCTGTCAAGGGGAGCTACAGATGGATGGGGAACCAGCCCAGGAGAGACAAGTGTGTGACAGTAAGCAAAACCGGGAGGAAAGAACCATCTAATGAACCCTTTAATATTAGACATGGAGTTATAGAATTTGGATTTGGCCCTGCTGGTTTTCAGTCCTGGTTTGGTCCAGTATTTCCTTACTATCACCCATAATGGTAATATATATTCTGTGTCACTGTGTGCTGGAAGTATGTGATCTGTTTTTGATTTTACAAGGGATTTTACAATTAAGAGATTGCCTTGTGGCTGAGAAGATACTTTGGACTTTTAAACAGTGTTGAGACTGTGAAAGACTATGGGGACATTTGAAGTTTAACTAAATACATTTTGCATTATAATATGGCTTCAAGCTTATCAGGACCATGGAACGGAATGTAGTGTTTTGAATGAGAATGGCCCCCACAGGGTCATATGTTTGAATGCTTGGTCCCCAGTTAGTGAAACTGTTTGGGAAGGATTAGGAAGTGGGGCCTTGTTAAAGGAGGTGGGTCACTGAGAAGGAGGTTGGGCTTTGAGGTAGCTCTCAACTACTTCTCTAGCACCATGCCTCCCTGCCACCACACTCCCGGCCATGATGATTAATGAACTAACCCTCTGAAACTGAAGGAAGCCCCCGATTAAATGTTTTCTTCTATACATTACCTTGGTCATGGTGTCTCTTTATAGCAATAGAACCATGACCAAAACACTGCACATGGTGAAATGTGCCTGTAATCCAGTGCTGGGGAATGGATCTAAGGCCAGGCAGCCTAGTCAAGACAGGTTCAGTAAAAGACCCTCAGTTATAGTTATTCAACTCTAAATATAACCACTGGGATAATGATAAATTAGGACCTGCTTATTTTAGAGTTTCCAGCATCCACCTTTCTCCATGTGTCCATTTATTCCTGTCTACAACAACAAAAGAAAATCAGCCCCCAAGGTCTCAAAGCTTTTGAGCACTACACAGAGAGGTAAATGTTGGCAGCCAGGTAAACTGCAGAAAATTGTGGCAATGGCTGATTGTATAAATGTAAAAACTAGGAATCTTTTGAAAAGACATTTATCTCTAATGTAGAAGGGGATTTTAACTAAAGGATTTCATTTAGCTTTAACATCGAAGGTGGAAAACATATGCTGTGTCTGTGGTGAATCAATAGACACTCCAGTACACATCAGGCTCTGTATTGCATAGAGATGATCTTTTCAAATAAGATTTCCATTGCTGGGGCATCTGCTAAGAGGTGCATTATGGGAATCTATTAAAAAAAAATCAACAACCATTCAATTACAAGGTGATAATAATTGTCTAAGCTAATAGAAGGCCAGGGATGCAATTCTGAGCTTAACATAGCCGTAAGATCTTAAGCACTGTGGACTGAAATAACCGCTAAAGGACATGATTGCTTATCTCCATCCCTCCTTCTAGGACCGAACCTTTGACGCCTCAGCCATCTGTTCCCAGCACCTGTGAAAGTTGCCAGAAAAAAAAACACACGCACACAGGATTGGAGCCAGCAAAACTCATAGCCATGGCCAGTTTCCTAGGGCAACAAGCCTAGCTGAAGAATGTGCATACAGGGTCCAGAGAGTCCTTCCTGGAAGAAGAGAAAACGAGGATGATGAGAACTCTTTCAACAATTTAGGTCTGAGATGCAAGACTGAAACCTACACCCAGGCATGGGTGTCAGTCTAACTCTTAAGCCTCTTTGGCTGTGACAGCAGACAACTGTATCATCTTGAAGCATCCCAGACCCTTGAGACCTCTCAAAAGGAGATCTCAGTGGTCAGGCACTACATAAATCTTAAGCTTGAATGACTCACTCCAGTTTATCATAAAAAAAAAAATCCTTGGAATACCTGCCCTGTACGGTCAGACAGCACTGGCCCATCACTTAGACATCTTTGCCACAGTGGTACTAGAAGTTTCTTAGTGTGCACCCCAGGAGCATGAACAAACCTGGAAAGTGAGCGTGCATTTGGAGAAAAAGGATCAGCATCCTCTTACACGCTCAAGCAGAAAGGACTCCTCTCTATTCCAGTGAAGTCTTACAGTTAGGAGCATGTTGGGAGCCCCAGCATCTTGCTACATGCCAAGAAGCTACCACTGGCCCTCTTAAGATGTCCACAGCTGCCTCTCTTCGCTGTTTGGTCCATGAGACGCCCTTCTGTCCATACTGCAGCATGTGCACCCATTACTGCTGACCGTCCTCTGTGTTCCCACTCTATTTTCAGTAAGATTCAATAACCATCTAATGAACAAATCCTACTGGGTCTATTCTCTGTGTTGAGAAATACATTTAGTGTATACATTTGAGAAGGAATATTAGTTCATATTTGACTGGCATAAACATCACATTTTTGACTGGTATAGCTTGAAGTTTCAGGGCATCATCTATTTGGTCTGACAGTAAATTTGTCAGCTCTTCTTCCAAATGCAACTGATCAGTGCTTCTCATTTTGGGTCTCTGTAATTGGGTAGGATTTACCTGGCCAACTTTCAATACCTGCCTTACCTCCTAGTGCAGAAAAACTCATAAACCCCTCAAGAGCCCTAACAGCCCAGCATTCTCTGCTCCACCTGCTTCACTGGGTGATGCCTCACTCACTCCATTTCACTCAAATTAGTAGCAGTCCTCAAGGTTTCTGCCACTTCAAATGCACAGCCAGCATAATGGCAAGCCAGGCTATCCATTAAAAGACTCTAAATGGCTTATTTACTTTCACTCTCTTAGAGAGATGATTCAGTGTTCTGCTTGGGAGCCAAATTGCATCCCAAGAAACTGATGTGTTTTCTCCCTTTGGATGTAATGTAAAAAATCTCTCTTGGGTTTCTATTGGATTCATGCTATTGTCAGTGGGATACTAAGAAAGTCTGGGCTGAATGTTTAAAGCCATATGGGAAGCATCCTGAAGGAAGCAGTGGAAATAAATAAAAAAAGATGCTCAAAGCTTCTGAAAGAATAAGTGAGCTGAGACTGAAAGTCTGGGAAGACAGCACCTTGTGGTACCTGCCTCACTAATGCAAATGTTTCAAACACTTATAGACTCAAGTTACCGTCTGTTCAGAAGGCTTTCTGTCCAGGTTGGTCATATCGTAAAGTTGTGTTGAAATACCCCGAATTACTGAAGTCTGCCCATTGTGTTAAATCCCATTGTGTGAAGGCAACAGGATTATCACCCTTGAGAACTCCACCGTTTAGAGTTCTCTCATATATGAGCAAGGAAAATCAAGGTCAAACTGTGACCAGTGGACAAACATTTCAAGGCCAACAGAGGAAAGAAACGATGGCTCCCTTCCCAGAACCAATCACAGAGAGGCACACCCCATCCACACAGTGTGTTGAGTACCACAGCCCATCACTTTGAGACATTGTTTTTCATTTGTCAAGGTTACTTGGCCACTCCTCATGTTAATGCATTCTTCTAAAGCTTTAACCAGCACAGTGCCTGGTGTACAGTCAGGGTTCAATAATACAAAACAAAACAACAGTGTGTGAGTACACACACCCTATCAGTGGCTGATTGTCAGAATTGCCACATGTGAACTCGTAGAATGAGAATCATAACCACTGTGCATCACTCAGCACTTTGTTAAGGAGCTGCTAGTGTCTGCCCTTTTTTCTTACCATTCCATCCTTTAGAGGTCTTCAGAAACTAACGAGCCCAAAGTCACTGAAATTTAAAATGCAGATTTCCCATTAGCTGTGGCAAGGGAAAGTGCTTCTGCATGCTTTGTGCTTTACTCCTTACCTTGAAACCTATGCTCCAAAAAGATACTCTTTAAAAACCAAAAGATTCCTCCATTGCCAATGAAGTGAGGCGACCCCTGTGACCCACAGCATATATGAGAAGAGCTGCCAGGGACTGTAAAATATAGATCGAGATGAATCAAGACTCAGAATGCCAATACATAACACCTCAGGTCCAGAACAGAGCACAGAACTCCCCAAAAGCATATCAAAAAGATGGATCCATTGCACGCATGGCTGGGAGGGACTTGGGCAGCTCCAGAGCAGAAAGGAGTCCTGTCCAGGAGCCCTTCTGGCCAGTCAGTGTAGAATAGTGAGGGAGAGGGAACTAATGAAGGAGCCCTGTCGGGCTGACCGCTGACTCAGCCTCTTGGACAACGGTTCTTCTCCTGCAAGCCTGGGAAGGAGCAGGGGACCTCAGTATACACCATGAATCAGAAAGCCAATAAAATCAGAATGCCTCACCCTTCTATGAATCAGAAAGCCAATCAGAATGCCCCACCCTTCCACCAAGGCTCAGAGACCATCACAGAAGAGGGGCAAAAAATTTGGAAGAGCCAGATGTTGGGGAAGATCAGATGGAACCAGTGTTGTACCTGACAAGATCGCATGAACTCACAGCAGCATGAGGTCAAGTTACTCAATATTCCAGCAGGAGCAGGAGCTCAGGGGCAAAGCCCCTAACTAAGGTGCTACTGATAGTCGGTGGCTTGGGGAGGGGACAGAGACCTTTTTTATTCTAAAGGTGTGGCCCTTGGTAGATGGACAATGCTCCAGGGGGCAGTCCCACACCTAGGAGAACATATGGTCAGTGTAAACTTGGACTCAACCAGCTATTAAAAATAAAAGAAGAGCCAGGTGGTGGTGGCACCCACCTTTAATCCTAGCACAGTAACAGGCAGATCTCTGTGAGTTCAAGGCCAGCCTGGTCTACAGAGAGAGTTCCAGGACAGCCAGGGACACACAGAGAAACCCTGTCTCAAAAAACAAAAAAATAAAAAATAAAAGAGAACATGAAGTTGGGAGGGCTTGGGGAAAAGGGGGTAGATCTGAGAGAAGCTAGGGGGAGGAGCAGAGGTAAATATGATCAAAACACAATAGAAAATTCTCAGAATTCAACTAAAAATTTTAAAAAATCATTTTTAAGTGTAAGAAGGCAAGGAGAGAGTGTGGAACATGTACAGAGGCAGGGGGACCCCACTGAGAAAACAGAGTCAGACAAATTGTCCCTCATCCAGTAAGGCAGGACAGACAACCTCCCCTCTCAGAATTAGGCTCAGTGTGATACCGAGAAGAACAAAGAGAAGACAGACAATGGGAGAGGACAAAAGGCAGGCTGGTGTCAGAGCTGGGGAAGGAGAGCAGGCGCTCGAAGAGCTCTTTGTGAGTGTGACATTAGAAGTCACACAAGAAAATAGGTGTGACCAACACATGTGGAACACTTGGGAATTCCATTTTCAAAAGTAGAACCAAGTTATCAACGTGATTATAGAGAAAAGAGAGTATAAAAGACCAAGATTCAAAATGTACAGCAACCAGGCAACAGCCCCACTCACCCTGTCAAAATATACAAAAGGAGTTAAGGAGAAAAAAAAACTTCCAAAGTTAGCCGAGATTAAAACTAACATTTTTTAATTCTGAAATTTAAATAAAAAAAAAAAAGGATTTAAGGGCCTAGGGAAATGGGCCAGTCAGTTAAAAACCTGCCGTGCAGCATAAGGACCCCAGTTCACATCAAAGGCCCTGACATAGTGTGGGGATGGGGCCCAGATAGAGACAGGGGGATGTCTAGAATTCACTGGCCAGCCAGCCTAGGCAAATCAGTGAGTTCCAAATTCAATGAGTCTCAAAAAGTAAGGTAGGGGGAGATTGTGTGCAGACACATGTACACCCTCACACACGTGCACATACCTATAGACACATGTACACCCATCACAGAAACATACACACACACACACACACACACACACACACACAAAGAGAGAATGTATAAAAATTTAACAAAGTCAAGATGTGACTCTTGAAGAAAAGACCTTGATAAACTCTTAGCAAGTCTAATAAGATAGGAAATATAAAAATCAAAAATACTAATTTCAGAAATGATAATATATCCTGTAGATATTAAAATAGGGGAATAATAAATTTGGCAAATTGGATGGAATAAATTCCTCAAATAACACAAATTTCCAAAGTTGATTCCAGAAATAAGATATCAGTGTGGCTTAAAGAAATTGTGTCTTTAATGAAAAGTCTCCTTAGAAAGGAAACTCCCAAGACAGGCATGGTGGTTCATGCCTTTGATCCCAGCACTCAGGAGGCAGAGGCAGGTGGATCTCTGAGTTCGAGGCCAGCCTGGTCTACAGAGCAAGACCAGAGTTCCAAGATGGCCAGGGCTACACAGGGAAACTCTGTCTCAAAAAACCAAGAAAAAAAAAAAAGGAAGGGTGGGGGGAGGAAGGAAGGGGAAGGATGGAAGGGGAGTGGGGAGGGGAGGGGAGAACTCCTTTGTACAGTGGCGTGCATGGGCCCTGAGCATTCCTGGGTGTCCTTGCTGAGTATGCTGGCACAAGGTCCAAGGACCCTAAAACCAAGCAGTTTCATGACCAGCCAAATCAATCAAAGCAACTCCAAAGAATCCAAGCACGTTCACTCCCCCAGGGAGGAAGAGGGTGTCTGTTGCTAGCTCAGAAAGGATCTGAGCTAGTCGTCCTGGGGTTCTCAACCACAGGGCAACCCACTGCATACACAGCCACCACCTGATTCCATCTCTTCACCCTGAGGCATCTAAGGCAGGGGAGGTCACTGCTGTCTGCTGTGCCGGGAGTTCTAAACAACTTTGGGTGACACATTGGGTCTCATTGTCTACTTCCAACCCCTATGGATTTTGCAAGATTTACTCTTTGCCATTCTGACGTGGGCCAACTTTAAGAAAGAAAAAAATGTCAACGGCCGGGCGGTGGTGGCGCACGCCTTTAATCCCAGCACTTGGGAGGCAGAGCCAGGCGGATCTCTGTGAGTTCGAGGCCAGCCTGGGCTACCAAGTGAGTTCCAGGAAAAGGCGCAAAGCTACACAGAGAAACCCTGTCTCAAAAAACCAAAAAAAAAAAAAGTCAATATTAAACAAAATCATCAGAAAATGGAAGTAGAGAATGTGCTTTCAGCTCATTTTAGGAAGCCAAATTCAACACTTTAGAAGAAAAAGAAAACCCATGGATCAATGTCTTTTACAAACTTAGAGCTTTAAAACCCTCAGTGAAATATTTTAAAAGCTCATCAATAAATGAAGAGAACAGTATTTCAGGATGAGGTGAGATTTATCTCAGTAATTGAATATCAACTCAATACTTGAGAATCAGAGAAATTAACCAGAAGGCATTATTTACATGTATAAAATATTCAAAGAACAAACTTGATTAAAAAAGGAAAATTCAGTCTACGTGATTCGCCATATTTACACAATAAAGACAAAAATCATTATCACTGTACATGCAAAAGAGAAATTGGACAAAACACAACAACTATTCCTTATTATAAAAACTGTCAACAGACTAAAGACACAACTTCCTCAATTTAATAAAGGTATCTCTAGCTAACATCACACTTGACCATGTGATGTTATAGACCTCACAGGCTTTAATGCTATGCTGAAAATTCTAGGCAAGCAGTAGGACAGGAAAGATAAACGGCAAAAGAACGATAAAGTGAAAGACAAAATCATCTTCACGTGTAGACAACACAATTAAAGGGTGGATTTAAAAGGTGAGAGGGTCTGCAGAGAAGGTCAGTGGCTAAGAGCATGTGTCGCTCTTGTAGAGGACATGAGTTTAGTTCCCAGCACCCACATCAGGAAGGTCACGGCTGCCTGTAACCCCTGCCTCAGGTTTCTGTGGGCACCTGCACACATGTGTGTCCACCCGCATGCAGACATACAGTTAAAACAGAACATAAAATTAAATAGCATTAGAATAATTCACTGTATAACTATTGTTAGATTATAATAACCATAACTATAGTAACTACTATTAGAATTAATAAATAATGTTCTAGAATGTATTATTGACAAACAAGAAGAATATATATGTGTTTTATATATATTATATATTGTATATATATTTTATATATATATTACCAAACCAACTGCAAAATGAATATTTCTTAAAGCACCACGTTCACTGGCATCAAAGTACATCGGAGTCTGAGGAATAAATTTATTCAAAGATATATACAACCTGAACACTGAAACTTCCAAAACATTACTGAGGAAAATTAAAACAGGCATAAAGAAATGTATACATAAACCATTCCCATAGACTCTAAAGTCTCAGTGTCAGGTAGCTGTCAATGCTTTCAGACTGACCTAAAATTGGCATAATTCCTCTTAAAATCTCAGCATGGATTTTGTGCAAATTAACAAACTGCTTCAAAACTGTATATGAAGATGCAATATTTTACCACAGTGCCTTTCTAAATTGCCAAGTAAGTGTGCATAATCATTTGGGTGTAATTTGAATCATGTTAAGAATTTGAATTTTGTAGTAGTGTAAATCACTGATAAGGTAATGTCTTTATGATATATACATATATCGAGGGAGACGGAAAGAGAACAATTAGAAAATGCCAAGTTACATCATATGGTTTCAAAACTTATTCTAAAGCTTCAGACATTACAGGGTTCATCTCAGATGTACACAGAGAACAGTGGGCATGAATGCCCAGAAACCGATCTACACAGGCACATAGCTGATTTCTAAGGAAAGCACCAAGGCAGCTTAATGCTAAAATAAAATCTTTACAACAAATGACACTAGGAAAACTTGATGTCTGTGGTGAGGCCCTAAACAGGACACCTTTATCAATTCCCCACCCAGCAAAGGCTCAGAGAGCATCAAGGAAGAAGAGGCAGAAAGGACATAAGAGCCGGAGGATAGGGAGGTGTGCCGTGAAATGATGTGGACATGACAAGCTGTCACATGCATGAACTCAGAGAGGCTGTGGTTTCCTGCACAAGATCACAACAGACGAAATTCCAGCACTGATGGCAGTGCATGGTTGCTGGGAGAGGGAAAAGCATTCTTCATGAAGGTTGTACCAACTGGGGGGACTTCGATGCTCCAGTCGATGCCCCTACACCCATGTATGTATGGGTGGCACTAACTGGACTTAGTAAGTTATCAAAAAAGGAAAAAGAAAGATGTTAAGTTGAGACGCAGACATGTTAGAGGAGATAGGAAGGAACTAGAATCTATGTGATGATCCTTCATTGCACACATGTATGAATTCTCAAGAATAAAGGAAAATTAGATAAGAACATGAGGAATTTATTGTTTGACATTAGACAAACACGAATAAATAGGATGAAGAAATTAAATGGAAAAAAAAAAGAAAGAAAATGAAAAACATTGATAAAGCCAGTTTGGGTGACTATTCATGTTGCTTTTAAGACATGAAAATATGTAGCAAACATGGTAAACATATGTAACAAATGCTTTAAAGCCTTTCTTGTCAACAGTAAAACTTTGGAGAACACATTGTTTTATACATTTATACATACATACATACATACATACATACATACATATATACATACATACATACATACTGGAGACAAGGTTCTCCTCAGACTGGCATCAGGCCTCAGTCTTTTCTTTCTCCCTCCATGAAACTCCTACAGAAATTCCAACTTCTTGGGGCAACTTATTTCAATCATCAAAGGCGGGCATAAATGTTTCTTTAGAATTATCTTAATTTCTGCCAGGATGGTGATATGCTTACCCAGTTCATGTATACTGATTGTAGCAAAGTTGTACAATTTCTATAATTGGATTAGAAACTTTTCTTCTGTTTGCTGTCTTGGCATTTTTCACTTAATGTTTTTATTAATTCTTTGAGAATTTTATACAATGTATTTTGATGATAATCACCCCCACTTTTCCACTCCCTCCCAATTTCGTGTCCTCTTTTGTTGTCTGCTCTCTTTGTTTTTTAGATATATTTATTTATGCACGTGGGTGTTCTGCCTGCATGTATGTATGTGTGCCACGTGTATGGCTGGTGTCTGCAGAGGTCAGAAGAGGACATTGTATCCACAGGACCTGGAGTTACAAATGGTTGTAAGCCACCATGTAGGTGCTGGGAACTGAACTATGTCCTCTGTAAAAACAACAATGTTCTTAACTGCTAAACCATCTCTCCAGGTCCTGTTGGGGTCTTTAATAACCCACTAGGTCTAATGTGTGCTGCCCATATATTCATGGGTGTTGGACCCTCCACTGGAGTGTGGTTGCCCTACCAGGAGTCACACCTTAACGAAAGCTCACTCTCCCTCCCCCAGGAGCCATGGACTGCCAATAGTTCCTCAGCTGGGGGTGCAGGCTCGTGAGCCCCTGGCCCTCTGTGCTGTTGTATGACTGCTTCTGCTTTGACCTTGGACAGGTCTTATGAAAGCGTCCATACCTTCTGTGAGTTCCTGAGGCCATTAGTCCTGTCGTTTCCAGCTGCAAATGCCTTGCCCTGGGCCTCCCTGATCACTGGCTCTTACGGTCACTCTATTTCCTCTTGAATGATGGTCCCCGAGCCTCCAGAAATTCAATACATTTATTATTTTTACCTCATATTATTTATTATGTTTATAACTTGAGATATACCTAGTTGCAATAGTTAATATGCTATTTATTCTTTCAAAACACAAAATCATTCTTTTCATCCACGTTTGTTTCAAAGTAACTGTGTCCAATTAATGTAAATGAGTGTTAAAATGCAAATTTGTACACCACATAACATACCCATCAGTCTCGAACAATGCACAATTGTTTTACATTTCTTCAAGATCACAAATGTACCGGCTTGTGAGTGATTCACCCTGCTGCAAATCTGAATTCCTAACATCATTCAAATTACACTCAAATGATTATGCACATTTAGCTCACAATTTGGAATCGGCAGTTTGGTAAAACACTGTCGTTGCCGCAAAGCTGGCTGCACAACACAGAGCCTTAAACGTATCGCTTGAAGTCTGGGCACCCGTTCAGCGGTGCTAACTGTGTTTCAACAATAAAAAAATAATGCTTGCCATCTTAGGACTGCCAAACAGACATGGTTCTGAGTGCATGTTACACATTTTAAAAATAATCACTATCCGCGTTGCTCTCTGCTTCTAACTCTGCAAGTCTCTTTGACTCCGCGTTCTGGAGCAAAGACAGCCCTATTTGTAGGACACTAGCTGGCAGCAGGAGTAGAGAGTCGAGAGAAAGGCACCAAAACTCAGCTTTGCTTGCTCCACCAAAATAGAATTTTGTCCCTTAATTTCTCAGCTCAAAATTCTATCCAGCGCTGTGGTGTGTGTGTGTGTGTGTGTGTGTGTGTGTGTGTGTGTGTGTGTGTGTGTGTGTGTGTGTGTTGGGGGGAGTGGGGTTGCTCATGCATGGATTATCTTTCTCAATCACTCTCCATCTTATTTTTCTGAGACCAGATCTATCACTGACTATGGTGATATTTTATTTGTATTAAAATATTATTTGTATGTTAATAAATAAAGTTGCCCGGGGGTCAGAGCTACTAGCAAGCCATAGGAAAGCAGGGCAGTGGTAGCGTACGCTTGTAATTCCAGCACTTGGTAGGCAGAGCTGGGTAAGTCTCTGTGTGTTCAGGGATACAGCCATTATTGGATACACATGCCTTTAATCTTAATACCAATCATGGAAAACCTGGAGGCCTATACAGACAGGCTGTGAGGAGGCGGTCATGTGGTTGGGTTTACAACCAATGAGAAGGCAGGACAGGAACTCTATATAAAGACTTTAACACAGGGGTAGCTCTGGTTCGGAGAGGTAGGACCACCGCAGGAGGAAGGGTAAGGTTTTAGCTCTTAGCTCTGACCTCTTGGCTTTCGTCTTTGCATTGGTTCTGTGTTTATTATTTAATAAGAAGGTTGGATACATCTACATTTGGCGCCCAACGTGACAAGAATTCATTAAAAACCGCTTGGCTTGGCTTGGCAGCAGGTCCGGTTTCCAGCCTGGGCAGCCGTAGCTTGGGCCCAGGCCTGACTGACCCGCAGCTGGAGCTACTTGCAACTGCTACAAACAACTCAGACCTGCCCTGCTGAACAGGGCCCCTGCCTGTAAAGCCAAGGCTTGACTCGGCTCAAGCGGCTACACTGTCTCTCTCTCTCTCTCTCTCTCTCTCTCTCTCTCTCTCTCTCTCTCTCTCTCGCTGGATTCACACCTCGAACACCAGGTGGCTGTGAAATTCCCTGGGATTCTACTGTTCTACCCAGACTTGGTAAGTCAATTAACATATCTATTTAAAAGAGAATTTTTTTCTACATTAAAAAAAAATGGGCTTTATGTGTACATTGGAAGAAAATTGGGCTTTGTTTGAAATTTTAGGCACTCTGACAATGGAACAACTATATGAAAAGATTAATATTGATCGAATTATTCAGTTTATTACTTTTCTTATCCTCATTTTACTATTTAAAAAGATCGTCAACTTAAGTGCCAGGATAACAGTCTTAGAAAAACTTGTTAAACCGGTAAAAATGAATTATAGAGAAATTCAAATTCAGACAGAAGAAATAAATAGTGAAGTTGTTTCAAAATTGGATCGTAAGGTTACAGAAAGAAAGCCAGTTTTCACACAATCACCCTTAATTTATCCAGTAGCCGTACAGCAGCTACCTGATGAAGAGAATGAACAAAATACTTGGGTTCCAGTTGAAATGTTAGACTTACGAAGATTTAAGGAGGCAATAGCATCTTATGGCATGCACTCCCCATATGTAAAGCAAATGTTAAACACCTGGTCAACTTGTAATAGGATTATACCAAAGGACTGGCGGGAATTGGCACAGGCTGTTCTTGAACCGGGACAAAATCTCCAGTGGAAAATGTGGTTCAGTAATGAGGCTAAAAATATAGAAAGACAATGGAGGGATAGCGGAATACAAGTCTGCCAGGATCAGCTTATTGGCAAAGACCAATATGCTTCAGTACAAACACAATGTTCATATGATGTCCAAACCCTACTTCTATGTAAAACGGCAGCTTTGAATGCATGGGACAGAGTTGAAGAACCAGGAAAAAAAACTGAGTCATTTACAAAGGTTATACAGGGCCCCAAAGAATCTTTCACAGATTTCTTACAAAGATTGACTTCAGCAGTACAAAAAATGGTCCCGAATTCAGAGGCTAGTCAGATAATAATTGAATCTTTAGCCTTTGAGAATGCAAATGCAGCGTGCAAAAGAATAATTAGGCCGTTAAAGGCAAGATCTGCACCTTTGGAAGATTGGATTAGAGATACAGTTAATGTAGAGGCTTATGACCATGATGATATGTGGGTAGGAAAAGCAATTTCAAAAGGTTTGAGCAATGTTAGATGTTTTGGATGTGGAAAGCAAGGACATTTGAAAAGGGATTGTAAATAGGTCATTCCTAGAAATAATGTTTATTCAAGGAACACTGGCAACAGAATGCCCCTTCCTTCTGGAGTATGCAGAAGGTGTGGTAAGGGAAAACACTGGACCAACGAATGTAGATGAACAAGGGACAGACAGGGTAACCCTCTGCCTCGAGCTTCGGGAAACTCCCAGAGGGGCCTCAGGCAGGCCCCCACAGTAAATCCAGTTCAAACCTTTCCTGCAGTTGTAGAGGAAACCCCTATTCAAAGCAACTAAATAACCAAATGTCTATTGGAATAAATCATGTTAGTCGAGATGATGAAACAGAGAAAATAGGAAATACAGGAAAAAACATAAAGAAAATTTTTTGGCAAACTTCTATTAATGAACAAAGACCAAAACTAACAATAAAAATAAATGGTGTTTTGTTGTCTGGTCTGGTAGACACAGGTGCTGACATTACCATAATTGCACCAGAATTTTGGCATCCAACTTGGCCTCTTCAGGAGGTAAACATTCAACTCTTAGGAATTGGGACATTATCTAGAGTGAAACAAAGTGTAAGATGGCTTGAATGTATAGGTCCAGAAGGACAGAAAGGAAAATTAAAACCATATATGGCTAACATAGCTATGAACCTGTGGGGTCGAGACTTGTTACAACAATGGAATACTCAGATTAATATCCCTCCAATCTCAGAAACAAATCATAAATTAGTACATGTTTCTGAGAGAAATATTAAAAGATATTATTCTAATGAGTGCTCACCAGCCATCCATGTCATACAAGAACAGGGCACAACAACTGATAATCTTCCAAAATCATTAACAGCTCTACCTTTAAAATGGTCAACAGACAAGCCTGTATGGGTTCAGCAATGGCCTTTAACAACAGAGAAACTCCAGGCTTTACAAGAGCTGGTGGAAGAACAGTTAAATGCTCATCATATTGAAGAATCAACCAGCCCTTGGAATTCTCCTGTATTTGTTATAAAAAAAAAATCTGGTAAATGGAGAATGGTAACAGACCTTAGAGCAATTAACAAAGTAATTCAGCCAATGGGCTCTTTACAATCTGGAATTCCTTTACCTACTCTGTTACCAAAAGGCTGGCCTCTCATAGTTATTGATTTAAAAGACTGTTTCTTTTCAATACCCTTACAAGAAAAAGACAGAGAAAGATTTGCTTTCACAGTGCCTACTTATAATAATTCTCAACCGGTTAAAAGATTTCAATGGAGGGTTCTCCCACAGGGAATGTTGAATAGCCCAACTTTGTGCCAATATTTTGTACAACAGCCATTAGAAGTGGTACGTAAAAAATTTCCTAAATCTATAATTTATCATTATATGGATGACATTTTATTAGCTGATTCAAATGCAGATACTTTAGAAAGAATGTTTGAAAAAGTAAAGAAAATTTTGCCTTGCTGGGGATTACAAATTGCTTTAGAAAAGGTACAAAGAGGAGATTCTATTAATTATTTAGGATATAAAATAGAACTTCAAAAAATTAGACCTCAAAAAGTGCAAATTAGGAGAGATCGACTACAGACTCTTAATGACTTTCAAAGATTATTTGGAGACATTTCTCATCTAAGAACTATTGTTGGGGTAAAAAATGATGAACTGAATAATTTGTTTAAAACCTTAGAAGGTGATAAGGACTTAAATAGTCCAAGAGAATTATCACCTGAAGCTGAGAAAGAATTGGCCTTGGTAGAAAAGAAAGTACATGAAGGGCACGTAGATCGTATTAATCCAAAGCTGGATTGCATTTTGGTTATTTTACCTTCTAGGCATTCCCCAACAGGAATATTAATGCAAAGGGAAGATATTATATTGGAATGGATATTTTTACCAAATAAACCAAATAAAAAATTAAAAACTTATGTGGAAAAAATCTCTGACTTGATTTGGAAAGGAAAATTGAGACTTCGTCAATTAGCAGGAATAGACCCAGCAGAAATTGTCGTACCTTTAACTAAGGAGGACATTGAAAAATTATGGATAGAAAATGAAGCTTGGCAAAAAGCTTGTAGTAATTTTTTGGGAGAAATTAACAGCAAATATCCCAAAAGCAATAGAATTGATCTTATAAAGAGAGCTGATTGGATCTTGCCTCGAATTGTGAGGAAAAAACCCATATCTGGAGTTCGTACATTTTATACAGATGCCAACAAACAAGGAAAGGCAGGTTACAAATCAGAAAATTTAAGTAAAATGGTTCAAAGTTCTTATAATTCAGTTCAAAAATCAGAATTGTATGCTATTCTGTTGGTATTAATGGATTTTTCAGAACCTCTCAATATAGTAACTGACTCTCAGTATGCTGAAAGAGTAGTATTACATATTGAGACTGCAGAATTTATCCACGATGCTTCAGAATTAACTTCATTATTTATTCAATTACAAGATACAATCAGAAAAAGGAGTCATCCTTTATATATAACTCACATCCGATCCCATACTGGTCTGCCAGGCCCTCTAGCACAAGGCAATGATGAGATTGATAAATTATTGATAGGAAATGTGCTGGAGGCCTCAGAATTTCATTAAAAACATCATGTAAATAGTAAATGTTTAAAAAAGGATTTTTCCATAACCTGGCAACAAGCCAAAGAAATAGTAAAGAAATGTCCTACTTGTTCCTTCTATAATCAAACACCATTACCAGCAGGATGTAACCCAAAGGGTACTCAGAGGAATGAAATCTGGCAGATGGACATGTTTCACTTTGCAGAATTTGGAAAACTGAAATATGTACACCACACTATCGATACTTATTCAGGATTTCAATGGGCAACTGCTTTGAGTTCTGAAAAAGCTGATTCTGTAATCACTCATTTGCTAGAAGTTATGGCCATTATGGGTATACCTGCACAAATCAAAACTGATAATGCTCCATCATATGTCTCTGTTAAAATGAAACAGTTTTTTGCCTATTATAATATAAACCATGTTACAGGTATACCACATAATCCTACAGGTCAAGCAGTTATAGAAAGATCAAACAGAACTCTAAAGGATATGCTAAATAAACAAAAAGGAGTAACAAAAACCCCCAGAAATAGACTACATAATGCTCTATTAACTTTGAATTTTCTCAATGCCAATGAGAAAGGAACAACAGCTGCAGAGAGACATTGGATAATAGAAAAAACTACAGAATTAAATCAACCTATATACTTTAAGGATGTGCTGACCTCAGAATGGAAACCAGGGTATGTGTTACGTTGGAGACGAGGTTTTGCTTTTATTTCTACAGGAGAAGATAAGCTGTGGGTACCATCAAAATTGATAAAGGTTCGATTTGAACAAGAGAGACCTCTTAATTAGAGGAGGTGATAGTTCATCAACTATCGTAAACATCCAATTTAAACTAACTTACACCAGTAACACATGCCTTTTCATTTAATCAGATAACTTGTCAAAAAGGAACATCCCCAAAAAACCTTGGGGAAAGGTTTTTGTTTTTGTCTTTTAGGAGAATGAAGGTTAACGAATTTGAAGAACACTGGACAAATGAGACAACTGAAGAAAAGGGACAAATCATCTATCCTAAGAAACAGAGTGAAATGGCGTATGGGTATGTTATCTAAAAAAATTTTATGTCTTCCTAAATGTTTGTTTCTGCTTTTCTTTAAAGATTTAACACTATTTAACTTCTAATAGTCCCAGTTCAATTAAAATTTAAAGCTGACTTTGGAGTTGAAGAATGGCTCTCTCCTTCTTTAAACTCAAGCATGTTGTTAAAAGGAAAATGCAAACTCCCTGTATCATGCCAGAAGAAAAGAGCCATCTTCTGCTATGGGACAGGAGAAAAGCCAAATTAATTAAGGGACTATTCTATTATGAATCTCAACTTTTTGATTCTATTCTGATTCTTTAAACTTTTCTTAAAGTATGAATTTTATATCAAAATTTACAAGATCAATATATATGAATATATATACATTTTAAACTTTGTTAAGCTATAAATGGTCATATAGAGTACTAACTAATTCTAAAAAGTCGCATATATAGTCTTTGTGTTCGAGTCTCTTATCAGTTTTTTGCAGGAAATCACGGTTAGGCCTAACATCAACTGAAGTCTCCAGGAAGAAGATGGGGCCCCACAACAACAACAATTCCACGTGGACAATAATAACATCACTAAGCTGACAAACATCATCTACAGATCAGCTTTGAACTACAAAGTGCTCAGAGCAATATTGAGAAGAGCTAGCTGAGATGATCCAGTCTCAAAGACTACTTGAATAAGGATTTGAGATAAACCCTGAATTTTGGCATTATACACAGACTGGATAACGAAGGATATATTTACCTTTCCTAGAATTTGACAATTAACCTAAAATTTTTCTTTCAGGATAAAGATACCTTCGCCCATACCCAGCAGGAAGCAATTTCAAGAATACGACGCCCACATTCCCAAAGAGGTGGTGTGGGGCGGTTGGTTTTTTTGGTCTTTTAATGGGTTTTGGGTCTGGGATAATTTTCATTGATTAGGGGGGTTGGTTACAAGTTGTTATCAAGGGTTAGGAAAAAGGCTAAGCAAAGGAGATTAGATTTAAGGTTCTTATTTAAAAAAAAAAGAAAGAAAAGAAAAATGTAAATACTTTACATTGGATTGGATTGTTTTATATTGTATACAAATTATATATATTGAAATTGATATTGTTAGAAAATGTTATATATATTTTTCTAATTGTACCGTTCATCTAACAATGTAATGCAATTTTCTGATCCTTGAATGTTATTACCAACTATTAGGATATAAAGAAATGAAAGTTAGTAGTTAGATATTATAATAGAACTTGTAGTTATATTAGGTATGTTTTCAAGATTGAGTAGATATATTTTAGATAGACAGGTTATCTTCAAACCCTTCAGAGATCTACAGAATATGGCATTTAAAATGTTTTAATAACTTAGAAAATTTTTCTTTTTTGTTATGACTATGAGACATGTCGGCTCCTGGCAGTACCAATCTACTTCAGAGAAAATATGGGCATTGAAGAAACTGCATATGGAGTTAACTTTCATTGTGGCAAAAGTTAGCCACTGGACAACAAAGTATCCTCGAATCAACAGGACAAAATGGACAAACAGGACATAAAACAAAGGATTACTGATTCTTGCCAAAACAAGTGTGGTTATGGCTTTATCAAAAGGCATCTTCAGAGGCCAGGACAATATGGCACCATCCCTGAAGTGGCCTTCGCAATTCGAAAAAGGTATAGTGCCCTTTTCTTCGAAGGCAGCTGAACAGGCAGTGGGCCGATGGCCTCTGATGTGCAATGGAACAGCAGCTGAAACAGTTATTCTTGAAGAGTAACTAAGCTCACGCCTCTCAATAGTAGACTGGCATTTGATGGAGGGATATGGAGAAGAATGGGATGCTGAGATGAAGCCATATATACACAGCCAAGAAGAATGGACAGCTGAATTAAAAAACCATCAACAATTTCCAGAATTTAAAATCCTGAATCATGACATGACACTAGTGGAATTCAGGTGTTTCTGGTACATGGACTACTCTCACTCAATGTGAGGCTGAACTGTTGACCTTGTGTACATCCTACTTCACAAATGAGTCTGTCAGATATGCTAAGCCTATAGGCTGAAGATGATGCCCCAGCACTTCGGAGAAACCTCAGGTGACTGTCCAGACAGCTGTCTGTTTCTGTCAACTCACAAATTTTTTGGAAGTTGCTTATGTGCACTTCCTGTTTTTATTTTTGTTAGCTAATATTATTTCCTTCTTGGGTCTCTGAGGGAGTTGAAGATTAGTTAGTTATAGTTGAAGTTTAGTTAGTTATAGTTGAAGATTAATTAGGATACATTTTGGACTTACCAAAATAGGATAGATAATGAAATTATTTTCTCTGAATTTGTCAAATACAAATGGACTAGACATTGTTTAGGTATTTATTACTTGTATATATTGTATATAGTTATTGTACTTTTGTATATAGTTTTTCTTATATTAGTTATAAGCTTTTTCTTTTTTTCCTTTTTATTAAAATAGAAAAGGGGAAATATGGTGATATTTTCTTTGTATTAAAATATTATTTGTATGTTAATAAATAAAGTTGCCCGGGGGTCAGAGCTATTAGCAAGCCATAGGAAAGCAGGGCAGTGGTAGCATACGCTTGTAATTCCAGCACTTGGTAGGCAGAGCTGGGTAAGTCTCTGTGTGTTCAGGGATACAGCCATTATTGGATACACATGCTTTTAATCTTAATACCAATCATGGAAAACCTGGAGGCCTATACAGACAGGCTGTGAGGAGGTGGTCATGTGGTTGGGTTTACAACCAATGAGAAGGCAGGACAGGAACTCTATATAAAGACTTTAACACAGGGGTAGCTCTGGTTTGGAGAGGTAGGACCACCGCAGGAGGAAGGGTAAGGTTTTAGCTCTTAGCTCTGACCTCTTGGCTTTCTTCTTTGCATTGGTTCTGTGTTTATTATTTAATAAGAAGGTTGGATACATCTACAACTGACTTTGACCTGAAGTTCACTGTTTTCAGCTAGATTGGCGGGTCACCAAGCCCCAGCAAGCCTTCTCTGCTTCCCAGTTCTAGAATTACAAGCATGTACTGGTCTATCTGACTTTCACATGGCTGCAAGGATCAAACTCAGTCTTATGTCTACACAGCAAGCTCTTTACCAACTGAGCCAACTCCTTAGCCTACCCCTCCCCTAAAAGTAGGTCTACTGTTGACACTATTAAATGAATCACTCCTGCTGCTGACCAGGACATTCTGTTGACAGTGAGGATACAGAGGCTAGGACCCAGAACACAGTGTAATGCCATGAAGGAGCCCCAAATCTGAACTTAGGCAATGCCTCTGCACATGCTTTTTGCCTCTTTAAGCCACAGCCTTCTCAGTTGCAAACTGAAGCTAACATGATTGGCAGGGCTGTGCTGGGAGAGTGGAGTAGAATATGTACTGTAAGTCTCATGTGTCTGGAAAACAGACCCTCCATAAATGTAAGTGTTCTCCCTCCAACTCATCTTCAAAGATCTTAAAATAAGGGGCAAGAAGAGACAGACAATTTTCCAGTCATTTGCAATTTAAACATTCCAGGTAAGTCCTTTTCTCTCTCTGAAACACATTCATGGAGATGAATAATTTAATGTTTTCCAAATAAACCATTACAGGTAATTAGAAAACATTGAGGTGACAGTTTTATCGCTCCTAAAAGAGAAAATTCTTTTGCAAGTTAATCAAGAAAGATAAAACTGAAGAAAATGTTAATGTCATTAGCCCTGTTTTTAAAAAGTAAGTATTTCTATATGCAATGCAAAAACAAAAATCTTCAAAGGTATAGCATAAAAAGCAATCTGGTAAAAATATGTATACTCGCCGGGCGGTGGTGGCGCACGCCTTTAATCCCAGCACTCGGGAGGCAGAGCCAGGCGGATCGCTGTGAGTTCGAGGCCAGCCTGGGCTACCAAGTGAGTTCCAGGAAAGGCGCAAAGCTACACAGAGAAACCCTGTCTCGAAAAACCAAAAAAAAAAAAAAAAAAAAAAAAAAAAAAAATGTATACTCTATGTGACAAAGAGCTAAGAACATTAGTTATAAAAAGTCCATCAAAACCAATAACAAAAAGGCAAAAACACTCATTAGCAGAAAAAAACTGAGCCGAATGCAGGAAAGCTAGTTCACTCGGCCATCAACAGATGTTTGAAATCCTTCGATGCACCAACCCCTCTCCTGGTCCAAGGGAGAAGAGACGTGTAATAAATAACACAGGGGGAATCTCAGCATGCATGGAGAGGGACTTCCAGTAAAGAATGAGGTTAAATGCACTAAAAATCTAAACCAAGGAAATGCAAATTAGCATAGTGAGTTCCCATGCCTCTGGATAAAGACTGAAAGTTGGGTAGAGGCAGGTAAGCAGGAGGCGTTAGAGGTTTTACAGACTGTATTCATCTCTCTGACACCACCCTTTGAAGAGCTTATCTTGAGAAAGTGTGGAAAGATGCTCAGAGAAGGGTATGTTGCAGCCTTGGTTCTGATAATTAAGGAAAATGAAAATAGGGGCCGTGGAGATGGCTCAGTCAGGAAAGTGTTTTCCTTGCAAGCCTGAGGACCTGAGTTCAATTCCCAGAAATCATGTTAAAATGAAAGCCAGCCTTGGTAGAAGGAACTTGTAATCCTAGCATTGGGGAGGCAGGAATGGTAGATCCCTGGAGCTCACAGGCCAGCTAGCCTAGCCTGTGGCCTGAGGAACAGCATCTGAAGTTATCCTCTGACCTCCATATTCATACATAAATGCACGTGCATCCACATGTGTGTACACACACACAAAAAAAACAGGAAATAATCCAATAAATATGACAAATCTAAACAAGGAAATATAACAGAGGCATTAAAGGACTGTAATGCTAGCAGAATATGTTCATAAGACGTTAAGTTTTAAAACGCACATTTCTAAGCTGCATATATTATATGGCACCATGATTATGCCAACTAGGTGACATTAAGCATAGAAGAACAGGCTCTTAGATGACCACACATTCAAATACCACACAAATAGGGGAGCTGGGGGTGGGGCACCCCAGCTGGTTTGTTTGCTGTTTTGGGGGCGATGGCCAAACCTTTCCTGCACACTAAGCACTTGCTCTACCATTAGCGACATGCAGCCCAGGTTTTACCTTTTAGTATATACTTCTGTAGTTCCTAAATTATTTAGAGGAGACATTTTTATTTTGTAATCAGATTTAAAAAACTACAACTATTTGCCCAGTTTTGTTTTTTCCTTTGTTTCCTTTTTTTTTTTTTAGCTTACAATCTTAGAAGGAAGCCAGACCAACAGGAGAAACACAGTGATGTCCCACAGCACACATGTTCCTGGAACAAAGAAGCTCAGAGAAGGGGACACTCCATTTAATTGGAAACACTAATACCCAGATGCACCACATCTCTTCCCGGGCAGGCAGGATGTGTCTTTGCCTCAACCGATTCACAGAAAATGTCAGACTCAGTGACCAAGGAAACCAGGCTTTGGGGACCCTGGGAAGGTCTGTGAGCCAAGCAAGATTTTCAAGTAAAGCAAAAAGATTCTCAAGTGACACAGCCAGGCACGTAAAGGAATATAGGATGCCTGTGGAAAAAAACTCCCAATATTTGCCACAGTGGACCATCAAGGCCTAAGTCATTGAAGTTAGAACTGCTCTTTAACCAGGGCCCTTAAATTTTAATATATGAAATCCAATTTTAAATCCCATTTCTGCAAATCTATTATGACTGATTCCCACAACTCACACTGTCCCGTGGAGCATCTGGGTCCCTGCTCTCTTTGATTAGGTAGCCAAAAAATAATAATAATAATTTGTTATTTTTATTCCAAAATCATTCATCTTTCTGTCACCCACCATTACAGTTATCCCACACTGGGACCTTGAGGTTATCTGTGTTTCTTCTGCATCCCTTCATATTTCAATTTTTTATCAAAATAAAACTCTTTTATCTCCAAAATATGCACATCATATTCAAAACTAATTTTAAAATAGCCTTTTTAAAAATAGTCCTCCTAGCCGGGGCGGTGGTGGCACACGCCTTTAATCCCAGCACTCTGGAGGCAGAGCCAGGCGGATCTCTGTGAGTTCGAGGCCAGCCTGGGCTACCAAGTGAGTCTGAGGAAAGGCGCAAAGCTACACAGAGAAACCCTGTCTCAAAAAACCAAAAAAAAAAAAAAAAAAAAAAAAAGTCCTCCTGACCCACCTCATTAACAGTGTAAAACCTACTCATCAAATGCATATCATTATTCAGCGAATGTCATCATTTCCAAAAAGCATCTACATTCACGAGTTTAATTCTAAGGTGATTTCTTCTTCTTCTTCTTCTTCTTCTTCTTCTTCTTCTTCTTCTTCTTCTTCTTCTTCTTCTTTTTTGAAAAAGTACTAATTTGCCTTGGTAAAACAGCTGATAGGCTACTTCAAGAGCCACTGATCAGATGACAATAAATTAAATTTTAAAGATGGACCAGGCTGGGGAGATGGTTCTGTCAGCAAGGTGCTTGCTGCACACACATCAGGAGCCAAATTCCATCTCCAGCACCCAGGTAAAGGTCAGCTGTGGCTGAACACACCTGTCACCCCAGGCCTGGAAGGCAGAGGAAGGAGAATCCTTAGGTCTTCCTCAAATGGTCTAGCTGATTCGCCAAGCTCCAGGATCAAAGACAGAGCCTGTCTAAAAAAAAAAAAGATGTAGGATGATTGAGGAGATCCCCGGCATTGACCCCTGGCCTCCACCTACACACACATACACACGCATGCACGCACACCTGCACACGAATAAACACACATCTTGGATTGACTCTCCGCTTGACAGCATGTAAAACTGCCTTGGAGACAAATCTCGGGGCATGTCTTTGATTGGGTGCATTGAGGAGGGAAGACCCGATGCCAGACAGTAAAAAGAAAGACAGCTGAGCAGCAGCATCCACTGCTGCTTTCTGACTCCGGGCACCACGTGACTAACCTGCCCCGTCTTCCCTGCACCTCCGAGAACTGTGAGCCAAACAAACCCTTAAGTCTCTCCTTAAGTCAGGCATTTTGTCACCTCAGTGAGACAAGCAACTCTCACACACACACACACACACACACACACACACACACACACACGGGAGAGGGGGAACAACAGGAGCCATCCAAATCCGTGTTTATCCATGCTGTACTTCATGAGATTTCGATGTGTTTCACAGTGTGCTTGGCTCGGGAGAGAGAGGTTCCCATCTGCATGTGCCGCCTGAAGTAGAAGGGAAAGGAGTTCCGGCCTCCCCCTTTCCTGGTGCTAACTAGAAAGCACCAGATCTCCTATAGACCAGAGCAACGTCACCAAGACCTGAGTGGGTCCTGATGTCTCCCTAAGAGCTCTTATCTGGGGTTTCAGTAACTCGGAGACACTCAAAGGAGGCGGACTGGAGCTAGAAGACCTAGCTGGGGCACACGCGCAGGGGTCTGGTCTTGTTCATTGGGCTTCCGTTTCCCCTGGTGTAAAATGAGGGTGTTGGGTCTGGACTGGTCCTAGTATAAACTGGAATTTCACTGCCTCTTCAGACCCATCCTACAAATCTGGAAAGTCTAAGGTCTCCTCAGATTTCCACAGTGCTGGGAATTAGGGGCCCAAAACATGAGAGTCGCCTCTGGCTCTGAGCTTCCGCACAGGTATCTGTAACTGCAGAGACTGAGGATTCCTGCAAAGGGAAGCCGCTGTGGGCCCTCTCCATTCTGGCAGAGGGAACTTGAGTTCCATGTGAAGCACTGATATCATACTCAAGGAGAACAGGAAAAGAGCTGATCACTATGACTCATGATAGAGCCCTAAGTGTGAGGGACCAGGAGAAAGGCCTTCCAGCATCAAATGCTGAACGTGGTCCCTAGTCCACACCACACATGGCAAGGGAGCTGGGAGCTGGGCTTCCCAAATGCTCTGTAAGAACTTGGTCCAATCTCCTTCACCATGGACACGATCTCCTCAATGTGTTTTGGCTTTCCTAAGCCACACAAGCCTTCTTTCCACTGTTTATAATGTAAGCTTTCATTTACCTATGATCCAAAGAAAGAACTTTCTAGAAAGAACTCCTGGAAATAGTAGTAAATTGGTGAGGAATGTGAGCTCTTGGAGATAAAAAAAAAAAATACTTTAAACCCCAATCCAAGAATTGCCACCTCATCCTGGCCGACAGCCATGTAAAGTTTGACTAACCACCTTATGATGGGAAGGGACCATCATGGTGTCTCCATCAGAGGAGTGGATCGTGACAGTGAATGTGAATAACTGATCCAGCAACAGCTTGGAGGCAACGGCTTCATGAATGGCAGCTATTACATTTATTACTCCAAGCCCTATACTTATTCACAATGTCACAGGGCTCTGCAGCAGCTGACAGATGGTGATGAATAATGCTGAGAACAATCAAAGATAATATGCTCTCTGATGCTGTCACTCCTGCCCCATAAGGAAAGGAGAATATACTACATTAATCCTTCAGCCAGACCACTTCCATGGCGCAGCAAACAGCCGTGCCCAAATGACGTCCCTTCTGAACACCTACCTGGCAGATCCACCAAAGCTCTCTTTCATATACACCCAGTAACAGCCAACTCATTTCAATAAAACCATTGAGTCTGTATAATATGTAAAGTCCACTAACAAAAGATGCTAAGGAATCCTATTGAATGTTCTGATAAAGGTACATTGCAGAGCAGAGAGAATTAGAATTCACACTTCCCCCCTTGGACCTTAGAGATGGCTCAGCTGGTAAAGGTAATTGCTGCCAACCTGATGACCCGAGTTTGATCCCAGAGACACACATGGTGGGAGAAGAGAACTGACTCTCACAGGTTGTCCTCTGACCTCGACATGCACTGCATGACATGTGCACACATCCATGCGTACATACGGACACAAACACATACACTCACACAATGTAAATATACACATAAGTAAATGTACTTTTGTTAAAAGGCCCCCTCTTTGTACACAGCTAGATGCCCTGGCAAGGAGGGAATCAAAGATGATTTAGAGAGTCAAGCTTGTTGGGGCTAACTGCTCAGAGATAGAGTCTGTTGTTGTTGTTGTTGGATGGGGTGTGTGTGTGTGTGTGTGTGTACATGTGTGCAGGTGCCCACTGACTCAGAGGAGGGCATAAGATCCCCTGGAGCTGGAGTTACAGGCACTTGTGAGCTGCCCCATATGGTGCTGGGACCCGAACTCCAGTCCTCTGCAGAAGCAGCACGTGTTCTTGCGAACCGCTGAGCTGTCTCTCCAGCATCATTTCTAGGGCACTCTCAAGAACCAAAAAAAGATCTCTGTTTAAAGGAAAAACAACAGTCTGACTATTGGGAGAGAAATAAAGGACAGTAAGACCTCTGCTGGGATTTGTCACACCCCATCATCATGGCTGACTGTCTGAAGTCAAACTCGTAAAATCTCATCAGCATGCTTTACAAGTAGCCTGACTACGTTCACAGAAACTTCACCCCAGAATTATAACATCCAAGATCATCTCAAGATGTCAACTTAATGAATTCTCAGATTTTGACCACAATTTCTCCTATGCTTTCTAGCCATAGAACTGGTGAGTAGATTTGCAGAGGGCTGTGGATCGTGAACTAAGCCTACAGGTGAGTCTTGTATATTAGGGAACCAAGGAGCATGTAGACTAGTAGGGGCAGCATGTTTAACTTATCCCTGGTACTTGGCCAAAGAGGTCACTACATAAATATCAGGGAAAATGGCTCTAGATAGAAAACTGCAAATAATAGTCAGATGCTGGGGTTTTTTGCCAAAGACCCAGAAACACTGAGCAAAACAGCAAGTTTTTGCCTGCCATGTCCAAGGGACTCAATTTGCCACGCTAACCGATTGACACTTAGGGCCATGTTTTATTGTCTTCTGCCTGCCCATTAATAGTAGCAGGAGGACAATAATTCAAAATAATTACAGAAGAGAAAGGTAGTAATTAGCAGTACAAATTAGCTATTAAATGATTCAGAAATTTCAAAGTGAGAAGATGACCTTTTCACTTCTTATCTGGCAGTGACAAATTGGGTTCTGACTTGAGAGGAAAAAAACAAAGCATTGCAACACATGATGGAGTCTCTTCCCCTTCCCATGGGTCGCTGGGTCAAGCTCATTAAAAACACAGTAGAAACTGTGAATTTTAGGATGTCCATCAGCAGCTTCTAACCTGCCTACCTGGAAAGTCACCTTCCTCTCTGCACTTTTGGTGCCTTTTCTTGTCATGGTAAGAAGGAAAAACAGGGAGAGCCCAGAGTATAGTATCTTATTTAATTAGTTGTGCTGTCCATACTTAATGTGTTAGTCCATACTTAATGGGTCGTTTCCTGTTATAATTTCAAATTTTTGGCTAGAAGATGGGGAAAATCTCAGTGGGTAGAGCTCTTGTTACACAGGTGTAAGGACCTGAGTAAGAATCCTCAGCCCATGCAAAGTCACACACAGCGGCACATGTCTGTAATCCCAGTGTCCCCATGGGGAGATGAGAGGTAGAGATGGACTCCCAAGCCAGCTAGCCTACAGAGCAGCAAGCGACGAAGAGACCCTGTCTCAAACAAGGTAGAAGGTAAGGACCAATACCCAAGGTGTCCTCTGACATTCACACGCTCATCATCATTTTCTCTCTCTCTCTCTCTCTCTCTCTCTCTCTCTCTCTCTCTCTCTCTCTCTCTCACACACACACACACACACACACACACACACACACACACACACACACACGGCTACGTGCCAGGTATTCCCATTCTTCACATCAAATGTGGCAGCAAAGTTCTCCTCTGGGCTCATTTTCCTCTGAAAATCTTCCTGGGTTATCCCTGACATTTTACCTGCTCAGTGAGAACACCGTTCTCAACTCTGGTCACATCTAACCTGAAACCATTTTAAAAAAGAAAAAAAAACTACAAGACAGAATAACATCCTCCTTTTAGGAAAAGCTCCAAAGTTGCAAGTTTTTACAGCTTGTCATGTAGCTCTTTGCACAATTTTAATCCAAGACATTGCTTTGCAAGTCAAAGCGTAAAACGCATTCTTCTCATGTGAAGCCTCTGGATCTTGTCATGAGAACATACAGTGTCATGCTGTCAACACAGAGAGAAAGACAATTATTTCTACCTCAGATCAGAGTGTGGACACACAACTGATTCCTATGTGGCCAGTTTGGTTCCTGTGTGAGAAGAGAGCAAACTGTATTGAAGGAAAAGGATCTTAGATGTCATGTAAACCATGGCCTTTTGTACATCATGGGGGTGGGGGAAAGGCTCAGAGTAGAAGTGGCTTGTCCGTGATCACACCAGGGTGCGGGGTGGGTCTCCATGCCCTCCCTGGTCAGCTCCTGGCTCAGAATCCCGTGCACTATGCATCTCACCTGTCTTTCTCCCAAGAGTCACTGAAGTCCCTGTCCCCGCCCTCAAGCCATCGTCACATCAACACCTGTCATTTGCAGGGTCCACATTTGCAAACTCACTTTCTTGATTATAGGAGGAGCTCAGCCAGCTAGTCTGATAAAAACCGCAGCCGCCCTGTTCCAGGTAGTGCGCATAGGCATGCGTGCTAGTTACTTACCACTGAGCCAACTTGGAGTCTGCTGCTGCACCTGGTGATTGGTGATGCAAGACCATCAGAATGCTGGAGGCCAATAAGAAAGAGACAACACAGCTAAGAGAGTCTCCAGCTGCCAATGGGAAATCGGGAATGGGTATATAGGTTCTCCCCATATCCGCAATATTCTCACCTGACTCCCAGTGTATGTTTGATGCTGAGCCTTCTCACCCCCTCCTCCAAGGGGTGTCCAGATAGGGTAACCCACAACATTTGATAAATCAGTACATAGGCTGCTCTCATGGTGATTCACGGGTGCAACATAGCAAAAAACTTTGAGCCACCTCACTGCATTTTCCAAGTTGAGGTTGAACAAGGCAATGTCTTGTTTCAGCCCTCTTCTAGTAAACAAGTATCCTTCTCAGGGTTATTTAATGTCATGGTTTTTTTGCCTGCTGTGATTTAGGGTGAGATTTCATTGTCAAAATGGTACAGTGCTGAGCTGCTGTCTGGGATCCTAAGGGCCTTATGGGGAAAAAATGCTTTGTTAGCTAAGCTTGGCACAGGTATAGGTTATGGCACTGTAAGCCAAGAGTTCACAATAGTGTTGTGTGACTCTACCTGGGCAGATGTGAGCAAATGCCTGGTCACCCCAGGTAGGGCACCAACAGCAGACCAATGTATGATTCCATCCCAGTCCAGCCTAGTGAACCAGTGGTTCCTTGGGTTATTTACAGAAGTATGGGTGAAGGATTACCATGGGTGACTCAAAGGCAGCTTATCATCAACAAGTCCACCCCAGCCTGGGTGAGAGCTCATGAAAGTTGAATTCCTAAAAGTCCCTGTCCAACCTGCAGGCAGCTCCACTGAGCAACCTCCTCTCCCAGCCACTATTCACTGCTTCTACAAGCTTGGGGAGGGGCCCTGCGAATCTTTTAAGTTTCATGAGCGTCCTGAGCCTGATAAGTTACTTTCTTCATCTTCTGAGCCTCCTCCTTCCCTCCAAAAGGGAGTGTTTCAATATGGAGGAAATATTCACACAAGAAGTAAATAGTAAAGAAAGTGTCTTAAGCCGGGCGGTGGTGGCACACGCCTTTAATCCCAGCACTCGGGAGGCAGAGCCAGGCGGATCTCTGTGAGTTCGAGGCCAGCCTGGGCTACCAAGTGAGTTCCAGGAAAGGCGCAAAACTACACAGAGAAACCCTGTCTCGGAAAAACCAAAAAAAAAAAAAAAAAAAAAAAAAAAAAAGTGTCTTACATAGAAACATACACTTTTTTAAAGTTACACGTTAATGGACTAATGACCACAGGCTTTGGGAACCTAGCCTGTATTTCCCTAGGAACAACAGTTGGTACTGCTCTCTTAGAGTTCACAGAGACTTCATAGAACATAATGACTACGAATAATGAACATATATCTATATATCTGAAAAGGCCATTGACACAGACAACAAAAAAAAAAACAACACTAAAATAATACAGAAAGAGCTGGGGAGGTGACTTAACAGTTAAAAGCACTTGCTGCTCTTCCAGAGGATCAAGGTTTGGTTCCTAGCACCCACACTGGACCTCTCACAACCTCCTGTAACTACAGCTATAGGGGATCCAATACTCTTTCCTGAATTCTGCAGGTACCTGCACATGTGTGGTATACACACACACACACACACACACACACACACACACACACACACACACATTAATTAGAAGATAAAAATAAATAAATCTTTAAAATAATGCAAGAAATATGGATGATCACATCTAGGTCATAGACAGGTATATCTGAGAGGTTAGGCAGAGGGACAAGGTCTCATGAGCACTTGTCTTCATCAGAGGGTCTTAGTTCCTACATGTTTGGACCTTCAGTATGTGTGCCATGATCTGATCACATGACAGGACAGTGTTAGTGATATCCAGAAAAAAAAAAGAGAGAGGTGAGTCTAGACATTTCTTAAAAGCAGATTCACAGCAATGGGGGCAGCAGCTCTCTGCCTCTGGTCCTCCCCACGATGCAGCTCTCTGTCTTGGTCCTCCCCACGATGCTGCTCTCTGCCTCTGGTCCTCCCCACAATGCAGCTCTCTGTCTTGGTCCTCCCCACGATGCAGCTCTCTGCCTCCAATCCTCCCCACAATGCAGTTCTCTGCCTTCGGTCCTCCCCACGATGCAGCTCTCTGCCTCTGGTCCTCCCCACGATGCTGCTCTCTGCCTCTAGTCCTCCCCACGATGCAGCTCTCTGCCTTCGGTCCTCCCCACGATGCTGCTCTCTGCCTCTAGTCCTCCCCACGATACAGCTCTCTGCCTCTGGTCCTCCCCACGATGCAGCTCTCTGCCTCTGGTCCTCCCCACGATGCAGCTCTCTGCCTCTGGTCCTCCCCACGATGCAGCTCTCTGCCTCTGGTCCTCCCCACGATGCTGCTCTCTGCCTCTGGTCCTCCCCACGATGCAGCTCTCTGCCTTGGTCCTCCCCACGATGCTGCTGTCTTCCATTCAGTCTTACTTTAGCTGAAGCTCCTGCAGCCCCAGATCTGCAATAAGTCTTTGATTCTTGAAAGAAAAACAAACTGAGAAGTCTACTTTCTGGAAAATTATGGTGAAAAGAAAAAGAAAGGTATAATTTATATATATATAGTCACCAAGATGTATCATCAAATAAGGGGACTTGTCACCAAACCTGATGACCTAAGTTTGATCTGAAGGATCTATGGTAGGAGAGAGATGACTCCTGTAAGTTATCCTCTGATCTCCATACACATACACACACACACACACACACACACACACACACACACACACACACACACACTCACACACAAATAAATAAAGCTTCTGTTTCCTACATGATGCTTAGATTCTTTAGGAGGAAAAAAAACATACCCTCATTTTCAGAGAGCTGAACAACATGCTCCACATGGACCAATCTGCAGCTCTGACTTCATATTTAGCAAACATGTAACACCATTGAACAATTAAAAAACCACATCACATACTTCAATCCCCAGAGCCCATGTTCAAAAATAAAAAATCCAGACATGATGGCACACTTAAAATCCCAGTACTTGGGCAGCAGAGACAGGCAGATGCCTGGGGCTCACTGGCCAGTCAGCCTAGTTTACTTAGCAAGCTCTAGGCTGATGAAAGACCCTGCCTCAAGCAACAAGGCTGGATGGCTTCTGAGGGATTGCACCAAGACTGACCTCTGACCTCTACACAAGGATACACGTACAAGAACACACACACACACACACACACACACACACACACACAGACACCTGACATCTCTTATTTGGTTCCCTCCTATCCCTTGCCAGCCTCTTCCTGTTTCCTCTGCCTACATGTCCTCTCCTGCCAGAGGTTTGCTCTGACATTCCTGTCTTCCTGTCTCTTCCTCATGCCTCCATCACAGCTGAAAATGGCCTGGAAACTTATTTCCTTCTTGGTCACTTTCTGCCTGGTTTCTCTATTAAGCAACAACCTCCAGGCAACACACCTGCCTTTTCCCCCAATGAATTCCCAACGCACAGCAGGGTGCCTGACATTTTTAAAGGCCTCAGTAATTTGCTGTTAAATAATAAACAGATGAGATCATCAATTAATACAAACAGTTGTCATTGAAACTGTGTTCACTCTTGCACAGGGACCATGCTAATCTCGTCTGTGTTCTTCCAGCTTTAGCAATTGTGCTGCCAAAGTGAGCCTGGGACAGCTAGGACACAGCATGGAGAAACCCTGTCTTGGGGGGGAAGAAACCATCTGTGTTCACTCTTGACAGGAGCTCTGAAGTGTTGATCAGATCCAGAGGATTGAGGTACTCCCTTTCTGGCAGACGCTGCCTATCAATCCTGACACTTCACCATCTACGCCAGGAGACTATCATCTCTGGCGCTGGTTCCAACGTGACCATGTCGCTGTGACGTGGTCTGCAGGACTTGGTGATATTCTGCAGCCAAAGCACCGGGCGGACTTCTCCAGCCTGGATGTGAGCTCAGCGCTGTCAGCTACTGTGTACAGCTGACCTTGGCCCTCCTCTCCATTGGCTTAACCCTGACATTACTAAATCAAGACTAAATCCCACCAGCAAGACCTCAGACAGAAGAATTTCACGGGAAAGCATCTCAAACGCATGCCAGACGCTTTACATTCCTATTTTACATCCTTCATTGTTTCATTTCTGTCCCTCCCTGAAGGGCATCTGTCCACAGATCTGACACACAGCACAGCTAAGTCAGTCATATAAACTGAGTTTACAGAGGGCTTCAACCAGTGCCTGCCATTACCAACACACCACACACACACATACACACACACAGCCCACAGACACACATACATCACACATATACCCTGCACACTGCACACATATAGCAACACACACATACATACACACAGCCCCACACACACCATACACACACACACACACACACACACACACACACAGCCCACAGACACACACACACATCACACATATACACACACACACCACACACATACCCTGCACACTGCACACATATAGCAACACACACATACACACACAGCACCCCCCACGCATACACATGCACACAAAGACATACACAGTGACACACAGACCCCCCCATACACACACAAAGACACATACAAATAGCAGCCCATACATACTTCCACTGTTGAACTTAGAGAAGCAGATTGTGAAAAAACAGAAGCAGATTTTTAATTTTTTTTACAAGTTGCTAGGGAACAATTTGGTTTCAAATGATGCATTTTGGGGCTCCGAGAACTTTTCAGGCTTCGGGCTTCTTCAACAGTCCTTTCATCTTTAAATCATGTTAACCACCACCCCGGGCTTTGAGCATTGATTTTCACTTGTAATTTAGCAAATAATAAACAAGGAGGTGAAATGATGGCCAATGTGTCGCCGTGGCTCCAGGTCCACGGCTGGCACTGCACACCCATCACACCTTCATTTCCTAATTAGGCTCTGCATGCAATTAGCATCAGAAATGGCTACTTAAGATCCAATCTGCATGCCTGAAGGAACAAAGTTTTTATGTCACCAAGAGACACATGCAGGGATCTTTTGAATTCCTTCCCTCGTCATTGACTGCCATTGGGGCATGACTTTCCCACAGGGACCGGAAATACCTGACTGCCCAAGCCATCCTCTCTTCACTCAGAGCACTCGAGGGCACCTTAGGACATACCTCACCACAGCGAAAGTGGAGACTCCTTGAAGCTTTGGTCCTTGGAGTCTGGGCTGGGGACGAGGTAGACTTACACTCAGCAGACAGTCTTGCAACTGTTGTTATTCATGTGGCCAGCTGGACCACAAAACACCCTGAGTACAGAGAAGTGGCCAGATATTATGCGGTCCCTGTCTTCTGAGCACACAGCTGTGGCAATCATGCATAGCCCTCCCAGGAGCACAAGACACCTTCCCCTTCACACTGATACAGCCACCGGGCACTAATGTAGGAAGTCTCTGCACAAAATTCTTTGATCTCATGAGCATGTGCAAGTTAACTAGGTAAAAACATCATGTCCCTATGGATCCTTATGCAGTCCCAAAGTAGAAAGTCCCTCCCCAATTCCCCTATATCCCTGGGGGGGAAAAGGTATATCCCCAGGGATATAGCTATTCTATGAATGTGTTAGAGTTTCGTTTGTTGGTTGGTTAGTTGGCTAGCTGCCTGGCACAGATTTCCCATGAAAATAAGGAAATCAAAAAGATGTTGGCCACCCGGGCCTGCACTCCCACCTAGCAAGCATTGGCCAGAATGAGCTCCTCTAACTAGGTTGTGAACCTTCATTTGACCTCGGTGCCTACTCTTCCCCATCGGCACATACCAACCAGTCTCTCGTCTGCTCATCTGCAGACGCACATCGTGAAACTTCATCTGAGGTTTTCAGTGCGTCACATTTAAATGTGCATGCTTCCATTTGTGTCACTTCCACATAAATACTTTCAAATGACACTCAGTATGCTGAAAAGAGAATTCAGTCCCCTCTTCCACAGGGGACACGGGTTCAATTCCCATCACCCACATGGCCACTCACAACCATCTATAACTCTAGTTCTAGGGGATTCAATGCCTTCTTCTGATCACTGAGGGCACCAGGCATGCATGTGGCACACAGACATACATGCAGGCAAAACAGTCATACCCTTTTTTAAAGAAACTCAGATCAAACACTGCTTAATCAACTTTGGGACTCTGCAAACCTCAGCAGAGCAGTCCCTGTCAGTGTCCTGATTCTACAGACCTCAGCTGCCATTGCACGCTATGCTACTGACATCGTGGCTCTCCAGCTCTCCTCAGCTAAGTCTGACCTTCTCTCTCAGACAGAGACAGGATCCAGATCATCCTGGCTCATAGAACAGAACAACTTTGTAAAGACTATTGCTTCAGGAGATGGGTAAGAAAAAGAGAGAGGAAAGCTATGGGTCACTGCGCTGCAGAAACAGTGAATTAGACATGCATTCAGTAGCAGATGAGAACAGAGGGGGAAACAGCATTGGGAGAAAGGGAGACACACAGTAGGATCTAGGGCCACATACCATTTCTATAAGCCCAAATCCAAATACATATCAAGCAATATTAAACACTCCCAAGGAGGCAGACAAATTAAAGGACATACAGAAATCCCCTAGACATTTCCCGATTGGTGAGGGGAAGGAGAAAACCATGAGGAAGCATGTCCCTATGACAGGGACACCGCTGAGGGTGACTCAGAGCGGCACCTGGGACCCAACTAGGGAGAGACTGAAAAACAAAACAATAAAGCCAAACCTGCCCCTCAGGAAGTTCCACCCACTGCTGTAAAACTCTGAAGGGAAGGAAGAAAACAGGAATCAATCACTCCCTTGCAATCTTTTTATTGGCAAATGAAAGTCACAAGAGAATGAATGTCAAGATAGAGCAGGACATGGGCTCCTGAAAGTGCCCAGATATATTAGCTCAAGGTCACAAAAATGAATCACTAATCTGCTACGAGACCCCCAAAGTCGGGTGTAGGCAGTCGTGACAGCCCTTCTTGCCCTGTGTCGCATGTGTACGCTTCATGGCTGCCTGGCCATCAGTGTTGGTCATGTGTGTCACTGTTAATAGTGCTGCTTGGTTCCCACCCCCACTGGTTATTATTTTTTCACCTAAAGACTGACTCTATCCCTGAGTAATAATGTGTATGAAGTCATGGCTTTGGTGAGCTAGTTTTATTTTTATTTCCTTAATAAACATTAAAATAAATTTAAAACGTTAAAAAATTTACAGGGCCACTTAAGCAAAATCAAATTGTCTAATATATTTGTTATGGTTAAAGCTCAGCATTAAATATTACTACGAGTGAATCGGGGCTCAAACATCACACGGCCATCTGGCTCTGGAGGACAGGTGAGCAGGGCAATTGCTTCCTCCACACCACCAACTGTATCGGTAGTATACGGCTGCCTGCATGGTCCAAGGACAAGAAGAGGACAGCAACAAAAAACAGCATGCTGGAGTGTCACGCTGAGGTCTTGGAGGGTGCCCGTCATGTCCATTCAAATTTCTTGGTTATGATTCAGCCATGGTCACCCATCCATTACATATACATATTGCTCACTGGTGTCTGAGCATCAGGGTTAGCAAGCTGGTTTTACATTCATAATTTTGCATGGTGCTTGGCACAGTGATTCCTTGAAAGAATTCATTGGTGTCCAGAGCTGTCTGAGCACAAGGCCTTTCACATCTAAACCCCAATGAACAGCAGAGAGAAGACACCGACGTCTTCTGTGGCTACCAGAGGCAGTTTAGTGCAAGGAGCAGGAACCATTAACATCCACAGAGCTGGGAGGAGCACCAGAATGGACTGTCTCCTGGGGAACATGTGTCTCTCTTAAGCCAAAGCAAAATTAAGAAACATTGTCATAGACAACACCCTAAGAACACATGGAGGGGGGAGGGGGCTAACGATTTTTTTGCTGAGCAAGTAAAGAGGTTAAGAAAATTTCCAGAAGTCTAGAAAAAATGCCCCCCTTGGTCTACATGGAAGCACAGAGGCAAATAGATTCAGAATACAAAAAACAACATTGAAAACACCACACTACACAATTAAAACTCAGAATGACAGACAAGAAAGGGAACGGCCATCTCCTAAGTCACTGAGTCTAGAGGAGGCAAACTATTACACAATAACCTTTCAAACAGTATCCTGGGGAGAGGCGAGCACAAATAATTTATGAAGTGGGAAATGAGGAGAGGACAAAGGAACAGGCGCTCCAAAGCAGACATGGTGTCCAGAGCTGTCTGAAGTACTGGAGTCGATAGTTATTTACAGGGCAGTGACTGACTGATGATACCCAGCTGGCCATAAATGCTGGCCACACACTCTAGTGTTTATAACAGGAACACATCTTGTCAGATCGATCCCCAGCACAGACATGAGGCCGAAGGGGAAATGTGTCTATAGGGTGAGTGGACAGAGAACGCATTCTCCACGGCCAAGGGAGGATGCATTCGCTTTCATTACTGATGTCACAAATGTCCACAAACTTAATGAAAGCATCCCTGTCTATCATCACTGTGCATAGTCCTGTGTGTCAGAAATCCAGGACAGTCTTCCAGGATGGAAGTCAAACTGTTGGAAAAGCGCAGTCCCGTCTGGAAGATACAGGATAAGAAGTTGTTTCTTTCCCTTGTCCAGTTTGTAGCGGCAGCCTGTGATCCCTGGTTCATGGTCCACAGTAAAAAGATTCTTCTTGTGCCACCATCTCTCTGGGGTTTTCCCTGCCTCTCCTTCACTGTGACTACGTTCAGCCCATTTACACAATCAAGGGAAGCTTCCTTGTTTAAGGTCAGCTGATTAGTGAGCTTCATTCCCATTGCAGCATTTATCTAACAAAGTCACAGAGTCCAGGAATTAGGACCCGGCACTGGGGGAAAGAGGAGCGTTACTCTGCCCTAATCAGATGATGTAATCACAAGGGTGAGGGGAATGTAGATTGTCCTAAACTATTCACTATTGTGATCAGTCTTAATTTTCAACCTGACTAGACTGAGAGACACCTAAGAGATTGGTAGAGCACACTTCTGGGTGTGTCCATGAGGATGTTTCCAGAGAAGATTGACATATGGGGGAGCAAGGCAAGGGGGGTGTGGGCAGCACCATCCAATGGGCTGGGAGCCTACCCAGAAAAAAACATGGAAGACAAAGTCATCTGTGTGCCAGAAGCTCCGCCCACTCTTTCAGAGCCAGTGAGTCAGTTGCTGCTGCCATTAAGGCTCCTTTAGCCTCTCAGCAAAGACCCAGCAACAACACTCCAGGGATCTTCCAAGCTTCCAGGCTTGACTGGGACAGAAGCATTGGTCTTCCTTGCTCAGAAGCTTCCAAATTCTTGAAGTAAGCAGCTACCAGGGGCTGTGCCTTCCCAGAGTGAAAAACCTACTGTTGGACTTGCCCAGTCTGTCGTTATGTAGGCCAGTACAGTGAATGACTAATGAACCAATTATTGAGACAGGGTCTCATGTAGTCTAGACTGCTCTCGAATGTTACATAGTTGATGATGACCTTAAACTTCTGATCCTCCTGCCTCAACTCCTGAGTGCTGGGATCACAGGCATGTGACACCATACTCCGTTTATTCAGTGTTGGAGATCCAACCAAGGGCTTTGTACGTGCTAGGCAAGCTGCATCCCAGCCTCCAAATGCCCCATATACTTAGGTACATATTCACTTGGTTCTGTTCCTCTAGAGAACCCTCACTAATATATTACCGATGTGCTCAGCCTGCCTCACTTGCATCAATGTGTGCAAGTGCATTTAAATCTGTCCTCTCAGCCTGTTGAAGCATGCCTGTGTAATGACCCATGTAATGTAAAGGCGAGTAAACGATTGTTCAAGTTGCACAAACGAAAATAAACCAAAGCCAAGAGTCTCCAGGAGGCTCCCACTACCTAGTTCTGATCTTTCCTCAGAACTATCATTTTCCATCTGACTAACAAGAGGTAAGCAGCTAGCCTGGTGTGACAAAAATGACTGGATTCCTGTGGTAAATAGCTCAGTCAGACAAGGCTCTGTTGTTCAGCTAAGGTGAGGGCTATTGGCCAAGCCTCCCATACACAGCTTCTGCAAGGGGCCTTATGGAGTTGGCTTTTCCTTTGGGCCACCAACCAGCTTCCAAATAAAGATGCAGAGACTTATTATTAACTATGAATTCTCAGCCTTAGCTTAGGCTTGTCCCACTAGTTCTTTTAACTTAATTTAACCTATCTCTATTAATCTATGTTTTGCCTTGGGGCTTTTTACCTTTCTTTCATTCTATATGTCCTAATTTCCTGCTTCCTCTGTGTCTGGCTGGCCCTGGTGTCTCCCTGGTTTCTCCTTTTGGAGCCTATACCTCCTCCCTCGATATTGGCCATTCCCCTTTTTATTAGACCAACCAGGTGCCTTAGGCAGGTAAGGTAAAATAGCAACACATCTTTACATAACTAAACAAATGCAGCACATCTTTACATAGTTAATTAAGCAAATATTCTACAACAACCTTGCCCTTGACCATTGAGTCATCAAGGGCAGAGTGGAACATCTCCTAAGATGAAAAGGTTTCTCTGATGGGGACCACACAGGGGAGCCAGGGGGAGCCCTGATTTCCAAAGCTCACTGCTGAGTTCTTACAGCTGCAGAGAGCAACAGGTAAGACAAATCAGAGGAAGGCTAGAGTGACATGATTCTGATTCTTAAAGTAGGGGTGAGGGAGAGGAGAGAAAAGCAAAGAGGAATTTAAAAGAAAAGCCACAAGGCTACTCCAGGATTTAGGGCCTGGGATTACTAAAGCTACAACGCCAGTTAAGAGGTCATGTTCCTGATGGCATGGACAAATGCTGATGAGGCTGACATGCTCCCTGCCAAGGAAGCTAATGTCAGGTGCCCACAGGATTGTTATATCTTCTACAAGGACAGGCTAATGATGCACCTTCAGGTGATGAGGATAAGAAAAATAACAAGAACTAATCTCCTGTTTGCCCGGTATGGTCACTTCTGCCTGTGGACTCTTTTGTCTCAGCATCGAGATGCCTTGAGATGTCTTTGAAGAGCTGGCACAGTGTCCATGCATGCAGCAGCTCTGAGTGGTTTGCACACTTGTTTTGTGGAGGAAACAGGGCAAGTGTTTCAAGATACATGCTCTGCACCTTTCTGAGAAAGGCAAAGGGCCTTCTAGGAAGGACAGACTCTACAGAACTGAGTGTATGGGCAAGCACAGACACTGTGGTCTTTACACAGCACCTCCACAACCCAATAGGGTCCATTCTACACTTTACCATGTATGTGATTTTGGCTGTCACTGGTATATTCTTTGGGAATGGGAAGAATGAGGTAATGGATGGATAGGACCATTTGGGTGAAAATTTAGAGCCTAACCAGGGAAATGGTAAAATCATGGAAAGAACAGCTAATTTCTGGATTTGGTTTGAATATTTTACCATTTCAAAAATTTCCATTGGCACATGTCTTACTCACTGTCCTGTTCCTGTGAAGAGGCACCATGACCAAGGCAACTTGTAAAATAAGGCATTTAATTGGGGGTTTGCATGAAGTTTCAGAGGGTTAGTCCTTTATCATGACAGGGAGCATGCCAGCAGACAAGCAGACATGGTGCTGGAGAAGTAACTGAGAGCTATATTTTGCTTTTGCAGGCTGGCATGTAGACAAAAAGAGGGATGGTGGGCCTGGCGTGGGCTTTTTGAAACCTAAAAGCCCATCTCCAGTGACACATTTCCTCCAACAAAGCCATACCTACTCCAAAAGGCCACACCCCCTTATCCTTGTAATCCTTTCAAACAGTTTCACTCTCTGGTGACTAAGCATTCAAATATATGAACCTATGGGAGTCATTCTTATTCAAATTACCACATACCATGAGCAAGGCCCTGTGTGGAAAGCTTCAAAGCTGTGAGTGTCTGAAAGCTACCATCAAAGGTGTTTCTCCCTGAGCTCAGAGCTGCCCTCAGAGCATGAAGCCCATGCTTGAGTTACCAGGTTGCCATATTGGAGATGGAGACAGATAAAGGAGGAAGAGGCTTTCACTGGAGAGCTGACACAGGCTTTATGTCTCAGAGATGCTCATTCTTGAAGCTAAAGAAAGAATTATGAAGTTTATATATGAAGATTATATATGAAGAATTATCAAGTTACATATGAAATTAGTTTATACATACAAGCCACAGGCTAGAGTCATGTGGGAGGTGCTGAGCTACGTAGGAGACAGAGGAACAGGGCCTGTCTCTTGGAGTAGAACCCTTCCCCCCGGTTTGGTTTGGTTTTGTTTTGTTGTTTCTGAACTTTGAACTCTGAAACCACTAATGACATGGTTCAGTCATTAGTGGAACAAATTTTAATTCAAGAATTGAGTGACTTCCAGGCTTCAGTAGAAGATAGACTTTCATATTGGGGTAGTGGTTCACTTGAAAATACAAAAAAAAATTTAAAAAAAGCATTTTAGCTGTTCCCAAAATTCCCAGTATGAATCATGGGATTCATTGATTCTTTTTTTCTCTATGAGCATGTGTGTAATGTGTATATGTAACTGTCTTATTAAATAAGAAACACAGAGCCAATGCAAAGATGAAAGCCTAAGAGGTCAGAGCAATAGCTAAGAGCTAAAAACCTTACCCTTCACTGCCACTGCTATATTCCTCAGCAAGAGACCTACTTCCTGTCTGTTTGTCTTTTTTATAGACTTTCTATTCTGCCTTCTCATTGGTTGTAAACCCAACCACATGACCTCCTCATCACTGCCTGTCTGTACAGACCTCCCTCCAGGTCTTCTATGGTTGGTATTGAGATTAAAGGCGTGTGTCTCCATGCTGGCTGTATCCTTGAACACACAGAGATCCGCCTAGCTCTGCCTCCCAAGAGCTGGGATGAAAGGCGTGCACCACCACTGCCCAGTTTCTGCTATGGCTTGCTATTAGCTCTGACCCCCAGGCAACTTTATTTATTAATATACAAATAAAATCACATTTCAGTACAATTAAAATATCACCATAGTATTGTGTATGTGTTTGTGCACATGCACTCTGTGGAATATTCCTTTACATTGTGTGAATATACGCTGTTGTGATTGGTTTAATAAACAAGCTAACTGGTCAATAGCTGAACAGAATAAGGTTAGGCAGGAGAGCCACACTAGGAGAATGCTGGGAGGAAGAAGATCAGAGTCAGGAGTTCCTAGCCAGATGCAGAGGGAGCAGGAAATGAACATGCCATGCTAATAAAACTCCCGCCAAGTAGCAGAGCATAAATAAGGAATATGGGTTAACTTAAAATGTAAGAGCTAGTTAGTAATAAGCCTGAGCTATTGCCCAAGCATTTATAATTAATATAAGCTTCAGTGTATTTACTTTGAGAGCAGCTGTGGGACAGGAAAACTCTGCCTCTGTGTGTGTGTGTGTGTGTGTGTGTGTGTGTGTGTGTGTGTGTGTGTGTTTAGGCCCACATATGCCTCAGCACATGTGTGGAGGTCAGAGGCCAACCTTGAGCATCAATCCTCACCTTCTACCTTATTTGAGACTGTGTCTCTCATTTGCCACAGTGTATGCCAGGCTAGCCATCGGCTTCCAGGAATTCTCTGTTTCTGTTTCCCATCTCACCACAGAAGCAGAGGTCGCAGACATGTGCTACTGGGTCCAGCTTTACATGGGTTCTGCGGACTCAAAGACAGGTCTTCACACTTGCACAGCAAGTACTTTTCTTTCTGTCCTGTCTCCCTGGCCCTGGGACCCATCAACTATTAATGTCACCCAGACCCCCATCTAGAGCTATATTGTAACTAGCAGGGGTCATGTATTATGTGTATATGAAAATACTGTTTAAATGTAAACTTATACCACACTGCTAGCTTTTGTCTTAGCCTATATAGATTTTTCTTAAAAATAGCTAGACCCAATTACATGATATATTTGAAAGAAATGTCTATTTGAACCCAACAATGACTATAGCTCAATAAAGGGAAAAAAATTGAAATCTAGACCAAGTACTGATCTTCCAATAAAGACATTTTCAAAGAACAAGCTACAAAATCCTGAAGGGAAGATACCAGTCTGACATGATCGATTTGCAAATGATTCTGTGTTACCTTGAATTTGACAGGAATTGAAGCTTTACCCTAAGTGCAAGATTTTGTGTTTGTATTCCCTTGGGTCCTTTTAGATTTGTCCTTCCTTTGCACTAGAAATAAGAACATATGTTCAAAATAACCTCCGCATGAGTGACTGATAGGAAACAGCTAACCAGCACGCTTGCATGACAGACACTTCAAACATGCAGATGGAAGAAGACAACTTCAAGGGAAAAATAAGTTTCAGAGGAAATTCTGCAAAAGGGAAGATTTTTTTAATTGTAGTTCTACATTGAACGGATGACTCATATGCCTTGAAAACAAACCAGCTCATCTCTACCTCACCCACGAAACTGACAGAAAGTCCCATTGTGACCCAAGTGGGCAAGACGAGGGAACAAGAACTCAGCCTTTCTTTATGTGCCCAGCAGTCCTGTGGCACAGCGTCTTATCAGTTCACCAGTCAAACCAGATTACTAATAATATAAACAGCTGAGGCAAATGGGTGGGAGCAGCAGGTTAGCGTCCGTCCTGCCTTGCTTTCTGTTGCTGTGGCACAAACATTCTGACAGATAAATGACTCTGGGAAGAAAAGGCTTACTTTGTTTTCTGTTTTCCTGTCCATCATTGAGGGAAGTCGGGCAGAAACCCAAGGCAGGAACTGAAGCAAAAACCACTGAGGAGTGCTGCTTACTGGCTTGCTCATCATAACTTGCTTGGTTTGCTATTTTATACAACCCAGAACCACCTGCCCAGGAGTGGCACTATCCCCAGTGGGCTGGGCCCTCTCACACTGATCACTAATTAAGAAAATGCCCTACAGGCTTGCCTACAGCCTGATCTTATGAAGACATTTCTTTTAATTGAGGTTCCCTCCTCTCAGATGACTCTAGCTTATGTCAAGTTGACCAAAACAAAATGAAAACTAACCAGTACTCTCCAAAAGTGTGCCAGTTAATTCTAAACATCAGCTGGCATCAATGGGCATCATCCAATCCACTGACAGTGTAAGTAAAACAAAAGGCAGAGGGAGCAAGAAGTGGCCCATCTGAGTTCTGCCTGCCTGTTTGAGCCATGACATTGGTCTTCTCTGTCCTTCAGTTGGGATTATACCATCAGTGCCCCTGCTTCTCCAGGTTTGGCCTGAACTTGAAATCACATCACTGCCTATTCTGGGTCTCCAGCTTGCAGGTGGCAGATCCTGGACCTTCTCAGCTTCCATAACTACATAAACCAATTCCTATAATATGTCTCCCCAGTATTTATGCTAAATACTATTTTTATATGTCTCTTGAGAACCTTCACTAAATCAGTCAAGATTGACCAAAGATTGGGGATTGGGGTCCTGAAAGCCAGAGAGAGTTCCCTCTCACTGGACATGCCTAGGCTTGATGAATTTCTTGAAGCTTACAGGAAACCTGGGCCAGGAAACTCCAAAGCTGCTATATCATTGCCCCCTCTGGCTTTAAGAGAGAAATTCTAAATAGGATTCACTCAAAATGATCATCTGCTTTCTTAAGGAAGCTGTGACTGTCCAGGAATCAATGACTATCATGGAATGAAATGTATTCATCTACCATCACCCAACATTGTGGAAAACATACTGTTTTGTTTTATTTGCCCACTCAACACATATTTACTACAGACTTACTGCATTCCAGGGATTGTGCTTGGTCCTAGCAACATAGTGCTACTGTCAGGGAGAGGAAAGAAATCTATAAATAGGGTAAATGGCATGCTTATAGGTTACAAAAAAAAAATGATAGGACAGTTGGTGATTAAAAGGCTCCACTGGGTCAAGAGTAGGCCTCCTTGAAGAGGTGACTTTGGAGCTGAGAAATGATGTGTAAATCTCCAGAGGTTAGATGTCAGAAAAAAAAGAGCAAGCTCCATGCTCCAAGGTGAGAACAAGATGGAGGCATTGGTAGGAATGACAGGGTGGCCAAAGTACAAAAATAAAAAATGAGACTTGAGTGGGGACAAAGCCAGATCTGGGGGAGCTTGTAAGCCTGATGAGAAGTTATTCTTTATTGTAGGAAGCAAGGAGAGTCTAAGCAGTGACTACCACCAGGAGCTTTACTTGGGGTTTTCTGAGGGGCTGTATGAAGATACCCTGAACATTAACACAGAAAAGAGGAGACTGGAAAATGGAGTAGTGAGTGGGGGTTATTGATCCCCAAGTACAGGGGAGGGAAAGGGGGGTTCAGAAAGGGACTGGGAAGAACAGGAGAGCCACTGTCAATCTACAGATCTAAGTCCAGCTAGTCACCAGAGGTGACTCTGGAATGGTGACGGAGAGCTGGCATATAGCTCCATGATAGATGGCATGCTTAGAACATGCCAGGGGTGTGGTGAGGAGAGCTGGGATATAGCTCCATGATAGATGGCATGCTTAGAATGCGCCAGGGATGTGGTGAGGAAGGATGCATGAAGATGGAGAATGGAATTCTATTTCTTTTTCAAGTTCCCTTATCCCCCTTACTTCTTAGGACCCTTGAGAAACCTTATGACCCCACTAGACAGTTTGAGACAGGTTTGTCCAACCAGATCCTCACATCCTCTGATAAGAAGATAATAGGAAGAAGCCAGAAATTTCCCCTACAAAATCAAAACCTAACAAATCAATGCAATGCAAGAATCAAGCCTTCACAGCAAACCACACTGTCACTGGGATAAGACAAAGCTCGTCCCTATAATAGGCAATGGAGTTATTAATGTAGAGAACAATCTCCCACAGGCCCCTGCAATTTCAGCATGGATCTTGACCACGTAGGAGCTTTCAGACTCCATCTTTATTTGTAGTGTCATTTGTCAAGGTTGAATTAAATCTGTGACACCTCGGTCCCACCTCTCAATAGCAGTATCTCATTAATAATAAACAATGGAGAAAAGAAATTGCCTACAGAGGCTGCAGTGCTGAGCCCTGCACCTGTTACCTTCCCAAATTGAAACTGGGTAGCTAGGAAGCATATGAATTTTAAAACCCAAGTAAAACTAAGGTCTTGCATGTGAGACACAGAGGAGTTCTCCATAGACAGCCCAAGTAAGAGACAGGATCTTATTTCCTTGCAAATAAGGAAAGGGGCCCTTTTTATTGCAGTTAGGTTATTTCTTTAAAATATTCATTTACCTCACATCTTGTGGAGCCATTATAGAATAGACTCCATTATGAGCCTCAGGAGATAAGGTGACAAATAGAACTCAATGCTACAGTTATATCTGCATATCAATCCTGGGAGCATTGGGTCCTTTGTGGACCTTTGCAGGTATTCCTGTGACTTGTTTACTGGGGAGAGGAACAAGGGGGGGGTAGGTAAGTATGGGCTAGGGCTTCTGATGAGCCCCCTGGAATCACACTACATATGATAGTTTTGCCTACAACAGGTCCCAGATCATATATGGGTTGTAAGATGACCCCTGCTCTTTCTATCTGTCTTGAACCTCAGCCTCTTTTGTATGAAAACTCTTCTATCCAGGAGGCCCATGCTCTGATATGGCACCCTCACTCAGTCCCAAAGGAGGATATAGACCTAGTCAGGACAGTCAGTCTTTGCAGTTTGTTGAGAATGACATCATGTCTTTGAAGGAACCACCAAGCTAACAGTCTGGGGCATGATGGTCATCTCGCCTACCATGTAGAGAAGCCAGTCTGAACAGTAGGAGAATCCTGGCAATGTTATTTAAGCCTTTGTCTAAACTAGACCTGAAATCTTTCACTCCAAGACTGGAATGCTATGAAATCTAATAAATGCCATTTGTTCTCAAGCAATTTGAGTTGTTTCCTTTGCTTACTAGCAAAAATGCAAGCCTAGTGTCACACTGTGAATTGGTGCCTGAAAGCTATTTCAGTGAGACACTGACAGGTACTCCTGGGTGCAATTCAGAAGGTCCTTGAAGATCTGTTCTTTGCCAAGTTTCTGTTTAACATCAAACTGATGCTAGATGGCCTCAGTTGGGGAACTGCTTGGAGGTGTCCCCTGGGCCTGATGCTGAAAAGCAAGCCATTAGGAAACCCGAAGTTGAGTTCTAAAAATCACAAAGACAAGACTCTGGGGATGTAACTGGCATCCTCCGGCTGACAGAAGGAGCCCTCCCAATCTCTGTGGTTCCAGGAAAATCACTGATCAGATACCAACAGTATGTAGCATAAGACCCTAGCAACAAGCATGATTCCACAGTTTTCATCAGCCTGGGAGAGAAACCTGGCATCCTCAGTGAGTGCTGTTGTCCCTAAGAAGACGAATAAAGCATGGCCTCAATGCTACAGCAAATCAGATTCTGAAGTCAAGCAACCTGGGCTCAGGTCCCATGTGTGACACATACAAGTATATGACTCTGGGAAGGAGCTGTCCTCAGGCTCTACAAACCTGCTCTCTCTCCTGAAAATTAGATGTGTCGGTAATAATTATTATCATCAAGACACAGACTTGAATTTGTTTGATCTCTCCTGTTGGAGAGCTCTACCTTCTGAATTGCCACACAGTCTCCTTTCTCACAGACTCGGCTCCTTGAGAGCATGTGTTGTTGTATTCATTTCTCACCCCTTCTCTTTAACATAGTGCCTGAAACTGGAAATTACACACATAATAAGTGAATGAAATTGAGCAGTGCATATTAAAGTACTTTCTACCCTCCTGCATGGAACACTATTATATAAAACCACCAGGCATGAAACAAAACCAGAAAACCAAGCCCAACGAGTTCTGAAGAGGAGCCAGATTCACCTTGTACCTTAGTGGGAAGGATATTTCAGTGGTCCTAATTGCAGGTGTAGCAGAGGCACAACGAATGAGCAAACACTTCATTACAATAATAGCCTGGTTTCTGAATAGCCACTAGAAGTAGCTGCTAGAAGTGCCTACTGTCAAGACCTGGGAATAGATTCCAGCCCAGATGCCTCTATTATCCTGGACTTTGTCATCATTAAAGGAAAGAGAGGTCACTGTCTACTGGAGAATTTGGAGGTATTTAGACTCTACACATGCTCTTTACTAAAGAAAATGAGTCAGAATATTCCTCCAACAATTAAAAAAAAAAAGTTGAGCTGAGAAGATGTGGACGTGAGTAAGTCACAGAGACCAGCAGTGGAGACAGGAATGGTACACATGGAACCAATGAACAGTCCTGCCTAAGACAAAGCTTTGCTCTCTACTTTCAGTAATCTCTCATGCCTCCAAAGGTTACTGCACCTCATGAATGTCTAGGCACATTACATCGTCTCACTTTAAAAAAACGTAGTCACAACAAGGAGGAGGACAGCAAGGGACAACCACACAGAGACTTTGATATCGTGCGGGGAATAAATGGGGCTATTGGGGAGAAGGGATCCTATGAAGTGGGTGATTACATCTTAAGGACTCGAGTTTTAGCAACAAACTATAGTATGTGGAACAGGAAAGAGTCCAGAGTCTGTTCTGGGGTGCCCGGCCCTGATGAGGGAGTGCCCTGCTCCAAAAGCACAGTGAGGGCAGAATGGAGGGTTGCAACCTCTGACAACTAAGGAAGGAAAGAATTGGCAGAAAGGGAAAGTAGAAGGGACAGGAAGGGAAGGTATGGGCGGGATATAGTCAATGTACATGGTAGAGTTGACATTGTCTTTATGAAGAAAAAAGGCAATGGAAAGTAGAAAAGTCAATTACCCTAATCTGATCAATAAACATTGTATGTGTGTATTGAAACATCATCCTATAGTTCAGAAATATGTACAATTTTATGTCAATTAAAAAGGAAAAAAAACTGTACCTCTCTTAGAGCTGTTGGCCGATAGGGTCCCATAGATGCCCAAACATCACAATATTGCCATTTCTCCTGGTTACCCTCCAGAATTGGATGGTAAGACCCTGTTGCTTAAGACACCACATACCTGAGACATAGAGCATGGAGAAATCAACCTGATACTGACCTAGAAGTCTCATCTCTGCTAGTCTCCATAGTGCTGGAAAGTGCTATACATGTAACCAGAGGAGAAAAGTGAGCATCAATCTTAACCTCTGTGAAGTCTGAGAGCTAATTAATGACCTGCCTGAGAAGATATGCCTATTGGTATGATAGTGACATGGGTGTTCACGGAAGTTAGCAAATGCTTTATGATTGGATTTACGGCCTGCTCCAAAAGATGAAACCAATACCTGGCACCATTATTGAGGCCAAGAACCTGTGGATAGATAGGTCGTAGGCCCTAAGGGAAAACCTACTATTATTATTCTGCTAAACGGACATAGTATTAAACCAACTTACAATAACATCACTGTACCCATAGATTACTGCCTCTCTCAAGCCTCATCAGAGAAACTTCCTCTTACAGGAGATGGGAACTAACACAGAGACCCGCAACCATCACTATGCAGTAAATAAGAAAACACAGAGTGCTCAGCCCTAAATGGGATGCACATATCACACCCCTTCCCACAAGGCTCAGAAATCATCAAGGAAGAGGGAATGAAAAACGTAAGAGCCAGAGGCAATGGACGACTAAAACAAAACAGTTTTCCAGACACAGCCAGCAGCTGCACATATGAACATGTGATTGTGACAACATACAAAAGATCTATACACGTTCAATAGACAAAATGTGGATAGAGAAACTAGACACAAAGTCCTACCTCAAGCCCAAGAGATGCTGGAAATTGATAGCTGAAGGGGGATACATAGCCACTTTCTTTTAAGATTATCATCTCTGATAGACTGACAGTGCTCCAGGGGATGGCCTGCACCCAAGAGTTTCGGGCAGCACAAATGGGCTATATAGGCAAAAAAAGCAACAGGACACAAAGTTGGTGGGTAGGGAGGTTGAGGTGGATCTGGGAGAAACTGAAGGGTGGGGAGTGTAATCAGAAATACACTGCATGAAATTCTCAATGAAGTAATAAAAATATAATTTTTTAAAAGGAAAATATACTTATGATAATTACACAAATACAACTTTTGAAAATGCCTAATGATGCTCAGGAAAATGTTACTCTTTTTCCAAAATAACTATTTGAATAGAAATCATGACACTATTTACTTATAATAATCAATTTAAAAATTAATTCCTGTGTATTTTCTTCTGTGAAACAAAGAAATCTGGAGCAAGGGGAAATATAGTAAGTTGTAAGTAACATTCCATGCCTGACTAAAAAAACTAAATCTTTACATATTTCCATGTGTTGTTGAAGTTTCTTAATTTTACATGCCATAGTGTGCGCTTTTGGGTGGCATGACTAATGCACATTAACCTGAAGTCTATTTACTTCATAAGCCTTCAAAAATGACAAAAAGCACAAAGCCATATTTGCAAAGTCTTCTGTTAACGTGTCTGAGGTTACCTCTAATGATGACACAATATTACCGGTAATGAGAACACAGTATTCCTTTTTCTCATAATTGTGTCTTCATTTTAGGTGTTGACAGCTCTCTGCCATGCCCCTCTGGGAGGAGAAGACAAAACAGCACAGTATGACCCTGTGCCTCAGCAAAGAACAGTCAGTGCCTGAAGATATGGAACAAAAACAACATTTTCCATAGTGATCAGCTTACTCAAACAAGCTTCTAACCAAAAGGATTCCAACCGAGGGCCTGTGAGAAGGCTCAGTGGATAAGGGTGCTTGCTGCCAGGCTGGATGACCTGAGTTTGATCTCTGGAACCCACAATAGAAAGAGGGAATTCCTGCAAGTTGCCCTTTGACCTCCACAGATGCTCTGTGATCTCACACACACACACACACACACACACACACACACACACACACACACACACACACACACACACACATACACACACACACTTTAAAAAAAAAAATTCCAAGTGAGATGCCATATTGCCTACCTGTCTTCAAAACTCAGGCTACACAGCAGTATGTTGACCATGTTACATAAGAAAGCGGCTCAAGTACTGACTTGTAGGAAGAACATTGCAAGTCTAGCCAGGAGGCTGCAAGTCTAGTGCTTTAAAGGTAACCAATAGGGAAAAAAATCCTTCTCAAAATAACTGTGGAACCAGTGAGATGGATCAGTAGTGAGGGTGCTTGCCACCTAGGCTAATGACCTGGGTTCAGTCCCTGGGACCCACAGAGTGAAAAAGGAGAACCCATTCCTTCTTCAACTTATCCTCTGACCTCTCTCCCTCTAATTAAATGTTAAAAAAATGTTGTAACACAATCATACATATCCAAAGTATTGAGCTCAGTAAAGGCTTTTTCATTGATTTGCTTAAATTTCCCCTAGTTCCATTCCATATCACATTTCATGATTGTACTGAATGTTCAACAAAATCAAACCTCAGAAAAAAACCCAGCTGCCTTTGATGTCTTCCTGTTCATATAATGCTATTCTCATAGCACATATGGAGGAAGAAAAAAAAATGAATGTGCTCTGAAACAGTCTTCCAGACACAACAGGACTGATACACATATGAATTACCAGAGGCAGTGGTAGCATGCCTAAGACCTGTACAGACAGGGTCCCAGCACTGAGAGGGGGGAGTGGATACAGGTCCCACCCCTAATCAAGAATCTGTTCCCAGCTGACACCCTCTGGTCAATGGGAAAATCAGTTTTCTCCAATGAAGTCTCACTGGCTATATCAACTACACCTCAGGACAGGCTCCACGCCAAGCAGTAGCAGGCCAACACAAAATGAACTCAGCAGTATTTTTGTAGACATTTTTCTCTGTGTGAACATTTTTTGTCTTATTGTCTTCTGCTTGTTCATTTTAACTTTTATTTTTATGTGTTTGTGGGCGAGGTGGTATGATTCTTGTGTTGTTATTTTGTTTTGCTTTTGTTTGTCTTTGCCTTACAGGGGAGCAAGAGAGAGTACAGACTTGGGTGGGTGGGTAGGGAGATGTGGAGGATCTTGGAGGAACTGGGAAATGGGGGAAATATGACCAAAATGTATTGTGTGAATTTTTTTTCAATTGAGAAAAGGCTTAAAGATAAATAAATAAAAAGAATATGTTCCATGCTTCCTTTTTGGTAGAAGCTTGAGTTGGTTTCTAAACAATATCCTGAGATTATATTCAGTGGGGCATGCACACTTCAGTAACTAATGCCACTGGAGTTCAGATTGTCAAATGTTGTCGCTCGTAGCCAAAGGCAAAGATAAGAGCTGCAAGCAAAGCCAGTAAACGACATCCATAGAATCAGTAACATAAAACAAAATACTGTTGTCTCTGCATAAAAAGAGGCTCCAGATCTCCAAAGTTAGTTTCAGAAATATTTGGGCAAAGGAGACAACATAAAGTATGCACACACAGGGCAAGCAGGTGCAGTGAGAAAAGACATTTGGGGAGATGAAGCAGAATGTTCTGACTTAATAGCAATTCTCAAGAAAATTAAAATTGATGTGTTCGATTTAAATGTTTTTTAAGTTGACCTAAATTGTGCATAGTACACATTTCTATAACCCCCAGCATTTTGGTAGTTCAGAGTTTTTTAAAATGTTGCTTTTGGTCAAAGGCAGTGGTAAGACTATAAAGGAAAGCCAGTAAACAAAGCCAGCATCACAATTTGAAATCAAGCCAGGGAATCAAGGTCAACACTTAACAGCCATGTCATGTTCAGAATTTTACCCCACACATGGAACTATGCAAACGAACCTTTACCTCTGTGGTATCCCCTCACCACCACAAAAATAATAAAATTATACAACCTCGGTCTGCTGTAAGACAAACATCTTATCAGTCCACCTGAGGACAAAGTGTGAAACCCCTGCCCAATACTCTCTCAAATGTCCAGGTCTCCAGAGACAAAGAGAGCCTGAGAAACTGCCCACAACCTGAGAAACTCTGGAGACATAAGAAATACGTGTAAGGTACTTCTGAATAGGGGTCCTGAATATTCAAAACAACAACAACAACACTAGGTCAAACTATGGAAATCTGAGCAGAGACGGATCTAGCTAGGGCCAGGGAGATGGGTCAGCACTTACTGCCCAAACCTGAGGACAAAGTTGGATTCCTGGAAATCACAGTGGAAGGAGAGAATCCACATGCCATGTACGTGCACCCAAATGATGACAATGATGACGATAAATTTTAAAAGATGGACTAAGTACATAACGCCAACTCATTAACTGTTCAAAATGCCGCAGACCGACATGCAGGGTCAGAAACAGCAAAGCTCAAGCTAACGTTCATGGCTGCTTCTCCTCTGCCTTCCAAAACTTTCTACAAACTCCATCGTTCCTAAAAACAGGTGTTAGTGTTCATTTTAACACTACAATGGTTGCATTTGTTTCCTTCTGCTGGTGGTTAAAGTTGTATTTTCCCCAGCAGCCTGCCTTTATTTATATTTTCTGTCTGTGGGTAACTATGATCATTTCCAGACTTTTCTTTTGTATGTCATTCCCAGGTCTTTTTCCCTAGCTTGTTTTCTGATTCCACAAAAGCCTCATGTTCTTCTCCTCAGACAATTTCAAGCTGCATTTGAGATGCTTTTTTTCCCCCTTTTTTCCCCAGGGTCATTTTCAATTTCCTTCTCCAGCTTCCCCATCCTGGTTTGATGCCTGGATTCCTTGGTGTCATAGACACAGTAGACCCTCCTGCTCATTTGCCCTTTAGACTCCCACTCACTGGGAACAACCGTCTTCCTCTTGCGCTGGCTTTTCTGTGCTCCCAACATTGCTAAAAATATCATTTGCCGTCTGTATCCTGTCACCAGGCTGACAATTCAAGAGTCATCAATGAACCCTTCCTGCCTGTCATCCCAGATGACTTCCAAGCCCTGCCTACCTACCCTTTCACTGTCTCTTCAATCACAGGTTGTTTCCTTTGTAACACCAACACTCACATCACAAACCTGGATCCTCTGCGGGCTCCTTCCCTTCCCATGCACCCACCATTGCCCAAAGTGTAGTTCATAGATATCTTCCCCCAGAATCCCCTGGAAATAGGCGAAATGTGGAAACTGCTTGGCTCCTCCTGTGGTGATTGAATTTGACCTGGGAGGAGAGGGGCTTGTTTGGAAACATACTTTTTAAAGGAACCATCTTCTAGAGAATTTCACACTACACTAAATCTTGAGTACAGTCTAATAAGCCCAGCAGTTTTCACTTCTGACTGCCAATCTCAATTATCAAAGCTTTTCAAGACAATGACAGTTATGCATTTCATCCAGACAGTTGGATTTAATTGGTCAGGAAAGGAACCTAAGTATCAGGGTCTTCTTCTTTCTAATTGCATTAATCATCCTAATGCACAACCAGGTAGAGGAGACTGGGAGACGGTACTTCAGTTCCTTACTCTCATCAAATCCTGCCATCCCCACTCTCCTTCCATAACCTCCAGGCCAAATGTTTGTCTACACACTTGTATTCTTTTTTTTAATCTGCGGCTAGGTAATTTAAAACTTAGTTCCTCAAAACTTAGAAATTTAAACCAGTAAGCATATGTTATCTTGTAGATTCTAAGAAACAGGCTTCTGAGCTTCACTTGTGACCCTGATTCTGAGTCTATCATGGTTTCGTTAGAATGCTGACCAGGTGTGAAGTCATCTCCAGATTTACGTCTGAGATCCAATATTGGTCCATGAATTGTATTGTGTCCCAAGATCACTCACTTGATGGTTGGTAATTCCAGAAGATCCACTTCCACATTCTCACTGTGGCCAGACCCAGGTCCCGGGTCCTGGCTGGGCTGGTTAGAAACATCTTGACCACTTGGGGTTTCTCACAACATTCTTCACACACACACACACACACACACACACACACACACACACACACACACACACACACACTGGAGTGAGGTCTCAGAGGATGAGAGAAGTAACTGGCTTTTAATTATCCCCTTCAGAAGTGACAGCTCACTGCTTTTGACACACTCTATTCATTAGAAGTGAGTCTAGATCCTACCCACAGACAAAGGCATGACACCTGAAGGCAGGGACCATTGAGAATCATATTAGATGCTCTTCATACAAATATTAATGAGATGCCAATAAACCTCAGAGCCTCAAAATAATTGAAGTTGGGATGTGGGGAAGACTCAGTCAGTAAAGTACTTACCTTGTAAGACCCGAGTTCAGATCCCCAGAACCCAGGTAAAAATAGCCACAGTGTCACACACCTGTAATCCCAGTGATGGTGAGATGGGAAGCAGAAACAGGCAGGTTACTGTAAGCTCACAGGCCAGCTGGTCTAGGCATCGCGGTGACATGTCAAGCCAATGAGAACAAAAGATGGAAGACATCGAGTACCAGCACCTGAGGTCCTTCTCTGAGTGACACATACATACTGGGCATGCACACACCCACAGGTACACACACACACACACACACACACACACACACACACACACACACACACACACACACATACACAGAGAAGAAGGAGGGAGGGAGGGAGGAAGAAAGGAAGGGTGAGTCTATCTCTTGCTCACCCTAAAGTGGGTGTAGCATTCAATGGCCAGGTCTCCTCCCAGTCATGATTCCAAGATGGTGAGAGACACAAGAGTGCCACCACCACAGTCGCCCTACAAGAGCAAACCTGCGGTGTGGCGTGGACTCAGCTGCAAGCTTCCATTTGCTGCACCTCTGGGAAGCCACAGCTTTCACACTGAGCCACATCCCCCTAGACACGCTGCCACCCAAGGACCGTTCTCTCATCACCCTCTCACCTGGCACAGGGTGGTCTGTGGAGGGTCCTCATCCTAGGCTCCCCTGTGGAGAAGTTCCCAGAGCCGCACTACAGCCTGCAGTTCATCCTCCAGATCCACCTCCCTTCCCTTTTCCTAAGGTCCAACCACAACGCAAGAGGTTCTTCTTGCATATCTTCCTGTCTCTCCTCTCTACCCTTCACTGCCCCTCCCTGCCCCCTCCCAACCTCCTATGCTTATAGTCCTGTGGTACCTTCTGCATCCTGTGGCCCACACAGGGAGTACCAGGATTAGCCCAAGAGAGAACCTGGGGTCTGAGGACCGGCTCATTCTACTGGAAATTTCCAGACTGCTGCTGGTGAAATCAGGCCACCACTTTCTGCCTAGGACTATCTATGCCCCCACATCCTGGGGTTTGAGTCCTCCTGGACAGCTGAGGAGTAAACTAAAAGGTAAGCCCTCCTTCCAGAACCTTCAGCTTCTACAGATAACAGACCCAGAGCCCCACCTGAAAGCAGTCACTGCCAACCATGTCCCCAGACCCTCCCATCCTTCTGTTCCTTTTAGCACCCGAGTTCCTGCAGGACCTGAACTGAAACAGTGCCTAGGCTCCTTATTCATGGGTCTGCAATATGCAAATTTGCAGCTTCTAAGGTCACTGTGCTCACCTGCTTCAAACCAAAGAAAGAACATGAGGTGAAGATTCCACTAAAAACCTTTACCTATCAGACCTGAAAGCAACACTTGCTGCTTCCACTCATTCTCCAGCCGGCTACTAGGATGTGTTTACCCTCTTAGTAACTCAGCATGCCCTGGAGAGAACCACAGCTCCAGCCACCTGAGTAAGGGATTCGATTTTACAAGAATCTAAAACAGTTATTGCTTATCCAGACATGCATTGTAACTTTTGCTTTTTTAAGATAGTTTACCTTAGTAGTGTAATGTCAGAATCTGGTGGATCTCATCTGGGCATGAACATTTCTCAAACAAAAACACAAACACATGACCCCTGCCTTTTCTAATAAGAGTCAATGGCTTGGTATTTGGCAGCACAAAATAGGGAGAAAGCAACAATAATTTGCAATTAGTTAACTAGTAGAAAATTAAGTTTCCACATATCATCAGGATGGTTCTATCAGATACTTATTCCAAGACTTGAAGATGTTTTGATTCATATAGGGAAAGTTCCAAGTGTTCTGTGATAAGCAATATAAGCCTTGGTTACTAGACCCAGGGAATCACCATTACAGAAAATAAGAATTCTGTGACTGTAATTCTAAGTCTATACTTCTACACCTAGATTAACATTTTGTATAAGAGGCTGGGGCTGGAGAGATGGCTCAGTGGTTCAAAGCTCAGACTACTCTTGCCGAGTACCTGAGTCCAGTGAACCGCATCTATATCAGACTGTAACTCCAACGCCAGGGAGCTGATTTCCATGGGCACCTGCAAGTGCATTGTATACACACACACACACACACACACACACACACACACACACACACACACACACAAACAAACAATTTAAAATAAAAAAATCTTTTTTAAAAAAAAAGCTTCTCATGCAGTAATTTGGGAATGACTGTCCTGGCCTTTGAGAGTCTGTGTATCTTCTGCCTGTGTCGTGCAGACTTGGACCCTAAGGAATAACTGTCTCCTCATCTATTTCTCAGGTTATGTGGTTTCTGTTGTCCAGATCCACTATGATCTAATCATATATTGAACAATTTCAAGAATTTTCTCAAAGTCAGTTTTCCACAGGACATTATTCTGTAATTTTTACATGCCAAGTAGATCCCTTCTTACATGTATAGAGGTCCCATGACAGGTAGGAAAAGCCTTCTGAATTGGATCCCAAAAGAGCAGTTGGAATATGAGATGGGACTCAAGTCACAGAAATGTCTACTACTTGGGTGGTTTTAGTGAACCAAGGTAAGAGAAGTTGCTCTCCTGTGTTTCTATAACTCATAGCTCACCTTCCCAGTTTGCATTTTAAATTTTACTTGTGTTGGCATGCCCAGACACCTCAACATCAAACTACTCTGTGCCTTTTCTCACTCACTCTACCAGTGTGTTTACAGACCACTGTCCGTGTGACTCCAGAGAGCTAATGTTCCAAGGAAGTGTGCACAGGGTAGAGTAGTTGGTAACAGCTAAATCAGCAGGAAAGCTGCATCTCTGCCTTCTCTTTGGAAGTCTAGGGGAAGGAGAAGAAGCTTGGTGTACTGATGTTGCCTTTGGATGACATCACTGGACAGGTTTAGGATGTCCAACACAGTTTGTCAACATGGAACACTGATTCTTCCAATGGGCCCTCTCAAAAGTATCCCCAGTGATTCTAGGCATAGACTTTTTATCCTATTTTGTCCTTTTCATATTGAAGGGCTGACTGTTAGATCCATAAAACTGTTTGCATTTCCAGCTTATTTACTTTTTAAGATAATCATCTGATATGAGAGATCTTTGAAACTGGCAATTTCCTACTTCAGTCTATTCAGTCATGATGAGATTCTCCATTTCAGGTCTTAACCTGTATACCAAAAGAGAAAAGAAAGTTACTTCAGCTGTTTGATGTATACTAAATACTGCTTAGAAGTTTCCTGAGATGAGTTCTTTATATCAGCCTGTTGTTGGTTGTTTTATTACTCTTTATTCTTTGGAGGCCCACCGCCCAGCTCCCACATAAATCACACACAGAGGCATATTCTTAATTATGAATGCCCGGCCTTAGCTTGGCTTGTTTCTTGCCAACTTAAATTATCCCATCTCTCTTTTGCCTCTGGGTTTTTTACCTTTCTCTATTTCTATATAACTTTTCTTTCTTTCTTTCTTACTCCATTGCTGGTTGTGTAGTTGGGTGACTGTGTGGCTGTGTAGCTGGGTGGCTAGGTGGCTGGGTGGCTGTGTAGCTGGGTGGCTGGGTGGCTGGGTGGCTGGCTCCTTTTCTTGCTCTTTCTTTCCTCTTGCTTCCTTCTCCCAGATTTCTCCTCCTATTTATTCTCTCTGTCTGACAGCCCCACCTATCCATTCTCCTGCCTTGCTATTGGCCATTCAGCTCTTTATTAGACCATCAGGTGTAACACAGCTTCACAGTTAAACAAATGCAACACAAAAGAATGCAACACATCTTTACATCATTAAACAAATGTTCCACAGCATAAACAAATGTAACACACCTGAAAATAATTCTACATCAATCTAATTTTTTATTGATATGTATATTTGTGCACATCCATGGGATAGTATGATGTTTTTATTCATGTACATAGTGATCAAGTCAGGGACATTAACATACCTACTTCACCTTTAGAATAACTTTCCTTCGTGTTATCCTCTCTCCTAACTATTCTGAGATTTATAATGCACTTCCTATCAATTCATCTTTATTTTATCTATGATTGTGGCTCTTTCCCTAACCCTCCTTATGGGAAAATTTCTACAATGGTTTACTGGGCTTCTTAGTATCCTTGTCCTCTAAAGGCCATTGCTAAACTGTGCAAAGCTGAGTTACCTATATTTCCTCTGTCTTTCCTGCTCTGTGCTTCCTGTCATTCTTCCCAGCAGAGAAGTCTGGCAATTGAAGGAACTAGTTAGTACACATTTGCAAATCCAGAACATCAAATATTTAATCCAATGTCTACTTCTGCAGACTTCTCTCTCACTGAGGTTTAAGATCTTTATGGCTCCTCCTCAGCTCCAGACTGTGATTTAAAATCTGCTTCTGTGCAGCAGCTTTTCTCGCTGACAGTTTTATAACCTGGTTGTTCTTTTCTTTAAGGAAACTCTGAAGAAAGGATCCTGCACTTAGGAGTCAGAGGACGGAGCAGCAGAAAAGGAAGCTTCATGGCCTGGGAGGGAAGGTGGCTGGGGTGTGTGCCTGGACGGAGGGTTTGAGTGATGTAAAAAGGAGTGGACTGACTGGAGTTTTGTTTTTGTTTTGTTGTGTTTTTTGAGAAAATTGAAAAAATTATACTCAGTGTTTTGTCTTGTGAGTCAATGTTTATCCATTTTAAAGAAGTTATTAAAGCTGGAGAATCATCACTACTTCCTAATCATCCCAGAGTCCCTCTTACATGCATTAGCTTTGACATATCAATAATTTACCCAAATGGGCAATGTTATTCTGCAAAATTATGTTCACCATTTACTAAGGAAAGCATAATAGTTATGACTATAGCTCAGCTCCCTGTAGGAAACTGTTTTGGGGGAAAGGAGAAAGACATCAACAAGAAGGAGGTCATTCATTCAACCACCAGGTAACTAATAGTTAGAGAGTATGTGCTAAGTCTGTTTGTAGGGCCCCAAATCTCACAGGCTTGGTCACCAAATAACGCTCTTTGGAGGTACCAGAATCTATTAGATGTGGAGCCTATTAGAAGGTCTTTAGGTCACTGGTGGCATGATTTTAAAGGGACTAGTAGGACACCATCTCTTCCTATTCCTATCTTTCGTTTCTGGCCATGATGGAAGTATTTCTGTCCACCACACACTTGCCATAGTGTGCTGCCCCCAGTACACCAGAGTTCTAAAGGAACATGTCTGCCTGATTATAAACTGAACTTTTAAAACTGTGAGCCAAAGGAACCTTTCCTTTTTATAAGCTGATTTATCTCAGGCATTTGTTGCTGTATCAGAAACCAGACTAACACAATGTACTAAACAAAGAAATCTCCAACTGACTTCATAGAGTATCTTTATGAAGACTCTGAAGGGGACCTAATGCCAAGTCTGATCAATCTCCTTAACATGAACCAGCACCAGCCTAGAGACCTCCACTGTTAGTCTTCAAGATCACTCTCAATTGGATGGGAGATATATTTGTCTTACACCCACGATGTCTTCTATGGACCACTTCCTCAAGCTTTCAGTAAACACAGAGGAATCTAGGAAATTAGAAAAACACATTAAACATTGCACACACACACACAAAAAAAAAAAAAAAAAAACACCCAAACAATTGTAAAATCAAATCAGTCAGTACTAAGAACAAGCAGGTCAATATAAAAACACCAGCCAAACAATTCAATATAATTCAAAACCACTAGTGATTTAATATATATACTTATTTCTAGCTTTTAAAAACAAATTCCATGCCTATAAATCAAAATATCTAGTAACCTTGTGTGACACAGTAGAGCTAATGACCTTACCTTAAATAACCCCTAAACTACAAATCACGGAACAGCAAAACAAATGAAACAGCTGAAGTTCATTAAAACAACTTAAGGGTTGGTAAGGGACAATAACAAATTCACCAACAAGAACCAGCTGAAACAGGTTATAGCTTAAATTACTGTTGAGACAGGCTTCCCTGACAGCAAATACAAAGGACAAACAAAATGTGTGCTCTAGTGGACCAATAAACACACAGAATGCTTCCCGGTGAGGGTCTTCAAACCGGCTCTGGTAGAATCTGTTAAAGGCTGTCATAGGAAGAGCATCCCTTGAAAGCTGAAACTGAAATGGTGGGTTTACTACCCGCTTCAGTGCGTGAGGGGCATGCTGGACAGAGGAGGCTTCACCCAGCAGAGTACAGGAAGCTGCTCGTTTTCTACAGAGTCTTGGAGGCAAGGCTGGAAGGAGTGGACAGCAATCTTAGAAACGTGGTCCGGGCTAGTTCGAGGCCCTGGGGCTTAGGCGCGCACTCAGTGGAGGAAGTCCCACTGTTGACTGACTGACTCTCCAAACCCACATTTGGCAGCTTTTGGAGATCGGCTCACTGAGGCATGGCATCAGTTCATTTAAAGCCAGTTCTGGAGTCAGTGGTTACCATGGCTATGAAATTTCTCATCCTCCACCTCTTGATTTAGAGTTAACGGTAAAACAAAGAGTTAACGGTAAGCTAGCATTACTTAAGTGTGCATGGATTCAGCCAGTCTGCCCACTCCTTGCCTCTGTGACTGGCTGCTGTTTTCAAAGGAAATGAAACAGCACTGCCTGGGCTCGCTTCCCGCAGACCCACGCCTCTTGCTTTATTGCCTCTCACAGTCTCCAGGTGATCATGGATTGATTCATAACTCCGTTCGGCCACTGACTGCCATCCCAGGTGCAACCTGTGACAATGCCAGCCGCTTGTTTTCAGATTCATTCCTTTGTTTCCCTTTTTTTTTTTTTTTTTTTTTTTTTTTTTTTTTTTTTGGTTTTTCGAGACAGGGTTTCTCTGTGTAGCTTTGCGCCTTTCCTGGAACTCACTTGGTAGCCCAGGCTGGCCTCGAACTCACAGAGATCCGCCTGGCTCTGCCTCCCGAGTGCTGGGATTAAAGGCGTGCGCCACCACCGCCCGTTTCCCTTTTTTAAAGGAGAGGATTTTTTATTATATTTATTAGGTGTAAAGAAATACATATACCTGAAAATGTACAGGACTTATATGGCAGTATATCAAGATGTTTATGTGTGTGATCATTAAATTATTTCTTGGCCATTTTTGTTCTTTCTAATTTCCTTATGCATTTTTGCATCTTAAAGTTATTCTGATAACACAAAATGAATATTCTCCCTTATCCCATTTCAGCACATTTAGGTAAGACTATTATTTTATTCTTTTTTCATTTTTCCTTTTATTTTCGAGATTATAATAACATCATTTCTCCCTCCTCTCTCTCAAAACCCTCCCATTGCTACAGGGATCTTTCTGGAATAAGCACTCCGACACCAATGAGAGCGGGAAGAAGGAGATGTCACTAATGGGCTGAAGCCACTGAAAGGACAGCTCTTTGAAAGGCCTCAGTATCAGGTCCATTGGCATTCTCATTTTGTTCTCTAAAACCATGAGGTGGGGTGGGGTGGGCAAGCAAGTGAGCTTTTGCAGAAGTGAGTGTGGCAGTCAACACATTGTTAAGGGCAGTGACCCATTGTTTCAGCTGTTTCTCCAGGTCATTCTGTCCCAGGCAGCAAGTAACGTCATGCTTGACAATCGGCAGTACAAGCAGTGCTTTTAGTAAGTCACTGAATAGATCACTGGACCAGCAGCTAATCATTGGTCCTGTTTACCTTGTTCTCCCCCATCCCCTCCTCTTCACCTTCAGAACACCCTATGAATCTGTCTCATAGGAGCAGGCTGGTGCTCCTGGTCTATCATCGGCCTTGTGCTCGACTGGCTTATTTGTGCCTCTAGCCTCAATCCTTTCTAATAACTTTTTGGCATTTTCTCACACTATTCCTGACTGCTTAGTATGAAAACAGCGTTATTCATTTAAACCCATGTGTATGTCTTTCCTTTTGGTGACAATCAAGTCATCCCCTAGGACCACTGTGGACAAGGAATCCATGTGATTCTGAAGCACGGCTATGCTCTCTTGAACAATAAGTTTTTCTTGATTTGAGTAGAGGGCTGGCTGTGTTGAACTTGTTGGATGCCTATGGCACTGGAGGCCATGGACCCTATCAGAGCCATTCCTTGGATATTAAAATGCTCTGTTCCCTAGCAACCAAACAATATGAATAAGCTATAAACACAATGATGTGAACTTTATGGCACAAATGCAAGAAAATCTAGTGGGAAAAGACAGGCGGTGCATTGAAGGAATGGGAAATTTTACGCAGAAGTCAGTCAGGTAAGGGGTAGTTCACAAAGGTGACAGCACCCTTCCTTCTGTCCTTGCAGATATTCTAGAAAAATCTGCTCTTTGATAAATGTTTACTGTATTTATACAGCTGGCACATTCAAATATGCAACATTAGAGTCCATATAGGATTTCTTTTAACAAAACTTTGCATTTCGAATTTTTTAAAATAATAAACATTATTTTTTCTCTAATAACTCTTAAAGTGTGAACATTCTGTGATTTAGCCACAGGCTTTACTTCCAAGTAACTTCTTCATCGGGTCTCAGTTCCCTTTGAAGAAGCATTCTCTTGTTCCAGAAGGCAGTTAGCTTTTCGTTATCCCTTTTGTCTAGATAGTATCCAAAGACAAATCCCACAGGGACAAGTAGATGAACCCAATAGTCATGTACAAGCTGAAGCAAGGTCACCCTGATTGCTGCAGCCCAGTGCCAAGCACAACCCACGACCAAGGGCAGCGGTAAGGAGTTAGGCCATTTCATTTTGAATTTTTTTTTAAGTCTTAAAACAGGAAAGATGCATTCTTGGATTTCACTGTTACTAGGTTTTCTCCCTTATCTTGGATCAGCTTCTTTATTTTATGTCGTCAAAAATAATTTCACAAAGCATTTTAATAATCCAAGGAAAATCATGAGGGCTAGATATAAATCATCTTGAAATACAATATACTATATGATCTCTCTCTCATATGTGGAAGCTCAAAAAGGTCATCTGGAAGTCGAGAGTGGAATAGTGGTTATGGGACTGGAGAGTAGAGGAGTGGACACAGGGTAAGAGGCTGGTCAGTGGGTATGGGTACAGTTAGACAGAAGGAATGGACATGGGGTAAGAGGCTGGTCAGTGGGTACAGTTAGACAGAAGGAATGGACACGGGGTAAGAGGCTGGTCAGTGGGTACAGTTAGACAGAAGGAATGGACATGGGGTAAGAGGCTGGTCAGAGGGCACAGTTAGACAGAAGGAATGGACACGGGGTAAGAGGCTGGTCAGTGGGTACAGTTAGACAGAAGGAATGGACACGGGGTAAGAGGCTGGTCAGAGGGTACAGTTAGATAGAAGGAATGGACATGGGGTAAGAGGCTGGTCAGAGGGTATGGGTACAGTTAGACAGAAGAACTATCTCTGTAACGTATCGTAGAGTGACCACAGCTACAGGTGGCCTAGGGCCTGCTTCAAAAAGGAAGAATCTGTAATGCTCTCACCACATAGAAATGATACAAATTTAAGGTAATGAATCTGCTACTTGTTTTCATTTGCTCATTATATGATCTCTATATAGTTAACTACTGTACTGGCTCCATGAATACATGCTGTAACTATTACGTGTCAGTCAAAACTAAGACGGCAAGAACTTGAGTATAGCTCGGTGGCGGAACACTTCCCTGGCACTGGCTAGGCTCTTGGGTCAATCCCTAATATAGGAAAAGGTTTTGGAACAACAAAGATGTGTCCACAGTAACTTTCACATATTTCAAAGCCAACAAAATATGTTTGTTTAAGTTACTGCAATGAAACAAAGATGTGTCAATACCTAATCTGTAGACTTTTCTTACTTATTGTAACTTGCTACTGTTTATAGGGATTTATGGCTCATTTCTCATCATATAAAGTGTATCCTCAACTTATGGATTCTTTATGTAGAAAACACATTGGCAGGAATTTGGTATCAACCTAGCCTGCCAACCTAACTCTTACACAGTTAACTGTATGTGTGTAACTCTTGTCCTTCATTATCAACTGGCATTCCATTAACACTGTCTGCTTGGCTTTTAGATAAATTAGGGGCAGGTTGATTAAGCTTTACCTGCAGAAGGAAATCTTGACTTCGCAATATATAAGTTCACTGAGCAAACCAATGATAAATTAATTAGTAACATCAAATGGAATCTGTGTTTTACCTCATTAAACTCTCAACTTATTGAAGCTGTAGTATTCCAGGCCCATCCTTCCCATCTCTTCCTTGCCTAAAAGGCCTTTGAAAATTTTCTAGTATATTGACCCCCTTGGGGTCTGTTACATTTTCCTTCTTGAATATACAAAGATGGGTCATGCTTCACAGCATGTATTCTTGCATCTATCATTCCCAAAAGGAATGTTTATTCATCCTCAAACAAATACTATTCTAAAAAAGTGTGAAATAACACACCAAAAACCTTCTTAAGAGACCATCTCTAAAGCCCTGTAAGTACTAGCATTTTAATTTGAGGAGGGTGTTTACTCAGGTTTGTCTGTTGTTAGACAGGGAATCCTGTGTGGTATATGACAGGCCTTGAACTTGAGATTCTCCTGCCTCACCCTCCTAAATTCTGGGATTGCAGATAAGCACCACTGCGGGACTGAAGCTAAAAAGGGGTTGAAGCATGCCTACAACCCCAACTTTCTCATCCTGAGAGTGGCAGAAGTTTGGCTACCCACCCACCCACCCACTCCCATCCCCTGCCTTGCTCAGGAACCAACAGACCCCAGCAGATAGGTTTCCCATGTAGCAACTGATAAGCTCATGTGCCTTCCACTTCTGGATTGTAGTTCATTCCAGATGTGGTCAAGTTGACAAATAAGAACAGCCATCACAACTGGCTAGAGCAGAGCATGAGTCCTGGCTTGATGGCTGTCTACAGGAGACCACTGAGAAAGCGCTACAGTGTTGGGAAACACGTGCATCAAATATCATTGCAACAAGGTGGTCTGTGGGTATAGCCAGTCATAAAGTGCTCATCTTGAAGGCCCAAGCACCTGAGTTTGAGCTCTAGAATCCACATTTAACAAACAAACAAACAAACAAAAACCTCAAGTGTGATGATGTGCACTTATTATTCCAGCTCTGGGGAGACAGAGACAGGCAGAGCCCTGGGGCCTGCCAGCCAGACAGACAGCCAGTCCTTCCTACTTGGCATGCCCCAGGCCAGGGGGAGAGCCTGTCTCAAAAAAAAAAATACCCACAGTCGAGATTGTCCTCAGACCTCCACATGTACACACATGTACAGACACAACCACAGAATATATCCCTGGAACCCTCTGCCTTTTGAGAGAATTGGAAATTGGAGGTGAGAAGGAGAATTTGCTTCACGCTTTTATCATTTGTTGCTCTGTTTGGATTTTATTTTCTTAATGAACATGTGTAACCTATACAGTTTTAAGGGTTTTTATTTTTTTTTTTGTTTTTTTGTTTTTGTTTTTTTTTTTTTGGTTTTTCGAGACAGAGTTTCTCTGTGTAGCTTTGCGCCTTTCCTGGAACTCGCTTTGTAGCCCAGGCTGGCCTCGAACTCACAGAGATCCGCCTGCCTCTGCCTCCCAAGTGCTGGGATTAAAGGCGTGCGCCACCACTGCCCGGCTTTATTTTTGTTTTTTATTGATTGGTTGATTAGCTGGTTTATTTAATGAGAGTTTCTCACCATGGAGCCCAGGCTCCAGGCTGGCCTCAAACTTACAGCCTCTTGCCTCAACCTTCCAAATACTGGGATTACAGGTCTACACTACCACATCCATTTCCTGTGCGATATTTCTTATTGAAATAAAACTAAGCCCCAAATAAAGATTGTGTAATACGCAAATTTAGTAAATAGATTTTTTTTAACTTTTTTATATTGCTTTTCATTGAGGGTATGGTCACCCCGAATGCTGTCCCCAGTCCCAGTCTTGCCCCCAGCACTTGGGATGCTGGCCTTTCCATGAGCCCCTGCATTCTCCCTCAGGCAGAGAGTAACTTTGACTTGGATGAACACATTATCTCCATCAGTGCCCCCTATTGCCAGGGATTGCCTTGAAGGTGAGAGCAGCAGGCCTCTCCAGCTGGACTTCAGACCTCAGGGCAGAGCCTATGGTTGGACCATGCAGAGCAGAGGGGGTCCTCATGGGTGGCACCAGGTGTCAGGTGTCACCTTCCCCCAAGCCATAAAGACCCCGTTACAGGATGAAGACTCAAGGATCCAGCTTTAACTATTCAGAAGGAAAAGACAGTTTCACGAAAATGTGACAAAGGGTTTTTCTTCTAAGTGGATTTCAACTTCCCACTTCTAATTATCTCAGACACCCCCACAACCCCCACAGAGAGAGAGAGAGAGAATGCATGCTATGTAAGTGCTGGTACCCGTGGAGGCCAGAAGAAGGGGTCAGATCCCCGGGAGCTGGAGTTACAGGGGATGGTGAGCCTCCTAATGTGGGTGCTGGGAACCAAACCCAGGTGATCTGCAGAAGCAGCGGGTGATCTCAACAGTTGAGTCTTCACTCCTGCACACCCCACCCTGATTCTTACAAAGTAAGACTATCAGCTTTGCCACTGAAGGGAAACTAAGGAGGGAAACAAGCGTTCTATAAGACACTGAAGTGGTTGTCCCGCAGCACACAGAGAGCAGAGGCTCCTCCAGCACCAGGGACCCTCCCGGTGCTGCCAAGCACCAGGCTCAGAGGGGAGCCACTCAGCCTTCTCCACAGTGGACTGACAGAAGTGAAATCCTTGGGGAAAAGGGGGAGTGTAGGATGGCCACAAAAACAAAAAATAGCAAAATGACAGAGAGCTTCCTGCTGGTGTTGGTTACGGCTTTGGAACCTGTGTGGCCTGCAGGAAAGGGACAGGAAGACATAACCCTTCTCTAGAGACAACAGCAATTGTGGGATGTTCAGAGAAACATGTACTCTGTCAGTCTCCATTAGCACTAGGCCTTGCACCTGACATCCGGGTCCTCAACGAGCTCTGCTCCCACTTCTCTGGGCAGTACTGGAATCTGGTGTTAGCATATCCCCTATGTGCATGCCCTGCTCCTTTCAGATGCTGGTCTCTCTTCCAGGCCAGATCCCACAGCCTGAGGACATCAGGCCATCCCCACCCCACCCCTAACCCTCAGCAGCTTTCACCTGAGTTAAGAGTTAAGAAGCTGCCAGGCAGTGGTGGCGCACGCCTTTAATCCCAGCACTCGGGATGTAGCTGGAGAGCTTCAGAAAGGGGAAGTGCTGTGGGATGTTCTGTATGTTACGTGTGTTGCTCTGATTGGGTAATAAATAAAACACTGATTAGCCAGTAGCCAGGCAGGAAGTATAGGCGGGACAAGGAGGAGAAAATTGGGGGAAGTGGAAGGCGGAGGCGGAGAGACCTGCCAGTCGCTGCCATGACAAGCGAGATGTAAGGTACCGGTAAACCACAAGCTATGTGGCAACTTATAGATTAATAGAAATGGGTTAATTTAAGATAGAAGTAGAAGATAACAAGAAGCCTGCCACGGCCATACAGTTTATAAGTAATATAAGCGTCTGAGTGATTATTTTATATGTGGGTTGTGGGACTGCGGAGGCTTGATGGGACCTGGAGAGAAGCTCTCCAGCTACACTCGGGAGGCAGAGGCAGGTGGATCTCTGCGAGTTCGAGGCCAGCCTGGGCTACAGAGTGAGTTCCAGGAAAAGGCGCAAAGCTACACAGAGAAACCCTGTCTCAAAAAACCAAAAAAAAAGAAGCTGTGTGTGCTGTGACCTAACAGCTCCTACTTTATGTACCTGGTTCCTCCATGTTCTTCGTCATGTAGACTATCCTATATTAAATCATACAGTGTAAAACTTGCCGTCAGCTCTCCATGACGGTTATAAAACTATAACCAAGTTCCTTTGTTCATGATTTTCTCTGAAGATTCCTGTGGGTCATGCTGCCGTCTGCCATCCTGTCCACTAGCGCCTCCCCCCCCACTCCGTTTTTAAAGTTATCCCACCCTAGGTTTTATAAGGAAGCCTCTCTTTCCCTTTAAAAGAATGTTTGTACATTGATTTACTCTGTGTGTGTGTGTGTGTGTGTGTGCATGTGTGTACTTGCTGTGGCATGCATGCAGAGGGCAGGTTTGGCCCCCTCCTTCTACCATGTGGGCTCCAGGAATTAAATTAGGGTCGTCAGGGTTGGCATCAAGTACCTGCAGAACCATCTCTTTGGCTCCATCCTCTCCTGGCCTTTAAAGTTGTAGTTCACTGTTTCTAATACACTGTCGTTCCTTTCTCACACCCTTTCACCCCAAGGCCAACCAGGGTCTTCAAGGCCTTTCTCCTAATAAACCTAATTCCTGAATAGTAATGATGGGTCAGCTCCTCTCCCAGAACCAACCACTGCTGCTCCATTCTTCTATATAATATCTGGGATGACGCCAGGAAAATGAACCTCTGGCCAATGGGAAAATCATGAAGCTTCTAAGTTCCAGCCACACCTCACTCCATGGCTCCCTGGTGGTTCTCAGAATTTGCACACGCACGCGCGCGCACACACACACACACACACACACACACACACACACACACACACATACACACACACACACATCCCTAATTCATCTATGACCTGCCTGGCCTTCCCACTGTGCCACAAGCTCCAGAACAGAAGCTTTATTTTGTTCACTGCAATGTTCCCAACCCTAGGACAACATAGGACACACAGTAGGTCATCAGTAATTACAGATGGAATAAACAGATGTGTCTGTGCAACTAATGGGCATGTGACATTGTTTCCTAATGACGACTTAGATTATCAGAACATACTTAATCCATTCAATGGGATGTTATTTGGCTGTAAAAAGGAAGAAAGTACCAATATACACCAGAGTGTGATGGGTCCTGAACATGCTGAGCAGAAGTCAGTCACAAAGGCCACATATTTTATGATCCCGTTACATGAATTGTCCAGAATAAGCAAGTCCATGAAGACAGAAAGATTAGTGATTGCCAGGGGCTTGGAACCTGAGGGAAAGGACGATGACAGCTGAAAACTAAGAGATTTGGAGGCTGGGGGTGTAACTTCATTGGTAGAGTGCTTATCCAGCAAGCACAAGGACCTAGATCTTTCTCCCCAGCATAAATCAGGCGTGGCCATTTCAACACTGGGGAGGTAAAGGCAGAAGAATCAGAAATTCAAAGTCATCCTAGGCTACACAGAGACATTGAGGCCAGCCTAGGATACATGAGACCCTGCCTTTAAAAGGGAGAGGAGGGCCTGCAAAATCTGTCTTCCTCAGTTTGGTTTGTTTCACTTAACATAATGGCCAACAGCTCCATCCACTTTCCTGTGGATGCCATCATGTCATTTCTCTTTACAGCTAAATGAAATCCCAGTGTGGACATTTTCTTTATCCATTCATCTGTTGACAGGCCTGTGGGCTGTGTCTTAGTTAGGGTTTCTATTGCTGTGAAGAGACACCATGACCATGGCAACCCTTACAAAGGAAAACATTTAATTGAGGTGGCAGCTTACAGTTCAGAGGTTCAGTCCATTATCATCATGGCAGGGAACATGGCAGTGTGTAGGCAGACATGGTCCTGGCTACATCTTGATCAGAAGGCAACCGGAAGTGGACTGTCACATTGAGTGAAGCTTGAGCAAAAGAAACCTCAAAGCCCACCCCCACAGTGACACACTTCCTCCAACGAGGCCACACCCACTCCAACAAAGCCACACCTCCTGACAGTGCCACTCACTTTGGGGGCCATTTTCTTTCAAATCATCACATTCCACTCCCTGGACCCTAAAGGCCTGAAGCTATATCATAATGCAAAAATGCATTCAGTCCAACTTCAAAAGTCCCCATAGTCTGTAACAGTCTCAAACTTGTTTCAAAGTCCAAAGACTCCTCTGAGACTCATGGCAATCTCTTAACTATAATCCCCCTGTAATATCAAAATCAAAAAGTAGATCACATACTTGCAACATATAATGGCACAGGATATATATTACCATTCCAAAACATAGGGAAGAGAGCACAATGAAGAAATACTGAACCAAACCAATACCAAAAATCAGTTGGGCAAACTCCAAACTCTGCTTCTCCATGTCTGATGTCAAAACACTCTTCAGATCTCCAACTCCTTTCAGCTTTGTTGACTGCGATATACTTCTTTCTCTTGGGCTGGTTCCACTCCCTGTTAGTAGTTCTCCTTGGCATGTATCCCATGGCTCTGGCATCTTCAACATCTTGGGGGCTCCAAAGCAATCCGGGCTTCAACTTCACAGCTTCATGCAATGGGCTCTGTACTAGGTCTCCATTCAGAGACACCCCAACACAAGCCTGTCCTCAACGGTTTTCTTTAGGTGTGGAGGCAAATTCTATAATCCTTTTCTTCTATCCTTAACTCTAAAGCCAGAACCATGTGGCTGAAGCTGCCAAGTTCTGATGCTTGCTGGGGCTGGAACATGGCCCCCTTATTCAATTACATCTTCATCACCTTTCTGTCCTTCACTGCCTAAGCTTAACTGTCCTGAAACTTGCTCTATAGACCAGGCTGGCCTAAAACTCAGAGAGCTGCCTGCCTCTGCCTTCCCAGTGCTGGGATTAAAGGCATGCACCACCACTCCTGGCTCTAAATTTTTCTTTAATTCCTTTTTACTAGTTGGAAATTCAGCTGGGTGGGATCTTACCCTGAGGTCACCACTCCCTTTATTCCATTTCTTAATCTGTTTCTCTCCTTGAACACAAGATGTAGCTCCATTCCACTTCCTGGTGTCCCTTTTTTCAATCTGTATATGTATTTTTATTTGCTCAGCTTGCTCCTTTTCATTATAAGTTTTCATTAGAGTTACCACTAGTCTATACTAGGCTGCTCTGAAATTTCCACTGCCAACAGAATTAATTCAAAACTCTTCACTTTAGCCTTAGGCTGACTCTTTAGACAAGGGCAAAAGGCAGCCACATTCTTTACCAAACTATCACAAGGATGATTTTTAGGCCACATATTAATATTCTTCTCCTCTGAAACCTCTTGAGCCAGCCCCCCACAGTTCAAATAATTGTTGGTACCATTGTCTTCCATGCTCCCACTAGTATGGCCCATTAAACAAGGCTTAAAGCATTCTACTGTTTTCCTAACCCAAAGTACCAAAGTCTAAATTCTCCAAAAAAAACATGGTTGGGCCTATCCTAGCACTACCCTAGTCGCTGGTACCAACTTCTGTCTTAGTTAGGGCTTCTATTGCTGTGAAAGGACACCATGACCATGGCAACTCTTATAAAGGAAAACATTTAATTAAGGTGGCAGCTTACAGTCCAGAGGTTCAGTCCATTATCGTCATGGCTGGGAACACAGTGGTGTACAGGCAGACATGGTGCTGGCTACATCTTGATCAGAAGGCAACAGGAAGCAGACTGTCACACTGGGTGAAGCTTTAGCAAAAGAGACCTCAAAGCCCACCCCCACAGTGACACACTTTCTTCAACAAGGGCACACCTACTTCAATAAGGCCATACCTCCAAAGCACCACTCCCGTTGGGGGCCATTTTCTTTTCAACCACTACAGACTGGTTCCATATCTTAGCTATTGTGAAGAATTCAGCAATAAACATGGGCTCGCAGATATCTCTGCGGTATGCTGACTTGAATCCTTTGGGTATGTATTCAGGAGTGGTATAGAGCTGGGTCATATGTTGATGTCTTTCCAGTTTTTTGCAGGAACATCCTCACTAGTTTTCATAGTGGCTGCATGTGATTATATTCCCATCACCAGTGAGTAAAGGTTCCTCTATCCCCGCAACCTCACCAACATTTGCTGTAGGTTTCCTGGATGATGGCCAGTCTAATACAGCCTCAGGACAGTTTTAATCTGCATTCCACTGGTGGCTAAGGATATGGAATGCTTTTTCAAATAATTTGGCCATTTATACTTCTTCATTGAAGAACTATTTATTCAATTATTTACCACATTAATTGTTTATTTAGGGGGTATTTGATTTGTTTTTTAGTTCTCCATAGATTCTAGACATTAATCTGTCAGATGTATAGCTGGCAAGGATTTTCTCCCATTCTGCAAGTTATCTCTTTACTTACAGAGTGATTGTTAAGCCCTCACAAGGGGTCCCCCTTCTCTGCACCCTTCGACTCCCTCATAGCATCTTCACACATCCAACCAAGCTTGCCTCACCCTTCTTTTTCTTACTCCCCTCATCCTATGGACAGGTGGACTGTCTTCATCTTTTCCAGAAAGGATAAGACCTTCTCAGAGCCCGAGCACTTTACACTCGCAGAGAAAAATTTTAGGTCAAAAAGCACAGAGCTACACACCAGTCTCTTATTAAACTATAGCTCCTGGCAGTTTTCTTGGAAGTGGGAAGGAAGAAGGCTGCTGATAATGAAGAAACTTCCCCAGAAAGATCTCTTGGCTCTTGGCTTCATTGATGGGTAGAGTGGAGAACTTTAGCACAAAAAGAAAGGAAAGAAACCCTTGAAGGAAAAACAACGAACAGCTTGCTTCCTGTTTCTACAGACAGTGAGGAGTGGGCTCCAAAGGACTCCATGCCCACTTAGCAGGACAAATCAGGGTGAGTCCCACAGGTGCCTGCAGGTCACAGAGGCAGCAACTGAGTCCTTATAAGTGGGAGCATTACTAGGATCTCGCTCTGGGCTGAGCACAACAGACATCACATGCTTCAGATGCCATGCACTCCAGTATTCCCCCAAATGCCAAACTGTGACTTAACTGTGCATTTGAGCAGGTTTCTTTAACCCTGGCATTACTGACACTGTGGGATGGATAGCCCTTTGTGATGGTTATCCAGTGCTCGGGAAGATGTTGGAAAGCATCCCTGGCCTCCAGACCAGCATCTCCCCAGTTGTAGCAATCAAAAGTGTCTGGATGGATGGAAGCAGGTAAAAGCCACACTGTACTAGAGCAGTCTGTGACTGGTTAAATTCAAAGCTTCAGAAGGGTTGGAGCCACTAAATTAAAGGTGTGGGAGGAATATGCTTCTCTGGCATACAAGCAGGGGACAGAAGAGGGCTCAATAAAAGTCACTGCTGACTGATTTGCAGAGAGAAACAGCAAAGCAATTCACTGGAAAGCCTCAGGAACACAGTGGAATTGACAGCTGCTAAGACTAGCAAGGGCAGGGAAGGTCATGTCACCAAGAGCATTCAAGATGCTAAGCGGTGGGCTGGAGTGAGTTAGAAGGCAGGGACCTAGGGCTTGTGTCCCAGCATGGGAGACTACACAGAACACTGTAAAAGCTTTCTCTTTCTTTTAACATCAAGTTCTAAAATGATACTTCCCACCCCTCTTGTGAACCTCCTGCCTCCACCTCCTTCAGTAAACCCTACTAGCACAGGCCACCACAACTGGCACTTCCCACCCCTCTCAACTGAGTCTTTGTGCTATGTCCAACCTGGGGGAGCCAGTGTACAGATCCCCTAACATCTCAGTCTGTGCAGAACGAGGTGGATATGGAGCGAGGGGCACACAATGGAGAACTCAGCCTCCTGACACCCCCACAGCTGGTGCCCAGTGTCTCGCAGCAGCCAAGACCAGCGCAGCTGTCAGAAGAAGTGACGCTCTGTGCTCTCTTTGACATCCAGAACCTTGAACCTTCTCCTCAGATGAGAATAAAGCGAAGGGGTGCATCCACGCATTCATATTCAACTCACAAAGAAGTACATGAGAAGCCAGGGGAGTGGCTGCCTCCAGGGAACCGAGAGTGAGCGGCTGAACGAACACCAGTGCACAAAGCCCAGTGCTGGGTGAGAAGGGCAGTTTGATCCACCTTCGGAACACGCGTCGATCTCCATCTCTGCTCTCCAGGGTGGTGAAATAAGGGAGCGAATATGAGGCGCAGAATTTAGCCAACTCAGTGAACAAGTAATCATTGCAAATGAAGCCACAGAACCAGGTAATTGAATTAATTTGTCTCATAAACCAAATTCGACAACTCACCAGTGAAAGAGATACCGCCTTAGCTTGGACGGTCGCTCCCTGTTCATCTTTGGGTGTTGAGATCACATCTCAGAGGATGCACTTACAAGGGCCTCAAAGGATGAGAAAGCCAAACACCCCGCCCAACCATGGGCTGCCAGTGCTCCCGAGTCACGGGTGGGATGCAGAGACCATCCTGTTTCTTCACACCTTCCACAGACTCTTCCATTTCTCTGCATTTCTAAGCTACACTTGCAAGTGTTTTATAGTTGGGGGGAGAATGAGGGCCTCAGGGGACAGGAATGAGGGGTACAGTCACGAGTTAGACCTTTAATCTTACTTGTCTACAGAGAAGGTTTATACACAAAAAAGACCTGGAAGACAAAATTAGAAGAAGAAGAAAAAAATTTCTTTAGACAATTACTTTTTTTTCCTTAAAACCAAAGGCTCCAAAAGAATCTAACTAGATGGATGGATGGGTTGTTTCTGTCCCTCATGACATAGAGAGAAAGGCAGATTCAGTTACCCATGAAGCCATTGCTGTTGACTGCCAGACCAGCAATCATGAGGGTGCAGGATGACAAAAGTCTTTCTGAGAGTGAGCTCCAGGACACTGGAGTCTGTCTGTTCACTGATGTGGCTGCCAAGATCACTTTCTCTAGACAAGGCGCTCAGGATCAGCTGTCAAACTAATGACCATCCCTAAGTCAGGCGTATTTCTGCAGCTGTGTAGAGCTGTTGGACCCGAGAGCTTACACGCACATTCTGATCTAATCCACAGACATTGTGAATGGTATCACATCAGCTAACACGTCCTCAGAGTTCAAAACCAGTCTGCCTGACCTTACTGTGTAGCCAGGAGTGACCGATTCACTTTCAGGAGTACACTAACCTTGTTTAGACACCACAGAACCCCTAAAAAATGATTCTCTGGCACAGAAGCAGCTTCCTGTATCTATTAAAGAGCTTAGTCATGTGTAGGATATTACATGGCCTGTTTTCATCATTTTAACATGCCAGCCAGATTTTTAAATAACAGTGTGGAAAAGTAAAGGCATTTAAAAATAATGTTTTGGTATTATAACAAAGTTACATCATTTCCCCCCTTGCCTTTTCTCCTTCCCAACCTAACTGGAAGGAATTTTTAAAGAAAAGATAAAAAATGCTTTTCCAAATTTATTAACAACTCTCTCTGTCATCTTCAGTCAGGCTGCTCCTCCCCAGACTGTGCTCCTTCAGCCAGGCTGCTCCTCCCCAGACTGTGCTCCTTCAGTCAGGCTGCTCCTCCCCAGACTGTGCTCCCTCAGTCAGGCTGCTCCTCCCCAGACTGTGCTCCTTCAGCCAGGCTGCTCCTCCCCAGACTGTGTTCTTCAAGGGTAGTGTTCTAGAACCTCCCAAGACACTCTTTCCAACTCCCACCCCACTTACCCATACACACACACACACACACACACACACACACACACACACACACACACACATACAAGCACACACATATACACCCACACTTGCATGCACACACACACACACAGCTACACACACACTCCTTCCTCTTCCAAGTCTCAAAGCATGTGACAGAACCACCCCCACCTTACTGATAGAAACCTCCTCTACCCTTTCTAGTCTGGTCCCTGCAGCCTGGCTACCCATCTTTTTTTTTAACCTCTTTCCTCCTTCATTTTATAAAATCGTTTTCCCTGTCCTGCTAACTCATTTTCTGTTGTGGTAACAGGATAAGAGATTTATTAGGGGGCAGGGGCAGGATCACAATTCTGGTTGAAGGGTGAGAAGCTAGCCTTCACAACAATGGTGTTTAGCTGCACATGAACTATACAATACCAAACCAGTTAAAATTCCAACATGAACCAGGGAGGGACCTTGACAGAGGGTTATCAAACAGTGGATGATTGCTGAGGGAGAGAGGGTCACTCTTCTTTGGGGACACTGCTGCTAATAGCTGGCCAGTCCTCAGTGGATGGCTCCACACCCATGCACATATGAGCAGGGTTCAGTCGGAACCTCCAGCCCGCCCCTGCGTGATCCAGAAAGCTCCATCCCTGTCTCTCTCTCTCTCCAAACTCACCACTCAGAGAGTCTCTGAACAAAGGGAAGACACCAAAAAGCCCAGTTCCCCACATTCTTGGTGGCTACTGCAGCCCCTCCCCTGAAGTTGCAGCTGCCCGGGTCCCTGCCTAAAGTGCTTAGTTTTGATCATACTTGGGCACAAAACCAGCTAGTGGCAGACACATCATCAACCCTCACCTGCAACCTATAAAGTCTCCCTGCTTTTGTTATGGGCAGGGCTTCTCCAGCCTCGACCTCTGGGACTGGAGAACCCTCCTGGAAGTTGCTTTGCTCAAATAAACTTGTTGTTACACTTTTTCACTTCAGGTTGATCTGGCTTATTGCATCTGTGGAGAAACAATATCAGGGGACAGAAAACCTATTAGTCAGGACTAATTAGATTCAGGAAGGGGCAGGACTAACTGGATTCAGGAGGGGTCAACAATACAATATGGAAATAGAGGACATGAAGTTGGAAGGGAGATGGTGTGTTAACTAGTTTTACGTCAACTTAACATAAATCTGAGAGGAGGGAACCCCAATTTAGAAAGTCCTTCCACAGGATCAGGCTACAGGTCCCTTGTGGGTGTACCACATCTGGTCTGGTGGCCCTGAGTACTCTAAGAAAGCAGGCTGAGCAAGCCAAGAGGGACAAGCAGTAAACAGCCGCACTCCATGGCCTCTGCATCAGCTCCTGCCTCCAGGTCCTGCCTTGGCCTCCTAAGCTAAATAAACCCTTTCCTCCAAATAGCTTTTGGCTCTGGTGTTTCATTACAGCAATAGTAATCCCAAGACAGATGGGAGAGGGGTCACTAGGAAGAGTTGGAGGGAGGTAATGATAGACAGATATAATCAAAACACATAAGCCCAAAAAATCTTCAGAGAATAAATAAAACATATATTTTTTTTAATTTTGAGAGGTTATATCTGGTAATAGCCTTTTAGCTGGCAGTCCCCGGGTGGCACAAGAAGTCACAAAGTCCACTTGGTTTTGGTGCCCCGCTTGAGGTCCCTTTACTGACGCACTGGCTGGAACTGTTCCCCCCTCCCTCCTGCCCTGGGCCAGCCTATCATAGTCTCTGTAGGTCTACTGTTGCTTAACTGCTGCTTCACTGTCCTCAAGCCATCCCTGAATAGCTGCATTTATGACTGGAGACCAGCCAGTCACTTAAGCCAGGAGGGCTGGCTGTGTGATATGATGTTATATACACCCTGTGATCCCCATGAATGTTGACTGCCTACTGAGTAAACTCACTCCCCGTTCTCTCTATAACCTGTGGAAGAATAAAATCATCTCCCTTCCTGCCTTATTTCACTGTATTTGTCCACTATAAAAATGTGCAGTAGACCTGCTGGGACACACCTTTAATCCCAGCACTCAGGAGGCAGAGGCAGGTGGATCTCTTGTGAGTTCAAGGCCAGCCTGGTCTTTAGAGTGAGTTCCAGGCCAGCCAGAGCCACATAGTGAGACCCTGTCTCAAAAAGAAAAAGAAGTGTGTGAGAATACATTACAAATTGAGCAGTTTTATGACTTTCCTTCCTGAGTTTTCCTTCTTGCACGCTGCCCATCACCCAGGCTGTTGTCCTGCCACCCTATCCAATCAGTCCTGAAATCTACCACCTTGGGCTCCATGCAGAGTGCAGTCCAGCCTGCAGTCTCCTTACCTGCATGCTTAGCATGGTGTGTGTGTATTGGGGTGGGGTCAGCAATGTCTTATAAAGCAGAGGTTACACCACAGAGGAGGAGGCATTGGCCAGGGGAGGGAGAGAGGGAGACTAGGAGATTTAAAATCCATCTGATTTCAAGTCTTCGAGAAAACTTCCAGAACCTGGGGTCACCCACTATAAATGAAACAAAACAGCTAAACACACACAGGTCCTGTCCACAGTGTTAAATACTTTCTCCTGGATGTCTGCCATGACCCCAGAACTGTGAAGAATGCTGTAGAACGTATGTTAAAAGTATTCCCCACACATGTGCTGTTACCTTATTTGCAAAATAAATTCAAAGCCATGTCTCTGCCCTCAAAAAGGTTAAAGTCTAGTCCAGTAGAATTGTGATGACTAGAACAATCCTCAAATAAAAATGTCTCAAGGGTAAATTGTTTTATAAAGAATACACTCTTTTAGGGGGAAAAATCTATTCTTAGGGAAAAAAATCCTCAAATTATCACAGGAGCAAATAAAATCTCCCCACACAATTCAGTGAATCTATCCTAGATTCACATCATTCTACAGTGTTTAAATCATGTGAATAATGTCATAGACCAGTCAATACCAGATCCAGTTCCAGTTAGTTGAAGGATTAAAATGAGCAGATTGCCTAAGAAACATTTTTGGGTAGGTTCAAGAGATGGCAAAGTAAGATTCAACCGCAATGATGTCAGCTCCCAAAGTGTGCCAGCTGCTATCCTCTGGTGATGCCAGTGCCCCTGCAGTGAGCCTGTGGGAACCCTTCCCGGACCAGCCAAAGCCACTCCATTGAGAAAGAAAACTTTGACCTTTAGTTAGTCATGGGATCAGAAAAGGACATATGCAATGGCAATCAAAGGAGATCTATCTGGTCACTGACTAGGCAGAGACTCTGTGGTCAGCAAACGTCTGCTTATAATCCACTATCTCCTGCATATATGGCCAGAAATTCAATACCCCGACACTTAACATTTATAGCTATACCATTCTTTACCTAAATATCTTTTTAAAAACATTTCGCATAAGTTTTTTCGTGCAATATATTTTGATCCTATATTCTCTTCCCTCAATTCCTGCCAGATCATCCCCACCCATGTTGTTTACAATCTTTTCTTTCCTCTCTTTAAAAAAAAAAAAAAAAAAAAAAAGGCTGGGTGGTGGTGGCACACACCTTTAATGCCAGCACTCAGGAGGCAGAGGCAGGAGAATCTTTGTGAGTTCAAGGCCAGCCTGGTCTATAAAACAAGCTCCAGGATAGCCAGGGCTATGCAGAGAAACCCTGTCTTGAAAAACTGAACAAACACAAAAAGAAACACACACACACACACACACACACACACACACACACACACACACACACCACACACCACAAAATGAAAATGAAAATAAACAAGCAAAAGATGAATGAGACAAAAATTGCCGAAACAAAGCAAAATGAAACAAAAAGTACAAAAATAACAGTGAGTTCATTTTGTATTGGCCAGCTACTCCAGGACATGGGGCCTGCCCTGAGGTGAGGTTAATGTTTCTAGTGAGACCCAGTTTTTCCTTTGTCAGTGGTTATCATTGGAGACAGCTCCTTGGTTGGAAGCGGGAGTCCATGTCCACTTCCCCACCTCAATGCTGGGATCCTGTCTAGCTTGAACATGAGAAGGCCCTGGGTCTGCTTTGACAGTCCCTGTGAGTTCATGTGGCATTAGTCAGCTGCGTCTAGATTCAACATTTCCTTAGCATCACCCATTTGGCCCTTGACATCTTTCTGCCTCCTCTTCCACACAAACCCCTAAGCCTTGAGGAGAGGGCTTTGATAAAGCCTGGCATACTGCAAGGTATCTTGTTCTCTGCACAGTGACCAACTGTGGGCTTCTGTATTGATCCCCATATTGGCAAAAAGAAGCTTCTCTGATGATGGCTGAGCAAGACACAGATTTATGTTTGTAGTAACATGTTGTTAGGAGTTATTTTATCATGTTCCATTAACAGAATAGTAGTATTAGCTTTTCCTCTAAGCCCATGAGCTATCTATTCTCAGATTCTTGGCCACTTAGACGGTGTCGGGCTTGGGTTCCATTGTGGAGTGAGGCTCAAAGCATAAAGTGGTTGGTTACGCCCAGAACATTAGTGTCGCTATTGCAGCAGTGTATCTTGAAGGCAGGTCACTTCCGTAGGTCACAGAGATTACACATACAAAATATGGATGATTACCTTTCTCCTCTGGTACCTAGTACTCTGCATGCTTGCTAGTCAGTAGGGGTAAAGCTTCTAGCTGAGCATCAACTTGCCTTGTTTATAATCAATGACATATGTAAGTATTATCTTCAGCATTAGAACCTTACTATCAGGTTGTAAAGAGTAACCAGTTACACTTGGTAATAGCCTGTGGTGTTTGGAGGTTTCCATGGGTCCCTTTTAGCCAGAGACTCAACAAGATATAACCCAGCCCTGGCACTTGGTGGCATACAAAGTCTAGTTGGGAGATTATCTACCCTATTATTTGATGACTTCATTTAGGTTTTTTCCATCTATGTATATACTTTAGGGAGCTTCTACAGTACTAAGTTTCCATATGGTTGTCAAATGGCCTTTAGAGTTAGTTGTCCCTCCCAATATTTCATCCTTTACCCTTCTCTTCCATTCCTCTCCATATTTAATCCTCCCTTCATCTCTCTATAACAGTATATTCTATTTCCCCTTCCTTGGGAGATCTCTCCTCCCCCATAGTTCCAGACTAGGTGCCTAACCTGTGGTGTTTGGATTGTAGCACACATAATTGGAGGCTTGAAAGCTAACATCCACATATAAGAGAAAACATATATTTGTCTTCTGGGCTCTAGTTGCCTCTCTCAGGATGAATTTTTCTAGCTCCACCTATTTACCTGTGATATCATTTTTGACAGCTAAATAACATTCCCTTCCGTAAATTTACCACATTTCCATTATTCATTCAGTCGCTGGGCATCTAGGTTGTAACAGGAGACAAGAAAAGATGGTGAAAACTACCTGAGTCCCAGTCCAATGTGGCCACAGGAGTTCCCTGGCAGTGTGTTTCGAGGGTCAGAAGCTGACACAAAGGAATGGAGATGGGCTAGAGGAGAAGACTGGGAGGCTCAGTGGGGAGGCCTAACAGCCTCTTAGTTGGCACTGTTAATCATGGACTTCAAACAAGTGCTCCTAGTTCCTAAATGTATGCTTTGGTTTCCTTCCAAATACCCTGCCTCTAGCTTCCAGGGTCCTAGATTCCCCAGGAAGCCAGCCTGAGCCAAGATGATAAGGCTTCCCATGTGGGATCTTGGCCTTAAGGTTGCTCTCCATGCTGGTGGGAAGTTTGGGACTCTAGGCTGAGCTAAACCTAAGGCCCATTCCTCTTCCTTTAGGATCTAGTTCCTGAAGCAGATTCATCAACCCCACAAAGGCAAGTTGCTCTGACTTTTTTTTTACCCTGAATTAATGTGCCGTACTCTTACATATAAAATACGGGAGCCGCAGGTAACGCATGTCACAAACACAGCTGCCAAAAGGGCGCGCAGCAACACTTCTGTCAACAAGAACCGTGGCTACGTGTGTGACAGTGGTCTTCTAAGATGTGGTGGCTCTGAGACATTCTGCTGCCTGGTTTTTTAGAGTGCTTTTCCTATGCTTCCATGTGTTTAGATACACAAGTGCCATTGTGTCACAGTTTCCAAGAGTACTCACTACGGTCATGTTAGGAACCATGGACTCCTCTGTGTACTCTGGAAATGTAGTGAGTGGGCTCTCCCTTCTGAGTTTGTATAAGAACATTCTGTGACGGCCACACAGCAACACATTTCTCAAGAGTGTGTCTTCATTGTCAACACGTATTTGAGACCCAAGACCAGGGTATTTTGAGGAATTTCTGTCTGTGTGTGACAAAATTTTGTTTGCAACTGTAAAAACATACATGTACACATGTGTGTGCACACTCATCTAATGCACACTGTAAGGACCTGGGTGTGGAAACCAAGCAGTTCTTGTTTCCAGTGACTGGTGCCCACACACACCACCCAACTGTAAGAGTCAAGAGTCTGACTCACTCTCTCATTCTTATCGAGCGACTTTTCGCTTGGAATTTAAAAGAGATGTGAGCATGTTAAGTGGTCTTCACCACAGTGCTAAACCATCCTTTCCATTTTCTGAAACCAGAAAGAAAAAAAAAAGGTGAGTTTTACTCCTGGATCCTCTTTAAACTGATTTCATCCAAAATTTAGACTAGAAAAAATATTTCAGAAAAGATCCCATACCCGCAAACAACTAAAATGATACACAGAGAAGCCCCACAAAAGGACAAAAAATAAAAGTTGCCCTACAGAGTCATATATGGTGGTATTGCTTACATTTTTAGAACCAACTTTAAAATAATGATTGGAGTCCTATGAGATAACAACTGCTTATGAACTTGGCCGTGGAGAGGACTCAAAGACTTCCAGGGCAAACTCTCTGAGCATCACCATCTCAAATACTTTTCATTTTATCATCTGGGCTCTTTAAGTTTTATGCCCCGACTTGGGCACAGAGCAATACCCACAGATAGAATGAATGCTGAGAAATTAATTCACAAGGTGTCTGCCTGTCATTATGAAAGCTTTTCTCATCTAAGTTGGTATGCACACCAACTCTTAGCTCCAAGCATATTTAGTCTGCAACATCCTTTATTAAGTCGTTTATGACTTTGCTGCCAAAAACATAATTGTAAACTTGAAATGGTGTCCTCAGACGTCCACTGGTAGCTATTAAGAACCAACTCAGAACCTCCCATAGGGGCCTCTTTTGTGCCTTCCCAGCAATAGGCCCTGCTGGGTTCATCTGCTAGTCTGTGCTGAGAACCAGGCTGGGTGATTTATTCCTGTCCCTCCTGTTTGCCAGGGAAATGCAAGTCTTTACTGCTCTCACCCCTGACTTCTGGAGCTTGGCCCACTTACATATTGCTTCCTGATTCTTCCAATAAGCTAAAACCCCCAAGGCATTTAACAATTAAAAGAAGGAATCAAAGGTACTTGGTTGGAATACATACATCCTGTATAAAATCTAAGTGTCCTTTTTCCATGATCTCCAAATTGCTCATGCTGCCCAGGTAGAAATGGAAATTGCCACATAATTTAATCTGTGTGGGCTTCTAACCTTTTTACAACCAGATGATAACTTAAGAAATTTTAATTTTCCCTCTCCAACTTCCCATTGAAAGGAGTGAAAACTTTACAGCCACTAAGAGAATTCAAGTTCATACTGAAGCCCTCTGGGCTAAGAGATTTAGAATACCATGAGCCAGCACTCACATACCCGTTACAGAGCCATGCAGCCAGGCTCAAATGAGGCCGGCTGGTTTTCAAGGCCCCCACTGGGCATGCTTTTATTTAGTATCATCAGGCCTAGAACTTATTATGTCTTGGCTGGTTCAGTCTGTTTCCAAAATAGCATGCCCTTGAGGCACAAACACTGGCCAAGGAAGTTCACCACCACATTGGCAGAAGTACAGGTGGGCAGCTCAGTCCACCACAGCCCCAGAATATCCCTTTCAAGAAACGTCAGCTTTGTACATTGTGTGGGTATGTGAGGAGACAACACTTGACTTGGGCACGCGGGCACAGCCCCTATATTTGTAGCTTAAGTTCAACAATGAGGTTAATTCCTCAACCGTTGGCACATTACCCTCATCCAAGGAAACATCTCCCAACCCATGTGCATGCAGGCAATCCTAAATAAATGCAGTGGCCACGAGAAAAGACAGGAAAGTGAGAGGGGGCTGGGGAAGAAGGGTTCAAACAGGGAGAGAAAGGGAGAGAAGAAGTAAGGGGAGCCATGATCAAAGAATGGGTGTGTGTGTGTGTGTGTGTGTGTGTGAGAGAGAGAGAGAGAGAGAGAGAGAGACTTTGAAAGAATAAAATATAAATTAAAAAATAAAGTTTCTATCACACCTTCTCCTGTTGCTGCTGCTCCTGTTACCCGGCGGGCTATGCCAAGAGCTCCCAGGGATGCATCTTCAAAGAGGCTTTGGACAAGGGCAGCTGCTGCGCCTGAAGTGGGACCCCCCCTCAGTTGCGTGTAAATAGAGCAATGTGTAGAAACCTAATTTTTTTACAACCCTGGCCTATTCTCCACACCTTTCTATGAAAGCATGTAACTGATAATAAAAAGCGTTGACTTAAAAAATAAATAAATAAGTAAATAAATAAATAAATAAATAAAAATAAAGTTTAAGTATCACCAATAATTACCTACTATATGTCTTTTATAGTTATTCTCACACTTTTATCTTCACAACAACCCAACAAAATTGGTTCTATGGTTAGCCCTATTTAACCAGAGAGGTTAAATAAGTTACCCAATGTCACAGAGCAAGTAAGAGATGATCCAAGATTCAAAGTTAGGCCTACTGGGCTCTCAGGCCCTGCATTTGGCCTCTACACCTCCTCCAGTGGTTCCTGATGTGCCCCTACCAATGCCACCATGTCCCCTGATTCTCCTTTGTCTCCTCTTCTGGCCTCTTACCTTCACAGCTCCTAAGATCCTCACACATCTTCTTAGCTTTCCTTGGAAGTGACCTAGGAGTCCCCCAAGTATAACGCAGAGGCCATGGCTCAGATAAGTTCCCAGAGGGGCCCTAGTCTGTCACACAGATCACAATACCAGCTCCTCTACAAGACCGGAGATGTGCCCCCACGCCACCCTCTCCTTGAATCCAGCACAACTTTCTAAAAACAGTCTGGGTACATCCCTTAAGGGTCAAAGGATGGAGTTACTTCACCTGGGCATGTGGTTGTGGAGGCAGGTTCAGGTTTGGACCCCAGGAGTTAGCAACATACAGCCTAACTTTCTCCTATTACTCCTTGGCCAGCGATAGGCCTTCTTCAGGAAATGGTTAATTCTCTCTACCACAACTTTGCTCATCTGTAGCCATTTCTAAAAGTGTCCCCCCAACATTATTTTCTCAACCACAACAACTCACATTCTCCAAGTTTCAGCACTTTAACACAGCAAAAGCTGGGTTCTCACCCTTCCCCCCAGCAGGTCCCCTGTGACTCCAATCCAGGCTACCATCCAATAAGACTATACTCAGTAGGGCAGCTAAATATTACACCCCACATCAACCTATTCTCTGGTGCCACAGTGGGGGAGAAAATAGGAAGAAATTGGTAACTGGATGATTCTGCCAAAAATGGCAAGTGACTTTTGGCCACAGTCTGTTCACCATGATAAGTCATGGAATATGCCCATCTTCAAGAGATGGAGAGATACAATCTTCAGTTTCTCCAAAGCCCGTGTCAAGAAAGCAGTCATGTCTGCAAGAGCCAGAGAGAAACAGATGGGAGGCAACATGATTTGAAAGGCAGTGATGTCACCATTTAGTTAGAAGCAGCTCAGTCGGGGTCTAAATCCAGGTGTATCCGTCTCTAAAATCTGTCCTTCACTACCATGTAATTGTCAAGAGAGTTGTATCATTTATTATGCTGCTGTAATCCTGCATAAGTAAATGGCTTTTATTGTTCATTGTCTAATAGCTGCAGGTCTTGACTGTCCTGGCTCACAGGCCCGGAGTTTGGCTGGAAACAGTGGGTAGTGGCTAGCCTGAGGTAGGACAACCTAAAAGATACTGATTCCACCCCACAAATCTCTCATCCTCCCAGAGACTAGCCCTGGCATTTTTCATGTCAACAATAGAGGCACAAGGATGAGCAAGTCCAAAGCAAGGTGCATGGATGAGCCCAGAGGTGAAGGGTTCAAAGGGTTGCACAACTTCCTGGTCTTAGTTAGGGTCATTGTTGCTATGATGAAACAGCATGACCAAAGGAGAGGAAAGGACAGGGTTTATTGGGTTACTCTTCCACATCACAGGTCATCAAAGGATATCAGAACAGGAATTCCAGCAGAGCAGGAAACTGAAAGCAGGACCTGACTACTGAGGCCATGGAGGAACTCTGCTCACTGGCTTGCTTCTCATGGCTTGCTCAGCCTGCTTTCTTATAGAACCTAGAACCACCTGACCAGGGATAGCCCCACCCATAATGGGTTGGGCCCTCCCCCTCAATCACTAAGAAAATGCCAAGCAATGCTTATAGTCTGATCTTACAGAGGCATTTTCTTAATTGAAGTTTCCTCCTCTCTGATGACTTTAACTTGTGTCAAGTTGACATAAAACTATCCAGCACAATTGACCCCTTTCAACTTGACACACAAACACATTATTGTTAAGCCACAACCTTTCCTTTCTTGTTCATCCCCAAGATCACACATTTAATATCAACATCACAATATAAAATGTTTTACAAACTTAAAAAGTCCCCCAGCCTTACAAATTCAAACACGTTAAAAGTTGTCTCCTTAAAAATATCATTTCTTTTAAAATCCAAAGACTCTGTTGCTATGGGATTTCTTTCTGTAGGCTGTGAATGTTTTATTACCATTGATTAATAAAGAAGCTGATTTGGCCTATAGAAGGCAGGATATAGCCAGGCAGGAAATTCAAGCAGAGACACAGGGAAAAGAGGGTGGAGTCGGGAGATGTCAGCAAGCCATCCGAGAAGCAAGATGTGAAAGTACTGGTAAGCCATCAGCCACATGGTGATACATAGATTAATAGAAATGGGTTAATTTGAGATGTAAGAGCTAGCTAGTAATAAGTCTGAGCCAGAGGCCAAATAGTTTGTAATTAATATTAAGCCTCTGAGTGATTATTTTATAAGCTGCTGCAGGACCAAGCAGGACAGATAAAAAGGCTCTGGCTACACTCTGTAAAACTCCAAAATCCTTTTTTTTAAGTGTAAAGTCTCTCAACTGTGACCTCCTGTAAAAATAAATATTAAGTTAAATAACGTCTTACTTCTAAGAAGGAAGAGCCAGGGCACAGTCACAATCAGACCAACACAAAACCAAACTCCCAACAGTGTAAATAACACAATGTCCACTGTCTGGGATGCACTCACCATCTTCTGGGCTCTTCGAAATGGCTCGGGTCACTTCTCCGGCTCTGCCCTCTGCAGCACACAGCTTCTCTTCTAGGCTCTGGCTACATCCACTCCCCTGCTGCTGCTGTTCTTGGTAGTCATGCTATGGTACTGGCTTCTCCAAAATGCTGGGCTCTTCTCTTCATGGTGTCAAGCCTCAATTTCTCTTCATGACCCCTTCAGTCCTTGGCCTTCAACTACCACTGAGGCTGCACTTTCACCAACGACCTCTCCAGGCCTCTCACAGTGCCAAGCCCCAGCTGCTCTCCACAACCCCTTCATGCCTTCAAAGCCAGTACCACCTGGGAGACTCTTGCACTGCCAAGTTTGGCTACCAGCACGAGGTACAACCTTCGCCGCCTCTGGAACACAGCTTCTGTGTGCTGACTCTCAGGAAAGATGACTCCCAGAAGACTTCATCTCCACAATGCTGCTCTCTTCTTAATCACCGCTAGTATCTCAGCTCCAGCCGAGCAGCATCTGTTGTCCCAGCCAAGCAAAGGTTTCACTTTAGTGGTTCTGGTCTCTTTTAATCATGGCTGACTCTTCAGCTCTAGCTAACCAGAATCACAAATTCTTCACACGAAAGGCCTGGTAGAGTCTTTGCTTCTCTCTGAAACTTCACAAGCCAGACCTCCATCATCCGCACTGCCCTAAACATCCTTATCCCCCAGGCTCTGACAGAGCAGCTCACTGAGCTCTCAATACTCAATGGCTCTTCTAGCACAACATTCCAAAGTTCTTCCCCAACCCTCCCCAAAACATTGTCAGATCCGTCACAGCAATACCCCACTATTCTGGTACCGTTTCTGTCTTAGGGTTTGCTGCTGCTGTGATAAAGCACCATGGCCAAAGTAACTTGAGGGGGGAAAGGTTTCTTCGGCTTATGCTTCCACATCACAGTTCATCATCAAAGGAAGCCAGGACAGGGAACTCGAGCAGGGCAGGGACCTGATTGCAGAGGCCAGGAAAGACCATGTGTTACTGACTCACTTGCTCCTCATGGCTTGATCGTCCTGCTTGCTTATAGAACCCAGGTCCACCACCCAGGGGTGGAACCACCCACAATGGGCTGGGCCCTCCCACATCTATCACTAATTAAGAAAATGCACTCCAAGCTTGCCTACAGCGCAGTCTTATGAAAGCATTTTCTTAATTGGGATTCCCTCCTCTCAGATAACTTTAGCTTGTGTCAAGTTGACATCAAACTATCCAGCACACTCCTAAAACAGCATGACCATCTGGGAACCAACAGTACAAATCCATGAGCTTGGGAGGGTTATTTAGCACTCTAACCATAACAGGGACACTGCAAAATATAAAATAAAGGAAGTGGGAGTTGATCATTACATGAAAGCTTTTCATGAAAGGCTGTCTAGAAAACACTTTTGGCTCTGTGAACCATACCATCTCTGCCACAACTGCTCATCTCCACAATTGTGGAATAAAAACAGCTGTAAGTAAACATGTGTGTAACAGTGTTCCAATAAAACTTTATTTAGAAACACAGGCAGCAAGCATGTTTGCCTAAAAGCTGAAGTTTGTCACCCCTGGATTAAGACCATTACTAAATCTTTCACAAAAGCTTTCAGTCGTGTTTCTGGAACTACCTGTTCTACTATACATTCATGAGCATACGTGCGTGCGTGTTCATGTTTATAGGAGTGCACATGTAGGTCTGGGTGCATGTGCACGTGTGTGTGTGTGTGTGTGTGTGTGTGTGTGTGTGTGTGTGTGTGTGCATATGGAGGCCAAAGATCAGCCTTGGATATTATTCCTCAAGATGCTATCCACCTGGTTTCAGGGTCTGCTACTGGACTGGAACCAGCTGATTTGTCTAGGCTGACTGATCAACAGTCTCCAGGAAGCCATCTGTCTCTGCCTTCCCAGCACTGGGACTACAGGACACGCCACCATGCCCAGTTATTTATATGGATTCTAGGAACTGAAATCAAGTTCCCATGCTTGCATGGCAATCACTTCACTGACTGAGACATCTCCCCAGCTCTTACCATACATTCTCGGTGACATCACTGTCGCCTCTCTTGACCTTATGCTTTTCCATGTACAAAGAGAAGACTGGAGTACAAAAAAAAAAACAAAAACCATAAAATCATTCACAGTCAAATTATATTATGATGTAACCTGAAAGGTATATTCTGGAATGTAGCTGAAGAGGTTACTCTCGCCTGTTACTAGGGTGCTACGTCTGTCCTCAGGATTATTGTTCACCTGCACAGGCTGAAATTCTATGGTTTTATTTCAACAAGATTTACCATGCAAAAGACACTGATCAATAGAAACATAATTTTAGCTCCATCAAAGTCTAATAGATTTCTCCATCCATCCGCAGGAAGTCAGCCAGATATATGGAATAGAAAACAAACTGACACTTTTAATGATGAATGGGTAGCAATGCTTTACTGGTTAGCGGTAATAAAACAATGAAATGCTAGGGAACAAACTACAGGTGATACCAATGAAGGTGAAAAAGAAACATATAATTAACTGATCCAGAAAGAGAGGCTATCATTAAGGGACACTATAAAGCTGGAAGCAGGTATCCTCGGGGAACACAGCCTTCAGTTGAAGGTTATTGCATTTATTGTTTTCTTTATTGGCACCTTGGTGTGTGTAATTCAGAGTACTGCAATATCACAAGGAGATATTTCTGCCTTTTCCCCCATCCATTAATCTTCCTTGCCAGGCAGCTAGCAAAATTACAAATAAGAATATTTATGTTAATAACTGCTATAAAAAGCAGGGTCTATGTGACATCCCCCGCAACTATCCATAAAACCAGGACCACATGTAGAAGTTTGCACACACCTGACAGGGAGGCAACTTTTGGCCCTTGGGGAATCTGGATAATGTTTGGAGATATTTTTTCACTGTCACAGCGAAGGAGTGCTACTGGTATCTCATAGGCAATGAACAAGGGTAATCTTAAACATCCTATAATCTAGGACAGATTCACACAATTTAAAAAATGTCTAAAGTATCAATAATGTGTGTATGTGTGTGTTATACATATGCATGTGGATACTTGTGCTCATGTGTGAATGAGGAGGTCAGAGGTCAACATCATGTATCTCCCTCCCTCATTCTCCACCTTATTCATTGAGACAGGGTCTCTCACTGAACCTGGTGCTCATCCATTCACCTAGGCTGCCTAGCCACTAAATTCCAGGGATCCTCCTGTCTCCACCTCCCTGGGACAGGAGCTGGGATTGCAGGGGTGTGCACCACATCTGGATTTTTTTTTCATGGGTTCTGGGGAGTCAGACTTGGATTGGTCCTTGTGCTTCACCAACTGAGCTATGTCCCTAGCCCCAGAAATCTGCATTTCACAGATGGAAAATGCATCTACTGAGATTAACAGCAACTTCTTAATCACCGATAATCCCAAATTATGACCATACATCACACAAAAGAGTCATGTACTTCAGACCACCCCTACATGGTTTTGTTTTGTAGGTATCAATGTTTCAAGCCAGCTATGCAGTGTCAGTCTACAGGAAACATGCTAGATACAGCATCATTCCTAAAGGCAAAACTCCTACTACCTGGACCAGAAATAATAAATGGCTGATGATCCACTTGAATTGATACAAACTGATTTATGTTGTTTGTTTTCACTCTTTTTGGGGGCCTGCCACCCAGCTCCCAAATAAATTACACATGGAGGCTTATTCCTAATTATAAATGCCTGGCCTTAGCTTGGCTTGTTTCTAGCCAGTGTTCTTTAACTTAAATTATCCCATCTATCTTTTGCCTCTGGGCTTTTACCTTTCTCTATTTCTGTATACCTTTCATTACTTCTTACTCCATGGCTTCCTGGGTAGCTGGATGGCTGGCCCCTGAAGTCCTTCTCCTTCTTTTCTCTTGCTCCTTCCTCTCCTTAAGAGCTGAGAGAGAAAAGGAAGGCATGCTTGCTAGTGCTCAGTTTGCTTTCTCCACTTTTACATTGTTCAAAACCAAAATCCAGGGAATGGTGCTGCCCACTTTCAGGCTTGGTAAATCTAGGGAATGGTGCTGCCCACTTTCAGGCTTGGTCTTCCTACATCATTTATTGTAATCAAGATAGTCTCCCACAGACATATCTATGAGCCAACCTCATCTAGACAGTTCCTCATTGAGACTTTTTTCTTAGACAATTCTAGATTGTGTCAAGTTGACAATTAAAACTAACAGTCGCAAAGAGGATATTCTATATACACTTGGACATAAAGGCTTTTTGTTATTTAGCAAACAAATACAAATCTGTTGTAGAATATTATTTTAAGGTGTGTTACTTTTGTTTATGTTGCATTTGTTTAACTCTCTGAAGCTGTTACTTTTCCTGTCTAAAACACCTGATGGGCTAATAAAGAACTGAATGACCGATAGTGAGGCAGGAGAGAGAAATAGGTGGGGCTGGCAGGCAGAGAGGATAAATGGAAGGAGAAATCAGGTTCCTGCAGCCTTGGCTTCCTACAAAGGTAGTCTGTAACCTAGATTGTGACCCAGAGAAACCCTGTTTCCCTCTAAGTTGCTTTTGTTAGGCTCTTTTATCCCAGCAACAGGAAATGAAACTGCGACAACCTCTAACCCGACATTGTGTGTATCATCTAAACCAAAAGGCAGAATGTGTGACAAGTCTTCCTCTCATTTGAACTGTCTCAGCAATCATTTGCAACCTCGGCTTTTACTGTAATCCGTCGTGATGTAGCTCCAATGGGATTTGTCAGCAGGTCAAGGAGCTGGAAAATTAATATCTGTCTAGCTAAATAGATCATATCTGTTAGCAAACTTGTCTAAACAATTTGGTATGATTGCCTACAATGTACAGAAACAGAGACCATTCATCATTTGGAGTGTCTCTTAAACCCACAAGCTTATTTTCAATGCATTGAAGAGAAAAAAAAATAATTGTGTGTGCACCTGTGAACACAGTCTATGAACCATTTGGAATGCTTTTGTTTTCTTTTGGTTTTTGTTTGTTTTTGCAGACCCTAAGGCTTAGTAATGCTAGGCAAGTGCTGTATAACTGAGTTGTCTTCCAGGCTCACTGTGTGTGTGTGTGTGTGTGTGTGTGTGTGTGTGTGTGTGTGTGTGTGTGTGTGTGTGTGTGTTGTATGCACATGTTTTGTTTGTGTGTGTGCCTGTGCACAGGGGAGGCCAGAGGTCAATATCAGGTGACTTGACTTTCTGTATCATTCTCCACATTCTTTTTTGAAACAGTCTTGCTATGTATCCCTGGCTAGTCTCAAACTTCCAATCCAACCTCTGCTTCCTGAGTGGCTGGGATTGTAAGCCTACACCACCAAGACCACCAGAATGCTTTTACATAATTGTTTCTTTGTTTGGGGTTTTGGTTGTTGTTGTTGTTGTTTTAAAGTAGCAAATCAGGGTAGTAAATAGGCTGGGTCCAGCCTGGTCTACTTAGCAAGAGTCTGTCTTGAGAAAAATAAAAGAAGCAGGACTCACTTCTAGAACTTTCTTTGAATTCTGTTTCTTCCCTGCATCATCTTTCCACCAAGACAGGGGTCTGTGTCAATTCTACTTCAGTCCATCCCCAATCTGCCTCAAGTAATACAATTACAAAGTCCCTAGGCCTGATACAAAGTTCTCACAAATAAACTCTAGCCTTTGAATTGCAAGATTCTCTCTTCCGTCTTCAGAGGCTCCCTGAACAAAAGTGTGTATGCTGGTGGGGACAAGAGAAGCTGCAAAGTCAGGTGGATCCAGGTTCAAACCCCACCTTGACCACTTTCTGGCTGGAACTTTTGGCCAAATAGTAAACCTTTCTAAACTTCAGCCCAGTATATGGAACGTCTAGACAAAATGGTCTCTAATTTGCACTCTCCTGCCCATACCAACACGATGCTGGTAAACCTGAAACAGCTAAGGCCTGGGAGCAACCTGAATGGCCACCAACAGATAAATAAATGAGAAAATAATATAGACATTCAACAGGGCAATTTTCAGCCTTGACAAAGAGAGAAATTATGACATTGATGAAGCTTAAAGATATTATATTAAGTGAAATAAGCCAGTCAAAGGATACAAAGATGCCTGAGTTCACATTCATGAGGCATCTTGAGTAGGCAGATTCACAGAAGTGGAATGGGGAACTTATGATTCAAGTCTGCATGATGAGAAGGTTCTAAAAACTCTTTTGAATAACAACCTGAATGCATTTAACACTGGTGAATTATGACCCTAAATGACTGATGGATTTTGTGTGATGTGGTCTTGCTGCAAGTTTTTATAGGTGACTGGGACTGTTGGAAGAATGAAATGAGGTTATGCTTATGAAGAACTGAGAACAGACTCTACGCTCAGGAAACATCAATCAGTTAGCCAGCACCTAACTCCCAATGGATCTATAGTGAACATGCATTTTGGATCTGGCACCATGCTTAATTCCCAGGATAACACACTTGAGAAAGACACATCATCCCCTCTGATGGGTCATCATGTCACCAAGGAAGTAAATCTGGCACAAGCAAAGAGCCAGACATTGGGCTGGGGCTGCTGCAGAGCAGAGACAGGGGGAACAGACTGAAACTTCAAGGATGTTAATACAGCAGGACCCCTTGGCCCAGAGCCTGGCCTGGAACAGTACACAGGTGTGCTGGACATTGTTTCCATCATCCCATCTACCATGAGAGGCAAAAGGACAAGAGCTTTATCTATCACTATAATTACCCATTGCCTCCATCCAGGGGGAGACTTATTAACCTCACTCCAGCCCCTGGAGTTCATAACTCCCCATTGAGTAAAAGTTGGAAGTCAGTTGTGGGAGGTCTCAGAGGAGGAAGGCATGGGTATCCTGGAAGATCCACCATGTGCCAGACCCCATCCATGTGCTGAATAATATCTGTACTGACCCCGCAATGTGTCCAACAAGTATAACTGGAAAACAAGCGAAACACAACCTCAGTCCAACCTGCCCAAGGGCTGGGACCCTAAATCTAACTGATCCAAAGGCTTATCCTCCTTCCTGACTTGAGACTGGAGGTCATACCCTGAGATCCTCCCGTGCCCTGATAGGACCGTGTTGTGTGACTACTGCAAAGTGACATTAATTAATGATCTTGTCTTTCCTTGACTAAGTTGGGGTCCACTAGTAGGTTTATAAGGACATTTCAGAGAAGCAAACTACTTCTTGACAAAAAACCAGAAATTAAAAAAAAAGAACAGATTCACAAGTGTTACTTGAACACAGATTTACCCGAATAATTGAGAACAGCACATAACAAAGTGCAACTCAGCACACTGCTAATTAAGAAGGCGTAAATGGCAGCTTGTGCCTCAGGAGGCCTCAGCAGACACGATCCATGGCATTCCACGGAGCCAAGAAAGAAGTACTTTGTCATGATGTATAATTTATGTGAGCAAAAATGTGTCTCCTCTCTTTCCAAACCAGTCAAGAGAAAGCACAAAGCCACCCTTCAGTCCCCATGTCCCTCCACAGAAAGTATCATTCCTATAACAGTCTAATGTGTATTTTGACCCAGAGCCCATTTTTGGACATCACCCTTAAGTTGAATGAGTTCCCCCAGACTTCCTGCCAAGAATGAGCTGATGTGAGACTTGGGGGAGCCTGGGAGAAGAGTTATATTTCTGCATGTATTCAACTGAGTGTGTTTTAAGCAGCCACATTAGTCCAATGGGCATAAAGAAGGCCATGTGCCTTGCCTACCTGGAGAAGCAGCCTGGTTCAGGAATATGGAAACAGGCCATGTCTACCCTGTGGCATGTGGCTTCTAAGCCTCCCAGCTATTACTACACTCATAGGACATGGTCTTCTCCCACTCCAACATTTGTGTTGAAGGTATCTAGGAATAACCTAGGCTGTATGTCCTAGGAAGCTCCCTCAGCATCCCCAGGCATAATTAGGCAACTTCTCTCCCTGCTTGACCATCAGTTCAAGTCACCTTAGTGACCCAAGTGCAACTCAGGCAGCCTGTCCATCTTGTCATCTCTGCAAAAGCTGACCTCCGTTATCCTTCTACATGGCTCCTCCAAAATCGCACCCTACAATTCCCTGTTTATGGGGCTCTCCACCCATCAGTTTAAAACTTCCTGGAAAAAGGAGTCTATTTACAGCTGGTCATCTCCCAACAAGTACAGCCCTGTTGGCTGGAGCTCTTCAGCCAGGTCACAGGAGAGGCCACTACTCCATGCAGCAAGCATGTCAAGCCAGTTATAAATCAGCATATCTCAACAGTTTTATCAGCACAACTGTCTGCAAAGAGTTGTACATGGGAATGGCGCAGCTGTTTCTCAGTACTTCCTCCTGTGAGGGAGTTTGGGACTGATGCACTTTCCAGCCCTAATGGTGGATACTCTTCTAGCCCCTTGCAGCTCCCCCGAATGGGTGATGGAAACAGACATGGGAGTCAACAGTACAAGTCCATTTTACAGATGGGAGTGTCCCTTTCTTAAGCATTCCTCATACCTACCCCAACCCATCCTTGTCAGAGTGTTTCGTATTTGTTATTTAATGTCATTCTGAGTGGAAAACTAAATGGAAACAAAACTGAAAATTACCACCGTGATAATTTCACCATTCCTTTCTATATTGTACAACGCTTGTTTTAAACACAAACACAAGGTGAGTCTTGTCTGTAGCTAAAGTTTTCCTGCCTAGCCCACAGTCAGGACAAATCTCTCTCACCCGCCAGTCCCACAGCCTCTCAGACCCAACCAAGTAAACACAGAGACTTATATTGCTTACAAGCTGTATGGCCATAGCAGGCTTCTTGCTAACTGTTCTTATATCTTAAATTAATCCATTTCTATAAATCTATACCTTGCCACGTGGCTCATGGCTTACCGGCATCTTCACATGCTGTTTGTCATCGCAGCAGCTGGCAGTGTCTCTGACTCAGCCTTCCACGTCCCAGAATTCTTCTCCTCCTTGTCCCACCTATACTTCCTCCTGCCTGACCACTGGCCAATCAGTGTTTTATTTACTAACCAAATAGAGCAACACATTTGCCATACAGAACATCCCACAGCATTTGTCTCCAAAACTGCAGTTTGCATCCATGCTTCACACAAACTTGCAGATTTGCTCCTCCAAATGGCAGAGACACCGGACTCCATCCCAGCACTCCTTGCAGCCTGTTTTCAGGCATGTAAGAGAGGACTGAAAGAAGGCCCTCGGGTTGCCCTGTCCCTCCCTTTCCCTCTGTCATTTTCAGAGTACATGGCAGGCTAACCTGGGGAAGGAACATGAGTGGAGAGGGTATGACAGGATCTTTGGGTCGCTGTCTTCGGATGAATGCTTGCTCTTACCAGTGTCTCTACAGAAGCATCCATGACCATGCCCCCAGGTAGAGACTGAGAAACAAAAAACAGAAAAAAAAAAAAAAACTTTAAGTTTTTCAAAGTCTGTCTTTGATCTTCTTGCTCCAGGAAGGGCCACATCTCCGGACTTCCCTCCTCAGAGTGAGTTTTCTGCCTTCCCTGGGATACTCCTCAGAGGTGATGGCAGTTTGGCTTTTCTCTTCAAACTCAACTTTACCCTCCTGTGCTGGAATTTTCTAACATCAACTAGTGCCAGGCTGGTGCAGACATGGTGAAATCAGTGCCGTCCTATGAGAGAAGAGGAAATTAATTCAGTCATTCCAGAAGACAAGCTACTGACCCTAGTTACAGAGCCTTCGACACTCTGCCTGTGGGAGTTTCTCCCAGGGAAACAATCCTAAATGGGTGAAATCTATTGGTACAGATATTTTCTTAAAAAAAAAAAAAAAGGATACTGTAAATTTCCAGTGTAGGTAAATAATAAAACAATTACATCTAATCAGATATTTAAATGGCATTTTTAACTTGAGTACTTAAATCATGTAATAACCGGGGGGAAACATGATATTTACTTCATCATGATAAGAAATGGAATGCTGTAACTGTATACACAGTTTTTTAAACTAGTCTTAATTTTTATTGCTTATGTGTGCGAGTGTGTGTATGTGCATGTGGGTGCCACAGAGACTAAAAGGCATCAGATTCTCCGGAGCTGAAGTTACAAGCAGTTGTGAGTCACTGGCTGATTATGGATGTAGGAACCAAACTGTGGTCCTTGGCAAGAACAGCAAGAGTTCCTAACCACTGAGCCCACTCCAGTGTCAAATTTGATTTTAATCTTATGCATAAAGAAAATTTATGCATAAAGGAGGAAATGCCTCTAAATATTGGCAATGGTGGTTCTGTGGTAAGTTGATGTAAATGTTCCTTATTTCATATAAATTAAATAATGAAAATAAGGTTGACAAATGATCCCTCAGCTCCTAGAATCCGTGGCTGTAACTATTAGTCAAGTAACCGACTCCTTATAGAACTCCTTAGAGGGTACCATGGAATATAAATACAAAATATCATTGTAATTTTCTTTGTAAAGTTCTCGTAGTAGTCCATCTGCTTATACATAGCCGTAGTCAGGGAGGAAACCAATCCAGTTCAGCATTTCCCCGCTAAAACCCCAGCACATTCTGTCTAGTTTTACTTCCATGACTGGAACTCTGCTCTCTAGGTCCCCGGGCATATGATCAGAGTCAACCTGCTCCTCACCATCTGTTCTGAACACCCCCACAGCTGGAAATCGGAGAAACAGAGAATTGCCATGGCTTGTCAGAGGTGCGTCTTATTATATCAGTCTGGCAGTAGCAGGCAGAGCTGAGCAAACAGGAGCTTGTGTAACTAGCAAGGCTCCAGCAGCGGCTGGATGGAGATGTCGGAGGAAAGAGGACAAATACGCTCTGAGAGTTGACCTAGCAGCAGCTTGTAGCTGGGCGTGTTAGGACTTGATTGTGAACGATCTTCTTGGGGCCTGTGTACTAAGGTCTGGTTCCCAGACTAGTAGGAACTCATAGAAGTTGGATCAATGGCTGTGGAGCCTGCATGGGACTGGCTAGGCCCTCTGCAATGGCAAGACAACTGTGTAGCTTGATCTGCTTGGGAGGCCCCCTAGCTGTAGGATCAGAATCCATCTCTGGTGCATGAGTGGGCTTTTTACCTATGGTGGGACACCTCGTGCAGCCTTGAGGAAGGGGGAAGGGCTTGGACTTGCCTCTACTGGATGTGCCTCCCCATGGGAGGCTTTGCCTTCTTGGGGGCAGAGGCTGGGTTGGGGGAAGGCTAGGGGGTCGGGAAGAGGGGGATCTTTGATTGGGTGTAAAATGAATGAAAAAAAATTTTAATTAAAAAAAATTTTGAAATGACCACAAAAAAAAAAAAAGATCTGGTTCCCGGGGCACTGATAGAAGCAGTCTTTAGCAGGAGGGGCCTGTTGGGAGGTGCTTAGGTCTTTGGGGGTGTGCCACCAAGGCAATCGTGGGACCTGGACTAAAACCTCTGAAACACAGAGCCAAAGGGCTATTTTTTTCTCTGTGTGCATTGATTACATCAGCTATTTAGTTACAGTAACAGAAGGCTGGCTGGCATCGAGTACTTCATAGAAGTACTATCCCAAGGCTAGAGCGATGGCCCCAGCAGTGAAAAGCACTTATTGCAGAGGACCTAGGTTCAGTTCCCAGGACTCACATGGTGGCTCATGACCATCTGTAACTGCAGTTCCAGTGAATCTGTCACCCTCTTCTGACCTCTGTGGTACCAGGACCACATGTGGTGCACATACATACATGCAGGCAAACTACTCGGACACATAAATACATCTTAAAAATTAAAAAGAACTCTCCTACAAATCTCAAATTTTCAAACTTCTTTCAAACTTTTATAAGAGAAAAAACAATCCCCTTGAATCATGCTTACTCCTATTACATTGATCTTCACTTTTGTTTCACTTTCTAAACAGTTAACTTGGCCATGTGCAGATGAGGGTATGCATGCCCTTGTATGCACGTTCATGTGGAATCCAGAGCTTGTCACCGGGTGAACTCCTTCATGGTGCTCCACAGCATACACTGAGGCAGGTTCTCTTACTTGAATCAAGAGCTCCCTGATTTGGCTAATCTGGCCAGAAAGCTTGCTCCACAGAACCCCTGTCTCCACCTCCCAAACACTGGGATTTCCAGTGAGCTGCTGTCCCCACCTGGTATTTATGTGGGTACGGGGGGTCTAAACTCCAGTTTTCTCGCTTGCATGGAAAGTGCTTTGCCCTCTGAGCCATCTCCTCAGCTCCGAGTTACGTTCTGAATTACAAGACAACTTTTACCGACACTCAGACAGGAGGCAAAACAAAAAGAAATCTTAAAGGGGGGGCTGGAGAGATGGTTCAGAGGTTAAGAGCACTGTCTGTTCTTCCAGAGGTCCTGAGTTCAATTCCCAGCTACCACATGGTGGTCCACAACCATTGGTAATGAGATGTGGCTCCCTCTTCTGACCTGAAGGAATATATGCAAGCAGAACACTGTACACAGAATAAATAAATTTAAAAAGAAAAAGAAAAAAAGAAATCTTAAAGGGACAGCTGGGACCTGAAGAATCATTCAGGAGCTCCCCAAAGACTCACTGATTTTGTTTGGTCCTGTCTAAAGCCCAGGAAATTGGATTAGGCTTTCTAATCACCAACACTGGGGTCACTCTCCTGGCAATACCATGTACTAATGCATCACTGTATTTTAGAATACTTCTATTTGCCCAATACACAGCAAATTCAGCTGAAGCAAGGCATGGGCTCAGAAGCACAAAAAAACAAGATTGGTTTCAAAGATTCATATCTAAGACCAATTCCTTGCTCTTCCAAAGTCAGTCACCCAAGGTGGACCACTGAGGGATGTAGACTCTCATTAAAGATAAAGGAAACCAGCTGCAGAAAGGCATAGGACCGTGAAGAATTAAACACGACCCTGTTGTCAGCCCCAGAGTTTTCTAGTGGTTGGGCTCATGGACTGCCAACCCCAAAGCATGGCAACGCATTACAAAAAGAACACCCCTTAACATCCTAAGAGACTGGAACTTTTGTATTACCTAACAGTCAGAGTTAATAATACATCCTGAAGTCACTGAAGACATAAGGCTGCCATCCTGCTGTATACTCAGCCTGTTTGTTTAACTTGCCTGAAGATAACAATGTAACAACTGACCTTACTTGCCTTCTATTTCCCATGCAATAAACTTCTACAACGTAAGCTAATGAATGGCTGTATTCTTATATACCCTTCCATGCCCCTGACCTAAGAGTACCACATGTGTGTTTATATGCATGTTGCAATAATCATTTTCTGAAAACAGAAATAATGGTAGAAAGCAATCTTATAAAATTAATATACATAAATATTGAAGAAAACATTTGAAAATATATGAAAAACAAGAAAAATTATGCTTGATAAACAATGATGTTTGAAATACAATTTGTCATCTGGGTCAGTTAGAGTCGGTGACTTCATCCCTGGTAAAGCTCTGCTAAAGATTTCTATCAAGTATTGCTTCCCCATGCGATGCTTTCTGTGCAGTTAAATAAAAGAGAAAGCAGAGTCCTTTGTGAGGGATACAGAGACAGAAACACAGGGACAGACAGATCCTCAGACAGCATTCAAGCAGGCACAGATTGAGACTCAGAGACCAGACAGACACGGACATCAGAAGACCCCGAGAGAACAAAGGAGATAATTCAAATCCAGGCTCGCGCTGTCAAATGACAGCTAGAGGAAGTGCTTTATTGATTTCTATCTATAGCATGACACCAATGCATTATTGGTGACTCTCAGTTCATAAACCTCAAATGTGTTAAATCTATGCACCAGAGTCTCAAGTTCACAACTGCATCAGGAAGGAACAAGGCAGACAGAGCCAAGCTCACAACTGAGCAATCTTGTGGTTTCCACAGAGTGACCAGGGGAGCCTGCTGTGGGATGTTCTGTATGGCAAATGTGTTGCTAATTAGTCAATAAACAAAACACTGATTGGCCATTGGCTAGGCAGGAAGTGTAGGCGGGACAAAGAAGAGAATAAAACTGGGAAGTGGAAGGCTGAGTGAGAGAGACACTGTCAGCCGCCATGATGAGAAACAGCATGTGAAGATGCCGGTAAGCCATGAGCCATGTGGCAAGGTATAGATTAATGGAAATGGATTAATTTAAGCTGTAAGAACAGTTAGCAAGAAGCCTGCCACAGCCATACAGTTTGAAACCAATATAAGTCTCTGTGTTTACTTGGTCGGGTCTGAGCGGCTGTGGGACTGGCAGGTGAGAGAGATTTGTCCTGACTGTGGGATATTTTGATGACACTCTGACACTCCCAAGAAAATCAATAAAGTTAAACCTAGAATCAGGGGGCAGAGTCAGTGACTAGCTGACCAGAATTGGCCATGGAGAAGCCATCAATTTGGATAGAGAAGACACACAGGAAGGAAAGGGTGGGGACTAGAGTTTGAACTTCTTTTTTGGGTTCTGGGATAAAGGAAAAGACCTGTCTCTTGCTATGTCTCTGGCCAAAAAGCATGGTCAGCTAGTTTGCTACTCAATCTCTCCGAGCTAGCAGGTTTTCACCCCAGACTTTAACTCCCAAGTCTTACTGATAAATAGAATGATAGAGATTTAATTTGAACCTACATACCACAGTCGTGGCAGACTGAGGCAGTAGGACTAGAAGCCCCACCAGGCCATAGCCACTAGGCTGGTGGGACACTGACTTTGGGGCTATAGGACAGCAGATGACAATTTAAATATCAGCAGATTCATGCGCAGCCACTATGCCGACAGAAAAACATCAGACTAGGGCTCTGGCCTTCTTGTGCAGATAAAAGCCTCTCAAACATTAAAAGCTGTCAGGGTCTGCTATCTTCATGGTTCCTTCATGAATGAAAAATTCCTTCACCCAAGGGCAATTTCCAGAAAGGCTTCAAAGTCTACAATTTCTCAAAATGACCACCTTGAATAGATGTGCCAAAAAGGAGAATTTTGGAGTAGTGGTATTGTTTGGGTCTGAAACAATTATATTTGAGTGTTTTATGTTCTGATCCCCAGGTGCATGCAATGCCCTGCCTTCTCCTTTATGTCAAGTGGGTTTGAACTGCGTTTAATAAGTCCTCAAGGTCACTGGAATGCCCATGAGGTCCCCTTAGACTCCTCCTTTGGATGGAACCATAGTTTCTATGGCTTCCCTGCCATGGTGGACTGCACACTCTGAGCTGCAAGGCAAAGCAAACCCCTCCCCTCCACTAAGTTGCTTCTGTCAAGAATTTGGTCACAGTAACAAATATATTCACATACAATACAAATTGACTCATCACAGAACAGTGAGATGGAGATAAAATCTCCATGGGGACCCAGGTTCTTTCTATTTTGTGGCTCTCCTAGACCAAGGGCCTTATAAACACATACTTTCAGGGGCCAAACCAGAAGGAGAGAATATGGAGGTGCTACACTTGCTTTTTTTTAAACTTTAGTTTCTTTACTTGGGAATATTTGAAACATAAGACTTTTTTGAAGAGTTGACTGAAGTTCAACTCCAAGTCATTATTCTAGTTATTTTCTGTTGTCTCCTTGACAAACCTAGAGTCACCTGGGAAGAGAGAACGTCAATTGAAGAATTGTCTTGACCAGAATGGCCTGTGGCCATGTCTCTGAGAGACTGACTTGATTGATAATTGAAGTGGGAGGGACTGGCCCATTGTGGACACCATCATCACTTGGCAGGTAGGTCTGGGGTATGTAAGAGAATGAGCCAGTAAGCAGTGTTCCTCTAAGCTTTCTGCTTCAGTTCCTGATAGGCTGTTACCTAGAAGAGTAAGCTGAAATAAACCTTTTCCTTCCCAAGTTGCTTTTGGACATGGGCTTTATCAGAGCAACAGAATAAAACTAGAACACTCTTCAGCCAGCTTCATCCATAACTAATTTGGGGTTGTGTCTTTGTTTCACCTATACCTTCCCTCTCCTTCCTTCTTCCTCTCACCCACTATATTATTTAAAAGCTAAAATCATCCAGCATATCATTTTCATTCATTCCTTGATACTTTCAAACATGTATACAACGTGTTTGGGTCATACCAACACCTTATCCCCCTCTAACTCCTCTCATCTCCCCCATCCCCCCTCTTCCCAACATCATGTACCCTTTAACATCCCACTGAGTCTAACCAGTTACGTGTACCAGTATGTCACTTCACATAAACACGCACAAACTGAGAACAGAGTATTCAAATAGGAGTCTATTGGGGCCATTCTCATTCAAACCACCACATTCCACTCCCTGGTCTCCATAGGCTTGCAGCCATATCAGAATGCAAACTACACTCATTCCAACTTCAGAAGTTCCCATAGTCCTTCACAGTCTCAAGATTTAAACATCCAAAGTCCACCAGGGTAGTGGCACTTGCCTTTAATCTTACCAGTCAGGAGGCAAAGGCAGAGGCAGGTTTGTGAGTTTGAAGTCACCCTAATCTACACAGAGTTTCAGGACGGCTAGAGTTACATGATAGAAAGGCCCTGTCTCAAAAAAAAAAAAAGAAAGAAAGGAAAAAAGAAAGAAAGAAAGAAAGAAAGAAAGAAAGAAAGAAAGAAAGAAAGAAAGAAAGGCCAAAGTCTCCTAAGTCTCAAGGCAATCTCTTAACTTTAACCTCCTATAAAATCAAAAAGCAAATTACCTACTTCCAACATACAATGGCACATAACATATATTATCATGCCAAAAGGGAAGGAAGGGGCATAGTGAGAAAACACTGAACCAAATCAAGACTGAAAACCAGCAGGGAAAACTATAAATCCTCTAACTCCATGTCTGACGTTAAAGGACTTTATTAGATAGCTCTTCCCTTCCAGCTTTGCTGACTGCAACTTGCTTCTCTCTCTGGGGCCAGTCCTACACCCTATCTGCAGCTCCCCTTGACAGGTATCCCATGGGCTCTGGCATCTCCAGTGTCTTGTGGTCTCCAATGCAATCCAGTCTTCACCTTCATAGCTTCATGAAATGGCATCTCTGGACCTCCATGCAGGGACTTCCCTGCTACACACCTGGTCTCAGACACTTTCCTTAGCCACAGAGAAAGAGTCCACAACCTCCTTACCCCTGTATCCTTCTTGATAAAGCCAGGACCATGTGGCTGAAGCTGCCAAGTTCTTCTGTTTGCTTGGCATGGAATCTGCCCCCTCCTTGAAGTACATCTGTGTAAGTTTTGACTTGATGCTTTTTAGGTTGTGGAAATCCCACAAGCATTTTTCTTTCACAGGTTGCAGGATTAGCTGGGTGGTGTCTCACCCTGACATCACTATTCCCTTTATTCCATTTAGCATCAGGACCTTCTTTAAACTTCTCATCTCCTTGAGGATAGGACTGGGTTCCAACATTATAATCCCTAGTGTTCTTTTTCTCCTCAAATTGTACATTTTGTATTTTTCCTCACTGCTTTTGCTGTTTTTCATTGTAGATCTGCATAAGAATGCCCATTAATGACCACGTGACATAGTCGTTACTGGGCTGTCTTATAATTGCCTCTGACAAATACATTAGTCCAAAACTCTTCAATTTAGCCTCTGTCAGAATTTTAGGACAATGGCAGAAAGCAGCCACAATCTTTGTCAAACTATCGCAAGAACAGTCTCAAGCCCAGCAGAGTATCCTTCCCCTCTGAAACCCCCTGAGCAGGGTCTCCACAGTTTACATTGCTTTCTAGGATGGCCGACTAAGCCCTGCTTACCACATTCAACCACTTTTCTTGTCCTAAGTCCCAATGTCTGAAAAAGCAGCATGGCCTGGTGTTGTGGAATATTTGTTTAACCAGGCAAAGATATGTCACATTTGTTCATGCTGTATTTGTTACCTATGTAAAGATGTGTTGCATTAATTAAATAAAATTTACCTGGGCTCGGGGGGGGGGGAGGGAGTTAACAACTCATTGGCAGGACATAGCAGGGAGAAACATAGTGCAGGGTGTTTTTTTTTTGGGGGGGGGGTTGCAGTATGGAAGGGAGTGGCTTCCTGGATGCCAGCTAGAGAGAAAGTTAGCCAGTTACTATTGTAACTCTCTGAGCTCACAGGTTTTCACCCTAGCTTTGGAATCTCAAGTTTTACTAGAACTATAGAGATTCAGTTAGAACTATCTTTAGTGGCAGCAACAGAACCATTGTCTGGAGGAACAGAATTCCCCCCAGGCTATAGCCTTAGTGGCCAGGCTGCTAGTAGTTTAAAGCACGGCCACTGTACTGAAGGTAAAACAGTCTGCCCTGTCACAGCAATGCCCCAGTCTCTGGTACTAACTCTTTTACTCTGTCTTAGTTACTATTCTATTGCTGTGAAGAGACACCATGACCAAAGGTACTTATAAAATAAAGCATTTAAATGGGGGCTTTTGGGCTGGGAAGATGGCTCAGCCATTAAAGGCTAGGCTCACAACCAAAAATATGAATGAGGGCTTGCTTCAAGTTTCAGAGGGTTAATCTATGATCATCATGGTGGGGAGCATGGCTGCAGGCAGGCATGGAACTGGAGCAGTAGCAGAGAGCTCACATCTGAACCACAAGTTGGAGGTAGAGAAACTGGGCTTAGAGTGGGCTTTTGAATCCTCAAAACTCAGCCCCCAGTGGCATACCTCCTCCAACAAGGCCATAAATCCTCCAAAAGACCACACCCCTAGTCCTTCCTAAACAGTCTACCAACTGGAAACCAGATATTCAACTGTATGAGCCTATGGGGTCATTCTCATTCAAATTACCACAGCTTGTTACATCTCTGAAGATCAGCAAGCAGAGAGCTCTGCCTAGAAGTAGAGCCAACTATAACCCTCAAGGCTTGCCTGCCAGCAACCCACTTCCTACAGTTAGTCCCCACGTGTTAGAGCCAACTATAACCCTCAAGGCTTGCCTGCCAGCAACCCACTTCCTACAGTTATTCCCCACGTGTTAAAGCCTCCACCACTAGCTGGGGACCAAGTATTCAAATACATGAGCCTATGGGTGACATGTTTACACCCAAATCATGACACTGAGCCATTGTATCATTTTAGATCTACTGTTTCCAATGCCTAGCATATATACACATCAAAAGTACTTTGGTCTTTGGGTTTTTTGTTTTGTTTTGTTTTTCTTTACTCTGGCTCTTAGGTTTTGGGGGGACCTGCCACCCAGCTCCCAAATAATCACACACATAGAGACTTATTCTAATTTATGAATGCCCAGCCTTAGCTTAGCTTATTTCTACCCAGATTTTCTTAAATCATCCCATCTATCTTTTGCCTCTGGGCTTTTATCTTCCTCTATTCTATATACCTTTCTTTACTTCTTACTCCATGGCTTGCTGTGTAGCTGGGTGGCTGGCCCCTGGAGTAGAGTTCTCCTCTCCTTCTCCTTATTTTGCTCCTTGTTCTCTCTTCCCAGATTTCTCCTCCTATTTATCCTCTGTGCCTTCCAGCCCCACCTATTTTTCTCCTGCCTCACTATTGGCCATTCATCTCTTTATTAGACCATCAGTTGTTTTAGACAGGCAAAGAAACACAGCTTCACCTGATTAAACAAATGCAGCATAAAAGAATGCAACACATCTTTACATCATTAAACAAATGTTCCACAGCATAAATAAATGTAACACATCTTTAACCAATATTCTGCAACAGGTCTTAGCACAATCTATAGGTTCTTTCCCAAATTATTTTATCCCCTTTGGTATTTGAGCATTCTAGCATTTGGGTAGTCTATCATTTGACTTTTGAAGCAAAAATGCCAAGCACAACATCCAATGTTGTGCGATGTCCTGCAGCCATCATCAAAATTCTTCCACGGGAAGATCTCATCAATTAATCAATAGTCTTGTGTAGTGTTTCTATTACAAAGCTAATACAGTATTTGGATCTAACAATACTCTGTTCTCTGAGGAGATTATGGTGTTCTCACCAGGTGCCTTTTAAAACTCTAACCAGATAATTGACAGTTGGTCGGGTGACTCTGTTAGGAATCAGGAAATAGTTTAGACTTCTTGTATTCTTAGAAAACCAATACATACTCTTTCAGTTCTATGTGGTCACAAGTTATTCCCTTAATAATTTATTCCAGAATCTCAATGACGGTCAGTAGTCAAACTCATCATTTTATAAGTTTGAAAGGAAAACAATCTTTCTTTCAGGTCTGGGGATGGAGTTCAGTGGTAGAGTGCTGGCCTCGCATGTGCAAGACCTCACCCTTCCTCCAAAAAATCCAGGTGTCTCTTTTTAAAAATCAAAACAAGCCCGGTACGGCAGTGCACACTTGGGAAGCAGAAGTAGGTGGATCTCTGGAAATTTAAGTCTAACCTGGTCTAAATAGCAAGTTTCAGGCAAACCAAGTCTACAGAATAGGATTCTGTCTCAAAAAAAGAATAAAAACATACTTGTAGTTCTCCACTTCCTGCCACCCTCACCGTCCACACTTTCTCAAATCCAACCACAGCAGCTAGGGTGCCCCACTTGAAGAGCCCCTGGGAGATGTTTCCTTTGCCTCGAGGTACTTGAAACGATCTAGAGCTTCTCAGATACTCCACTCAAACCCATTTCTCATCAGTGTTTATTCTGCCACTTGTCTGAAGAACCTTGTTCTTGAGAGCAAAGTAAGAAATGAAATGAGTCTTTGTGCTTCCTCTGTGCCAATCACGCCCACCACCTGCATCATCAGAACAGTCCATCATTCCCTCTGGGAAGAAAAAATGGTAGGCTGCTGATCCCCTGCATCCTGCTGGCTCCTGTCTTCTCCCTGCTCACTTCCAGCTGGGAAGGGGACTCACTATCTGCACACTTGTTATCCCTAATGAGGGCTACAGCCTCACAGTCTCACTTGGCCTCTGTCCCATGACTTGGGTGAGCAACACATCAATGTCAGAGCAATGCACAAACTTTTAGCCTTCAGAGTCAGCATGAAGTCGGTGGAGAATGAAGGCTTTCTGGGCTTCTTGCCCATCTCCCAAGCCCTACTGACCCAGGAGCACTTCATCACAGACAGCAAAGGAAGAATGAACAAGCCAAATGCCTGACACGGGAGCGAAGCGATTTGTCAGACACTCCCTTATTCCTCCCATCTAAACGTCTTTCTCCTCCAGCAAAGTCTGTGCCTTCCCCAGGTTCCCCTGGCTCTCCTCCTGTCGGGGTACAGATGGAGCAGAGATCATCCTCCAGCAACCCCTAAATGTTGAGATACGAATAATAGTTCACTTGCCTCAAGTTGCACTTGACATTTTGGCCTCATACCCCTCTCTTGGCATCTTTGTTTCAAATCCCAGTCGTGATCAACTTTGGTCTTTCTGACACTATAGCTACGGACCTGTGTTGTATGTAGTCGCATATCTTTCCTGGCTTCTTTTATCAATGATGTTCATTCAGTGCTTATGAGCAAAGAACCATTCCTGGGGCTCCTATGTCTTCCCTGACCTTTCCCTCCCCCCATGGGCTTGAGGTTCCCAGGTTGAATAGCATTATTCATACCACCACCACTGGATAAATCTCTTCTCTCGTATCTGACCAATTAAGCCTCTGCTTCGTTTCTAAGTCTTGTGGCATCGCTCTCTGAGTTTATAGGGTGCTCCTTATGCTGTGCTTTCCATGCTGTCAGCAAGACAAACAAGCTGGCTGAGAGGACAATGACAGTCAGTGATGCTAAACTCTGCAAGAGCTGAGTGATCAATCCTAGGAGTTTCAGGAACAAACGCGGTCCTCCATCAAGGTCAAAGGTCCATACAATTCAACAAACTTAAAAGCATCTCTAAATTCTAAGAGCCAATAAAGTACAAAATCCAACCCTGCCACCAGATTGAGTGGAGCTGCAACTACACAGAAGGTAAAGGAAGTGAATAACCTGGACCCAGGGACAGGTTAGGTGACTACACCTCTCCTGAAGGTGAGAAGGCCTCAACGAGGCACCAAATAAACATGGTGTCCAGTGGATTCTGACAAGTGTCCAACAGGATCCAGATCAAAATCTGGTCACTTTGTCATCTCTCAAAATTGTATGACAGTTGCTGGGCGGTGGTGGCGCACTCAGGAGGCAGAGCCAGGTGGATCTCTGTGAGTTCGAGGCCAGTCTGGTCTACAGAGTGAGTTCCAGGTAAGGCACAAAGCTACACAGAGAAACCCTGTCTCAAAAAACCAAAAAAAAAAAAAAATTGTATGACAGTAACTGTGGTAGTTTGAGTGAGATGTCCCCCATAAATCTCAGGCTTTTGAATACTTGGTATGCAGCTTTTAGTTATTTGGGGAGGACCAGGAGGTGTGACCTTGCTGGGGGAAGGATGCCACCTGGGGCAGGCTTTGAGGTTTCTAAAGAAAGACTCACAGCATTCCCAGAGAGCTCTCTCTGCCGCCTGCTTGTGGTTTCCAGGTGTGAGCACCCAGCTCTTCCTGCTGCCTTACCTTCACTCATGGTAAACCACTTCATGGATTCCAAACTCTGAAATCATTTGTCCAAAATAAACTCTGTCTTATGTAAGTTGCCCTTTTTATGATGTCTTATCACAGCAAGAGAAAAATAGCTAATACAGAAACTTGCTGTGACTGGCCTGACCCCATGGTTTTTTTCGAGGGTGACTTTGAGACTCTGGATGAGGGAAGAGGTTGGATGTTGTAAGTGGAGCTTGATGGGCCATCCTAAGAGAAGTTGAGAGCTATGCATACTATGGGGATCCTGCTCAAGAGGTTTTAGAGGTGAATAATATTAGCAACTAGCTAGAGACCATTCTTACAATATTTTGGCAAAGAATGTGGCTGCTTTCTGCCCATGTTCAAAGAACTTGCCTGAGGCTAAATTTAAAAGTAATGGACTAATTTCTTTGGTGGAGGAGACTTCAAGATGGTCTAATAACGACTCTGCCACATGGTTATTAGCAATCACACTTACGCAGCTCTACAATAAAATTAGCAAGTGAGACAAAAAGAAATACAAGATGTGCAGTTTGAAGAGAAAAAGAGCATCACACCCAAGATTTATGTGAAAGAGATGAGGAGATTGAGGCCAGGCCTGGGATAATAGGTAGGCCATCCTCCTGGGAAGACCCCATCCGGCTAAGCATCCAACTTGTGAAAGGAAAAAGCCTAAGAAATTGTTCCTAAAATAACAAGAATAAATGAAAGCTGACGCAAATGTGATGCCAAGAGCCAGGCTTCACCCCAAGCAGGCAGCCAGACTGGGCAGTGCTGGCCTCGTGGTACTGACTACAGACTCAAGGAAGAGCATGGCAGAGTCTTTCTCCATGGTTAAGGGGATCAGCTGAGGCCAGGCGATCTGCACCAGGGCAGTCTTTGCCTGAGGGCCCTGGGAGGGCAAGAGGCCCTGAGAGGTCATTGCGTGAAGCTGTAAAGTGAATCCTGGATTGTGTTAGAGGCACCAGCTTGCTAGAGGAGCCTGAACCATAGGATATTTACTAAAGAGAACTGCAGGTTGGGAGTGAAAAGAGCCCGAGAGACAGAAGTATGTTGCAGGCAGCAAAGCTAGAATGGCAGAGTCATCTAAGCCCTTTGGCATCATCACAGAGCTACAGGATTTGCCCTGCTGGGTCCAGTATTTCCTCACTATGCCCTGATCCATCCCTCTGGAATGGTAATGTATATTCGGTGTCATTGTGTGTTGGAAATAGGGAGTTTGTTTTCTGAGTTTACTGGGGTTACAGTTAAGATAATGCCTGGAATCTCAGAAAAGACTTTGGAATTTGGAATTTTAAACCGTGTTAAGATTGTGAAAGACTATGGGGATTTTGAAATTGGATTAAATGTATTTTGCATTATGATATGGCCACAAGCCTATGGGGGTTCAGAAGGAGAATGTGGTGGCTTAAATGAGAATGGCCTCCCATAGGCTCATATGTTTGAACGCTTGGTCTCCAGTTGGTGTGCATTTGAAAAGGACTAGGAGGTGTGGCCTTGCTGGAGAAAGCATGTCACTGGGAGGCAGGCTTTGAAGTTTCAAATAACCATTCCCAGTGAGCTTTCTCTGTCTCCTCCTGAGAGATGTGAGCTCTCAGCTGTTCCTGCCACTCCACTATCATGGACTCAAACCATCTGAAACTGTGAGCCCAAAACAAACGATTTCTTCTCTCAGTTGCCTGAGTCATAGATCCTATCACAGCAATGAAAAATTATATTTAAACTAATATATATTATATTAGTTTATTATATATTTATTAGAAAGTCATATATAAACTAATACCCCGAGAGACTAGTTTCCAAACTGGGTAACTATTTTTTCATTTTGAGAATAGTTATAATTTGGGATATGACTGTGAGATTTTGCTAAATTTAAAGTAGTAAAAAATGTAAATTGGACTTAAAAGGCTGAGGAGGATTTTGTTTCCTATATACAAAACCACCCCCAGAGCACCAATAGATTCATAGCTATCTTGACTGTCTCTTTACCACTCCTGTCTCCCATGGACACTGAGCTATGAGTGACAGTTCATTGCAATGCTCTCTGCCCTCTGGAGGACACTCCCAGCCTGGTAAGTGAAGGACTTCTCACATCTCACTGCCAGTTAAACTATGGCAGGAAGCCAAGTGGCTAGGCCCCCAGTCAAACCCAATGCACCTCTGGGCAATTGGGAAATGGATGCCCTTCTTCACTCTGTCTGGGTAAAAGCCTCCTTCTGAAAACAGCCTGAGTCATAAGTCCTTCAGTGCTCACTTGCATGGTCCTAAATGGCTCTTCCCTCCAACCCTGGTAAGTTATTGATATTGGATCCTAGGCCCCATTTCATGCTGAAAAGCCTTCTTCCCTTCAAATATGAACTGGCTCCTTTCTCTAGCCATGAGGGCAAATATCCCAGAATAAGCATGCTGCTGTTCACTGTGAGATTGTAGAAAGAGAAAAATTCAGATTCTTCAATGAAACATGAGGCTTGGAGAGTGGAGCTTTGTTCTCTTAAGTTCTATGTATGGGCTTTAAAATGAAACTGAAGTGAGACAACAGAAAAAAATTAACTTGCACATTTTATTTTGTTTTTACATGTACATGGGAACCCCCACAGGAAAAATCAAGACCATGGCATTAAGAGCCAGTCACAATGGCTATCATTAGGAAAACAAACAAGTGTTGGATGCGGGGAAAGATGAACTTTTGAACAATATTGGAGGGAGTAGAAAATTGTGCTGCTACTATAGAAACCAGTGAGGAGGGTTCTCAAAAGACTAAAAGTAGGAACTAGGAATGTAGCTCAGGATACAGTATATGGTGGTCTGAATGAAAATGGTCCCCATAGGCTCATAGGCAGTGGCACTATTATGAAGTATGGCCTTGTTGGAGTAGGTGTGGCCTTGTTGGAGAAGTATGTCACTAGGGGTGGGCTTTGAGATTTCAAAGGCTCAAGCCAGGCCCAGTGTCTCTCTCTTCCTATTGCCTGCCAATCCAGATGGAGAACTCTCATTTCCTTCTCCAGCACCATGTCTGCCAGGGTATCACCATGCTTCCCATCATGATGATAATGGACTAAACCTCTAAACTATAGGCCAGCCCCAATTAAATGCCTTCTTTTATGAGAATTGCTGTGGTCAGTGTCCTTTCACAGCAATAAAACACTAAGATAGAGCGCTTGTATAGTGTGTTGAACCCTGGGTTCAACCTCTAACACTACAAGAAAAAGAAAAAAATCCATAAAATATAACTACCTTGTCATTCAGCTACAGTACTCTCAAGAACATATGCAAAGGGATCTAAATCAGCATACCACAGAGACACTTACACATCAGTGTCTATGTGGCCCTCTTCACAATAGCCACTATGGTTCCTGCCCAGATGCCCATCAACAGATGAATGATTAAAGAAAATGTGGCATATAACACAATGGAGTTTTATTCAGACATAAAGAATGAAATTATGGCATTTGTAGGAAAATAGACAGAACTAAAAATCATCTTAAGTAAAATAAGCCAAGCTTAGAAGGATAAATACCACATATTCTCTGATATATGGAACTTTGATTTTGACATGAAGGTAAAAGAGAAACATTTTGGGAAGGAGGCTCGCACAAAAGGGGAAGGGAGACAGGAGATGGTGACAAGGGCTGAACACAGTCGGAGTACACAGTACTGTAATACACTTGATGAAAATGTTATTATGAAACCCTTGCTATACACATTTCACGTATACTAATAAATTCTTGTAAAGAAGTGATCGGAACAAAAAGCAGGAAAACCAATCATGGGAGAAAGATAAGACAAAGGCAATGAAGCAGAAGCTGCTAGGTGAGGTGCATCATGGGACAGTGACTGGGAAGTATCAGGAGGAGCAGATGTGAGGGTGGTGATGTGGGTGATGATACCAAGAACAGGCTCACCGACAACACACACAGGAGTCAGTGCTGTGGCACGGGGGTGTAATTACACGCTTTGCTGAAGGTTGAACAGTCAGAAGATGGGAGGCAGTTCTGTGTCCTGATCAAGCAGGAGTGAAAGGATTGAAGCAGGCTGTACAGGGAAGTGGAGGGCAGATTGTCTCTCCCTCCAAGGATCAGTGGCACAGTCTGCCGCAGTGACAGCCCAGCTGTTCCACCCTGCAGCTGGAGATGGCATGCCTCACTTTTAAAAAGCCCTCCTGGGATCTACTCACTCAACCTGACTGGCAGCGTAGTGGGGTCACCTGACTCCCTTGATCTGAGATCTGACTCAGTTACCTTCCCACCAGGTAACTTCGCTCTCTAAAAATGCCACTAAAACTACCTAACAGAGAATTATTTTCCAACAAGAGTGCATAAGAAAATATTGAAAGGTGACTGCCATCTCTGTAGGTGTTTGTAAATTGAGGATGATTATCTCTGCTCTCCCTGTATCAGAACCCTCCCTGCAGGGCTCACAGCAGTGTTGTGCCTACAAGGCCCAATTATGATCCTTGCCTGAAAAATCTCATAAAGACCTCGTTTCACATGAGCTCCAGGCTCACCCAAAAATTGAAAAGTGACTTTCCTATGGAAAAAAAAAAAAAGCTTCCTTTCCAAGCATGCCCTGAGGAAGAAGCTCCAAGACCTTCATGCTTTATAACCCCAAATATTGGAAAGATCTGAGATCTGAAGATTCTGCTTAAGAACCACTGCCTCAGTGAAAGTCTGATATGTCAAAAACTCAAGGGCATCCATGGCCTCATGCAGCCTCTTAAACAGCACGGTTTGACTTTCTGATACAGAGAGAATCAGTGGTAAAGGGAAGCTCAGTAGACCGCAGCTGAGCAAAACCTCTTTGGAAGCAGTCTATCGGGATGGGGAATTAAAGGTTTGCCACTTCCTCTCAGTTGAACTATGAAATCCCTACCTGAAGGATGGAAGCAGATATTTGAAGAGGGGTGGGTGGGCTTGGAGAAAGAGCAGAAGTCTAGAAGTCTGGGCTTGTGTACGTAGATTTGACAGTCAGAGAAGTGCCCAGATCAGAATAGGAAGGGACAGTTACGACTTTAGCAAATGCCAATCAAATCTTTGATTAGAATGTATTGGTGCTTCTTCAAAAAGATGGTAAATAGTCAGAATAAAAAGGCCCCCAAGAGCTGATAGAACTTAAGGAAGGAAAGTGGGACCAGAGGACTAGGTTAGATATGTTTGTTGGCTTCATGGGGCTTGTCTTCTTTTGGGGAGTACTTATGAATCCATTCAAAAATCAGACTCTAAGCTCCCGCATGATGAGCAAAGTCTTGTGACCCTTTATCAAATAGGACTTTGATGGACAGCCTTGAGCACATGAAAGTGGGTCACAGACAGAGAGAAAAGTGTGCATTCAGGGCTGGCCATGGGCAGAGGGAGCAATGGGGCTCATACACCTAAGTCTACGGGTCCTAGGATTGGGGTATGCTAGTGGTGGATAATTTTTACTTTACAGACTTTCGAATCACCTAGGAGATGGGTAGAGTACACCTGTGGTGGCTGGAATGAAAATGCCCCCCATAGGCTCATAGGGAGTGGCACTATTAGGAGATGTGGTCTTCTTAGAGTAGGTGTGGACTTGTTGGAGGAAGTGTGTCACTGCAGGTGGGCTTTGAGGTTTCAAAGGCCCAAGCCAAGCCCAGTGGCTCTCTCTTCCTGCTGCCTGAGGATCCAGATGTAGAACTCTCAGTTCCTTCTCCTGTGTGCCACCATTTGTCGCACCATGATGATAATGGACTAAACCTCTGACCTGTAAGCCAGCCCCAATTAAATGCCTTCCTTTATGAGAATTGCCATGGTCATGGTGCCTCTTCACAGTAACAGAAACCCTAACTAAGACAACACCTCTGAGTGTATCTGTAAAGGCATTTCCAGAAACAACCTGAATGTGTGTGGCACCATACCTGGGGGGGAGGGGGGGTCTGGATGGGGAAAGAAGAAAGGAGAAAAGAGAAAACAAGCTGAATACCGGCCTCCCTCTTCTGCTGGCTCCCTGCCAGCCATGATGTGAGTTCACTCTTCTTTTTCCCTTTTCTTCCTTTTAAACAAGGGGTGGCCAATTAATTCAGCCTCAGTGGTCACAGGAAGTTTTATATTCTTACTGACCATGTTTTAAACAAAAGCTTTAGACAACGTAAGTTTAGAAGTAACCGTGGAGCTGGCTCAAAGTCAAAAACGCTTGTTGTGCAAGCCTAGAGACCTGGACTTGATCCTGGAACCCCCATAAAGGAGAGAACAGACTCCATAAAGTTGTCCTCTGACTTACACACACACACACATAATGCAAAAGCACATACAATAAAAATGATAATGAATAAATAATTTTAAAATAAGTTTAACAGTTTACATCGGAGGATTCATTAATCAGGCAGCATCCAAAACCAGTACTTCATGAAGGCTTGCTTCATGGTGTGGCAGAGAGCTCTCATAGGCTAAACTGAGAGGTAAAGCTAAAAATCTTTTATTGTTGGCTGCAGCTGTGTGCCTGACTCAGGTCTGATCTGCTAGACAGTTCCTAGCCGGAGGCAAGTGGGTAGTTTCTGGTTGGCAAGGTTTAAATTTTATTATACTGCTCAATATACTGAACTCGTGAGAGAAACCACCCCAGGATAATTGCCTCTTTCCTATTTGCTTTAACAGCATGATGATGAAATGAACAACCAATCCCACTTTCTGTAACTTTCCTAATGTGAGCACTAAACATCATGCATCTCAGAAATTTTTCAGTCAGAAAAAAATAGAAGGCCAGGCATGGTGACACAAACCTTTTATCCCAGTTCTCAGGGGGCAGAGGCAGGCAGATCTCTATGAGTTCAGGCCAGCCTGGTCTACACAGGGAGTTCCAGGCCTAACCAGGGATACACAGTGAGATGCTATTTCAAAAAGAAAAAGAAAAAAAAGCAAGAAACTAGGTATGGTTTGTCCCCCTGTGTGGTATATGAACAAATGCTGGCATCCACAACCCACTATTCATTCTCTTTATAGTTTATTTACCCCACCCTCTCATACATGTGACAACCTGTGAGTCACTCCCTGGTACCTGTCATGGTGCATGTCACCACCTAGAACAATGAAGCTTTCTTGAACTACATCATATTCTTGGGAATGTCTGTATATTTTGTACTCTTCAACTATTTAAAAAAATTATTATTGGTAAAGTAAGCGAAATGACATTACAGGGTAGGGTGGGAAAGGACCGATATATTTGGTGGAACAGATTTGCAAGTTGAGAAATAATAAATACCTCTCAAATGGAAATGAAAAGTTCAGTCACTGGCGTTCCAACCCCACCTCTTCACAAAGCCCTGACAGCTCTGGCTGTGAAGTTCCAAAGCAAGACCATAAGGCAAATGATCATTAGGCATGCCTCAAAAGTCAGAGGCACCAAGGCTGAACTGAAGACCAGCCATTTCTAATTAAGAACGACTCTGGAGTCCTCCCTGCAGCTAGAGCCTAAGTCAAGCAGCGAGTTAGTGGTCACTACAATTTGTTGCTGTCACACTCAACACCCTTGCTAAGCACCCAAGAATTTCTGATGACTGTCTACACGTCCAGTACCCCCAGTCCAGGGGTTACTGAGTGGCAGGGCTGCCTAGTCCCATGCTGAGCAGAAGGCTGGAATCCAGTCACAATGTGTGGGTGTCACAGAAGTCTCCCCAGATCCCAGACCATCATTCTCTAGGCAGGAAAGACGATGGAGAAGGAAACAAGGAAGGCTCAGATTGCTCTGGATGCTTCGGTTCCCTGACCCACAACATGGGAAGTGTGAGGGTTCCGCAAGTGAAGCAACAATGTCTGCAGAGCCCTGCCTGAGAGAGCAAATGCCACAAAGTGTCGCTGCTTCTACAGTTTCAGTAATAAAACCATCTGCTCACGTAAAATGAGAACAGCTCTGAAGCTTATTTATTAAGTGTTTTTTCTTTTATTAAGAAAAAATTTCATTCATTTTACATACCAATTACAGATTCCCCCTCTTCCCTCCTCCCATCCCTCTAGCCTCCCCCCTCCAAACCACCCCCCATTCCCTTCTACAAGAAGGTAAGGCCTCCCATGGAGAGTAAGCAGAGACTGGTACATTCAGTAGAGGCAGGTCCAAGCGCCTCTCCCTGCCTCAAGGCTGTGTGAGGTGTCCCACCATAGGTAGTAGGCTCCAAAAAGCCAGCTCATGCCCCAGGGATGGATCCTGATCACACTTCCAGAGGGCCCCTTAAGCAGATCAAGCTATGCAACTGTCTCCCTATGCAGAGGGCCTAGTCCAGTCCCGTGGAGGCTCCACAGGTGTTGGTCTAAATTTCATGAGTTCCCACTAGTTTGACAAAAGGGAAGACGCCTGTGGGCAGGCTCCTCCAACAAAACCCCCATTGGACTCTAAATTATTAAGTGTTAGGTGATGAGACTATCACCTAACATTTAATAAATATAGAAGAGAGTGTGAGGAGCTGAGGGCGTGACTAAGGTCTGATCACCAGTATTTTATAAACCCAACATGGTAGGTTTATAAAATCCCAGGCCTTGGGAACTGGAGGCAGGAGGATTAAAAGTTCAAGGTTGTTGCCTACTATATAGCAAGTTCAAGGGTGGCCTGGGACACAGGAGACCCTGCCCCCCCCCCACAAAAAAATACGGTATGTATGAAATGATCCCATGCGTGTAAGAAAAAGACGTGCATGCACACCGAAGGCGTTGGGGCAGCTGGAGAAGCTCAACCCCACAAGGGAGAGCTGGGCTAGGACAGGATGAAAAGAACAGAGGGAAGTGCACTCCACTCAGGGAGCAGACAGGTGGCGTCGTCGTCGTCAACCTGTGCGTGTTTGAATCTTGTGCGGTAGAAACACAATGTGAATTAGCTATATCTCACTCGTGGATGTTTTTCAATGCCAAAAAAAAAAAAATCATGCTAACCAGGGTGCCCTACTCAAAATTCAACTATATCTGCCCCTAGTCATCCAACCTGTATCTCCAGAATGACTGTGTGACCATCCAGCACGTGTCTGGGTGACCTAAAGCTCTTTGTCCTCAGCACTGTGGGTATGAAGGCTGAATTTTCATTGTTGGGGGGCTGTCCTGTGCTTAGTAAGACAGTGAGCAGCACCCCAATCCAGCCTCTATAGACATTGCTAAATGCCCCCTAGGGGGCAAAGTCATCATAGCTGAGAAGTGATGTTCTATTCATGTTCTGAAAATTAACCAGTAAATGCCACCTTTGTTGAGGGACCACCACCTCTGTGATCCTTGTGCTCTGTCAAGCCCAGTGTCCACCTGGGGCAGGAAGAAGGCTAAGAGAAATCATGGCTGCATCCGCTATACGGCGAGATAGCGGGAGAGAACAACTTAGGATGGTTCTCCACACCCTCTCAGTAAACACTCCATGCCTCCAAAGACTGTTCAAAAAGATCACATTTGGTTTACAAATAACCCTTCCCCACACCTGCCTCTGCTTCTCCTCCACCTCACAAGAAAATGTCATCTCTTTCTTGGGGGTCTAAAGCAATGAGGACGACAGTCTGTTTTTGCTGTCTGCTGTCTGGGAAGAGGATGTTATGTACTGAACTACACGGGGAACTTTGGAGAAGCCATCAAGATCAAGAGCACTGGAGTGGACTAAGCAAAGAGTAAACAGGTACACCTCGGATTTGAGGAGAGATGTACGCATGCTCGCCTCTTCCCTTCCTAGTCATGCTCCTCACTAGGGAAAATCAAGCTAAGGTGGGAACTCCTGGCGGGATGCTTTAAGAACTTCCAGGTGCAGGTTCTCAATGCCTGAGATTTGGTCCCTAAGGAGGGAGACTAAGCCCTCAGTGGAAACAGCCCTGATCAAAACCCTGGTCAGCTTCACTTCTCTGAGCGTGACTTTGGTCAACTCATTATCCTTGCAGTCCTCAGTGTCTTCATTTATAAAATGAAGATCATCCTCTGCCTGGTCTAAGAGGTCACTGGGGCCGTAGTTGTGTTGGTCTTTAGAAGTTACATGGACTTAAATGGACTTCTATGGCCTGGGATTCATCCAATAGCCATCAGCTATGAAATACAGGGATGAAACTATGAAGAACTCAGAAAAGAGACTGAAGAGACAGTCTCTTGGCCCTATGACATGTGCTGTAGAACTGAAGTTAGGGTTTCAGGGAAGTATCAACTATAACATTTATGTCTGTTTCAAAGACTGCCTCCCCTGTATACTCTTCAGATACAGAACTATAACATTTGTGTCTGTTTCATAGAAAGACTGCCTCCCCTGTATACTCTTTGGATACAGAACTACAGCATTTGTGCCTGTTTCAAAGACTGCCTCCCCTGTATACTCTTAGATACAGCAGAGTAGCTCTTCATGGCAGGTGGGAAAAAAGAGTGGGACTCTTTCAGGTAACAAATTATACTGCCCAGAGAAACATCATCTGTGGGTGCAGAGTCAGGACTCAGTTCCAAAGCTTTCATCTCAACAGTACCACACACTTGTTCTGATGCTGAGAAGCATCTATCTCAAATTTGGGTCTAGGTTCAAATCACACAGTAATAAAATCACAAACCCCATTCTTCATGTGATTCACAGCCAGCAAGGGCTAGTTTTCTTGTGTCCTGGATTGCTCCTCTTCTAAACTCTATTGAAGAAATAAAGGTGGAAACCCTAGGCAACATAACAAATGCCTTCATGCCTGTCCTCTTTCAAGTAAAACAAATTAACAGTTGTGCTGGATTGAATGGGAATGGCCCCATAGGCTCATATGTTTGAATACTTGGTCCTCAGTTGGTGGAACTATTTTGAAAGGGTTAGAAAGTGGGACCTTGAAGAAGTTGTGTCACTGGGGACAGGCTTTGAGGTTTCAAAAGCCCATTGCCCAAAAACCCATTGCCAGTTAGTTCTATCTCTCTACCTTGAGCTTGTAGGTCAGAGGTAAGATCTCAGCTACTTCTCCAATGCCATATCTGCCTGCCTGCTACTATGCTTCCTCTCCCAGAAGCTGTAAACCCCCAATAAACTCTTCCTTCTATTATTGCCTTGATTGTGGTATCTTTTTTTCTCTTTAACATAATTTCCTTATTGGTTCTTCGGGAATTCCACATCATGTACCCCAATTCTGCTCATTTCCCAGTCCCTCCATATCCACCCTTCACCCCTTGCAGCATCCCCCCAAAAAGAAAATAAAAAATTAAAAACAAAACAAACAAAATAAAACACTTTGCTCCTCTGTTTTTCCCACCTCTTCATTCATCTTAGTGGCATTGGGAGCCACAGTGTGTCACACAGTGTACCCTTTTGTCCAATCAACTTTATTTGCAAATATTCATTGCAATGAGTCATTGGTCTGGTTCAAGGCCTTTGGTTTCTGGTACAACATAGTCACCTGTCTGAAACTCCTCTTGGATATCCCAAGACTGCCCTGAGTCATGGAGATCCTTCGGATATCATTCCATAGGATAAGTCCCTTCACATGTCCAGTAGGTCATAGATGGGGTATGTGTTAGGGCAAATCAACCCAAGGCCTAGATGTGGGCTTGACTGGTAGTTGAGCTGGTCAGACCTGACCACTGGGGCCACCCTCCTCAGGTGCAGGGCAGAGCCAGCTCTCCTACATGATGCCATCAGGGCCAACTTTCTCATGTCCATGGTGAGGGATGGGGCCATCTCTCCCAAGTACAGGAAGCCAGCTCTTCTATGCCTGTATCATTGTGGCCAGCTCTCTTGCTGCAGTGTCCATCAACAGGCAGGGCCAGCTTTCCCAGGGCCAGCAAAGTATAGGGCCGGCTCAGCCTGGCCCTTGGATTTCTTCATGCATGGTTCTTATGGCCCCCTGTGGTAACTCAAGCCACAGACATCAACACAGACTCTAGCTGCAGCAGGACCATGGATCCAGACATGGCCCTCTGTAGCAGTTCAGGCCTGGACACCACCATGGCCCCTGGGGGAGCTCAGGTTACCCAACTCAGTATGGCCCTGGAGGCAGCATGGCTCTCAGACACCAACAGGGTCTCAGGTAGCTGACCAGACCCCAGGCATCTGCATAGCCATTGGTGGTAACAGGAGCCACAGACTATAAACTCAGACCCTGATTGCTATAGGGACACAGACCCAGACATGGCCCTCTGCAACAGCCCAGGCTTGGACAATACTATGGCCCTGGGTGGCATCACATGCCACTCAGATCATCATGGGTCCAGCAGCAGCACAGGCCTCAGGTGTCAACAATGTCACAAGCTGCTACCCAGACACCAGGCATCAACACAGCCCCCAGTGGCAACATAGGCCAGGACTTCAACACAGACCCTGACTGCAGTAGGACCATGAACCCAGATATGGTCCCTAGCAGCAGCCAGGCCTGGATGTCACCATGGCTCCAGGTGGCAGTATAGGGCCACCCAGATTGGCATGGCCCCAGTGGTAACATGACTCTCAGACACCAACCTGGCCCCAGGTAGCAGCCCAGACCCCGGGCATCTGTGAGGCCTCAGGTGGCAACATAGACCAAGACACCAACACAGACTCTGACCATAGCAAGGCCATGGACCCAGACATGGTCCTGAGCTGCAGTTCAGGTCCAGATGTCACCACGGCCACAAATGGCAGCACAGGCCACCCAAATCAGCATGGCCCCAGCAGCAGCATGGCCCTTGAACACCAACATGGACTCAGGTTGCTGACCTGACCCAGGGCATTCACAAGGACTTCAACTGAAACCACGGACATCAACAAAGACCCTGGCTGCTGCAGGGCCACAGGCCCAGGTGTCATCCTGGCCTTGGGTGGCAGTGCAGAAAACCCAGATCGGCATGGCCCCAGCAGTGGCAGGGCCCTTGGGCACCAACATGGTCACAGGTGGCAGCCCAGACCTTAGCATCCATGCAACCATTGGTGGCAACATGGGCCATGGATGTAACACATACCCTGGCTTCAGTAGGACCACATGGTTGTGGTGTCTTATTACAGCAATAGAAAACTAACTAAAACAACTTCTTTTCCTGTTTGAAATTATATGTTCTAAGGAAAACCAAGTGTAGTGTCTTTGAAAATGAACCTGGTGAGTGTGAAGCTGAAATTACCACAATGGCCTCCAAAAGAGGCCAAAACCCAAGAAACAGAATTATGGAAGATAGAAAGAGATGCTCAGCAGCTTCCTCTTATCACTTGTCTTAGTTTGAGTTTCTATTGATGTGAAGAGACAGTGTGACCACAGAAACTCTCATAAAGGAAGGCATTTAATTGGGGCTGGCTTACAGTTCAGAGGTTCAGTCCATTATCATCATGGTGGGTGGCATGGCGACATGCAGGCAGACACAGTTGCCGGTGGCCATGTCAGAGGAGCAGCAGGTAGCAATTGAAGTTCAGGAGGTCAGTCCACCAGGAAGCAAAGCTCTGATGGGTGAATGTAGTGGGTAGCCATTCCAGCTTTGATCTGGAGGTTCCAACCCCCACTGAGACTTCGGCAACTGTCACACCTACAAGGCAGGGCCAAGGGAGGCGCCTGGAGACCCGAGATCTGGATCGGCCAGTGCTCGCTCTGTTCCGGGACTCTGGACGGTGGAGGTGGGTCAAGCAGAGCGCCAGAGAACACCGCTGGACTGCGATACACCTTCCCCAGACCCCGCGACCTACCTATCCCTTAATTTGTAAGTTACGCCATTAAATAAATCTCCTTTTAACTACATGGAGTGGCCTTAATAATTTCACCAATAGGTGAATCTCAGATAGGCAAGGCCCCAAGGACTTCAGCCCCAGAATGTTTCTTACTACTGTTGTGCCTTTACATGTTTGCTGCTGCCATTTTTCTCTGGTGTCTGGCATGGTGTGAATGAGTGTGGGGAGATCCCCACTGCCTTTAATGTAGTGTGATTATCTCATGGAAATATCCCATTCTACTGGGCATTTTTACCTGGATTATTATGAAGATAATTTCCTCTTAAGCTGTACTGTTTAAAGTGTTGCCCCCACCCCACCCCCTGATAAAACAAGGGCTTCGAAGATAGAAAATAAGAACAGGGAAATGTCACACAGCTAGTTTCTCTTGAGGAGCCATACAGACTGTGGCTTAGGTTAATGATGAAGAAAAACAATTGAGTCAAGTTCTTTTAATCTTAATGTTGACAGACGTGTCCATGGGTTTCGGTGTGCATCAAAGCTGAAACAAAGTTTTAACTATGACTTAAGGCTAGGTTAAGATGTTAGTAGCTTGGAGGTGAAAAATGTTGGAAAACAATCTAGAGTTCAGAAAGGCACATAGCTGAGTGAGGGACTCACTGAGGTCAGGGAACAAGAACAAAGCAGCCCAATTATTACTAGCTGGTGTGTCTTTCTTGTTAGGATGGGCTGTCGATCAAAGATGATAATTAATTCTCTGTACCCATTTCTACCCTCAGCTTCCTGATATAATTTAATAAAAAAAAAACTGTGGATGTGTGGGTGTATACCCTGAGGATTTAAAATAGACCTGACTGGTTCTTTTTCATATATAAAAGTTTAGATTTGTGATTCCTTTAAGATTTTTTTTTGTAAGATTACCTTTTGAAACGAATAAAATAATTGGTCCTTCCTTTGTAACCACAAAATGCAGCCTGCCAGTAAAAGAAATGGCTGAGAAAAATACCGTGCTTGCTTAACACTCTATTAATCTGTCACAAGTTGCTTTGGTGTGAATGTATGTGGGTTCTTGGGACAACTTGTTTTTCACCTGTAATTTGTAAAATGTTTAATCAAGTGAGGATATGGAAAACATGCTGTTTTTTACTTGTATTCATTGTAATCATCCACTTGAAAAATATAATGTAACTACACTGTAATTTTTATACTCCTTGAGAGATTTTGCTGGGGTATGTAAGCTGTGAGGGAAAAAAATAAAGTTAGTTAGAAGGAAGACATCAAGAGAGACAGAAGGGAAACATCTGGATAGAGGTAAGCAAAGAAATAAAGAACAGAGAAAAGACAATAGAGAGACCCTAAAGGTGTATGTGTGGTTTCACTTTTCACTGGCCCCAGAGAGTTAAGTTTTACTCCCTCAGACAGAAAAGTCAAGTTGAGTGATTAGTCTGCCAACTCCATTGCTCTCCTTCAATCCCTGAACTGCTAGAGGCTGGTCCTCACAGCAGTGATACATGGTGCTGGAGAAGGATCTTGATCCACAAGCAGCGGGAGACTGTGACATACTGGCAAGACTTGAGTTTATGAGACCTCAAAGCCCATCCCCACAGTAACACACTTCCTCCAACAAGTCCACACCTCCTAATAATGTCACTCCCTATGGGCCAAGCATTCAAATACATGAGTCTGTGGGGACCATATCTATTCAAATCACCACACTACTATAGTATGAGCCTCTCAGAGAAAGATCTGGTCATCCTTTACAAATCAGCTAGTTCCCATGTTATTCAAATTAGGTAGATTACAAGAGAAGATAAACTTTCTAAATTTTGAATCGATAAAATGTTGAGTCAAAAGATAGCCTTTTGCTGGGTGGTGGTGGTATACATCTTTAATCCCAGCACTCAGGAGGCAGAGGCAGGTGAATCTCTGAGTTCAAGGCCAGCCTTGTCTACAGAGCAACTTCCAGGACAGCCAAGGCTACACAGAGAATCCCTGTCTCAAAAAAAAAAAAAAAAAAAAAAAAAAAAAAAGCCTTTTCTTTTTGTTAGCATATGTTAATTACATACCATTAGTTTTATTATGATATTTTTATACATGCATATAATGTATTTTGATTAGATTTACCACCCCCTACTGCTTTTTTTTGAGATATGATCTTTCTATGGAGCCCAGGCTGGGTTTGAACTTGCAATCCTCCTGCTTCCACCTCAAAAATGCTGACATTGCAGGCATGTCCCAACATACCTGGCTGGAAGTATATTTCTGATGTATGATGAGTAAATTAGACTTATTACAGGAATTTTAGAATGACTTTATATTTTAGAATGGTTTGACATCAGGAAGGCTATCAGTGCAATTCATCATAGCAACGGGTTAAAGAAAAATTCATTATCCGTTTTGATGGGTGGCAGAAAAACAGTATATAATTCAAATTTTTAAGCCTAACTTTGGTGAAGCACATAATGTATACCAATAACAAACCCTTCATTTAAAAAGTTACAGTCTAAAGTTCACAGCATGGAAGAGTGCTGCTATCTCTACTCTTCAACACTGGGATTCTAGTTTATTATTTATAGATTTCTGTTCTCAAATTAAACTTCAACTCAAAAAACTATTAGAACAAAAACCATCCAGTAGCAAACTGGATAAAAGTTAAGTATACAAAATGCAAAACTTTCCTTTATAATAGTGATAAGAAAGTAGAAAACATGATAACATAATAGGACCCTCTCAAAACACATAGTACACACTTACAAACACACACATATACAAAAACACGCAAATGCATATTCATATGCAAGCACACATACTACTCATGCACAAATACACACATACATATATATATACACTTATACACAAACACACACATACACGCACGCACACATAAACACATAAACACATACATAAACACACATGCATATACAAACACACAGAGAAACACACACATATACACACAAATATATACATGCTCATATACACACACATACACAAACATCCACATACACACAGAGACATTACACGCACTCAAAGTTTCCCTGGTGCTATCCACTAAGCTCTGTGGAGCTTAGTGATAGAGTATTTGCTTGGTACAAGTGTGGTCCTGGGTTCAGTCCCAGTTCTGCAAGGCAAGAGCAATGGTAAGGGCAAGGGCAAGGAAAGGGCAAAGGGCAAAGGTGTCAAATATAAAGGCAATGCAAGGCAATAAAACCCCTCAGGCTGTGGATAGCACCAGGGAAACTGTGTGTTTGTGAGTGTGTACTATGTGTTTTGGGAGGGTCCTATTATGTCATCATGTTTTCCCTGGTGCTATCCTAGTTTATAAATCACTTACTTCTCAGATGAATTCTTTAACATCTGCATTCATCTCTCATTGCTACAAGAGCTTAGAAGTTACCTAGCACGTGTCCCAGCTCTTCGTCACTGTAAAGGAGTCTCACTAGGGAAAGCTGCATTGCCTGACTGCCTACAAGCCTGGAAGAAACTGGGTAGAGCCCTAAACCAAACCCAGCCCACTCTCTGCCACAATATTTTACTACTTTCACTGGAGGATTTTAAATATCAAAAAATCTACTCAAAATACCCTTTGACAGAGAGGACATAATTTGCAAATGCCGCCCGAGATGAGAACAATATGTGATTGTTTTCTCACGGACCTTAAATTGTCTTTGTGAAATAAGAGTCTACAGGGTAGAACAAATGGGCCATCCTCCTCCATCATGACAAACTGGCAATTAGTGCCTTTCAGTAGTCATTATGCCTTTTGTGAGACAACGAAACCTAGTGGCTGTGATGCCTGGCTGCAGACCACCAGGCAGCTCCTCTGTAAACTCCCAAAGCGTCCGCTGAAATCTGTGCATGGTTTTGCAATTATAATGAAAAAACATTTGAATGTGAAACTCTCTACCTTCCACCATCTGGACAACATCCTTCATTAAATGTGTTCCTGGCAAGGATCTCAAGATGATTTGTTGGGGGGAGAGAAGAGATGAGCCTGTGGCTCACACACCTGGCTGCACAGGTTTTTCATCCTTCGTTTAATGACAGCCTGATGAACAGGAGAGAAGTCTAGAGGCCTCTTTCTGAGCCATCCTATGAGGTAGACTAGTGAGATGGGGACCATGGGGCGGGGCGTGCGTGCGTGCGTGCGCGCGTGTGTGTGTGTGTGTGTGTGTGTGTGTGTGTGTGTGTGTGTGTGTGTGTGTGTGCAGGGGGCAGAGGTGGGTCTCAGAGGCAGTAAAGGGTTAGTACCATTGTTAATCAACTCTAGGAATAGTAAGTCCAAGAAGAGATTAGGAAAGCATCAAGCTTTCCTAATTTCCATGATTCCTTCCCCACTACCACCTTCTCAGAAGAAAGAAAGGATGCTCTCAGCACATGGAGAGAGACCACTTCAGGCCACGGTAATCTAAATCCCTTTTTGCTCCCTACAGTTTTCCAGAACAGTAAAATACTTAGGGGGCAGATGAAATGTAGAGTTTTAATGGAAGTAATGGCTTTTTCTTTGGGGAAACCCACATCTTTTCTACTACTCAAAAGGCAAGGGTCGGACAGATTGTAGGACATTGTCTTGCTCTCGTGTGAAGACCATGAATTTCCCATGAACAATTATGCTTGCTTTTCTCTCTCTCTCTCTCTCTCTCTCTCTCTCTCTCTCTCTCTCTCTCTCTCTCTCTTCTGTCTGTCTGTCTCTCTCTCTCTCACACACACACACACATACACACACACACACACACTCCTTAGCCACAATGTCTAGACCAGCTTAGACTGACAGAGCCTAAGTGCTCACTGTTCACCAAGAAGCCCCTCAATGAGAGAAGTCACCCTCTTTCACAGAACTTTTCCTATCAAGGAGGGCAAAAGCAGGTGTCTTCCCTTGTCAGATGGGCAGTTGGCTGCAGCGGGTCTGTTTTCACTGCCCCTCTTCCTGCTCCCAATTCTGGAAGATTCCTGGGGAAAGGAGTATATGTCCCCTGGAGGAAATCACTTGCCCTGAGATACACACATAATGTAGGCCCTGGAATCAGACTCACAGGGGAGAGGAGGAAGAGTTCAACCAACTGCAGACTTGAGTTACACCCTCGAGTTGGAAAGGTAGAAAATAAGGAAAGGCTTGAAAGTGGGCTCTCCGTTATTAAGGGACAGGAAAGGAAACTGACAAAGTATGGCTGGAGGCGATGGCTGAAAGAAAAGCTATTTCTTGTTCATGTCTCCACTGCGTTGTGTTTTTCCACAAAACAAAGACAGCACAAGAAGACGAGAAGGGCCATCAAAGGCTGCAAATATCAATGAATAACTATGGAAGAAGCACATGGACCTAAGGTTGCTATAGAAAGTAGATGGAAGGACACCCCACCCAAAAGACTGCAGACAGGTAGGGCTAACCCTGAGAGGCCAGACAGCCCAAAGGGGAGAAAGAGCAAGCGCAGAGTGCAGAGAACTGGGGAGATTCACCACAGGAAATTATTCCAAATCACAGTGCCCAAACTAGTGAGGGAGTGTCAGAGCCACTGAGGGAGGTGGAGTTTTTGTTGTTATTGTTGTTCAATTGATTTTACTATTTTTAAAGTTATATATAGGTGGGGGAAGTGTATGTATATATGTGTGTGTGCCTGTCTCCATGGAGTCCAGAAGAAGTCAGATTCCCTGGAGCTGGAGTTACAGACGGTTATAAATAGCCCAACACGGGCACTGGGAACCAAACCCAGGTCCTCTGGAAGATCAGTACTCAATCTTAAAGATCCCCAAGGGAGTGTGTGAGACTAACAGAAATATTTTCCATCTTGATGGGGGTTGTGTAATACAACAGATAGACTGTACACCAAAAGTGGATGGTTTTATCACATGTAAAATCGTATGGTTTATTTTTATTTTTGTATGTATATGTGTGTGTTTGTGTGTGCAAAGATGCACATGTGTATTTGGGTACATGTGCTCAAGTAAGCACATGTATGTAGAGTACAGAGATCAACCTCAGGTGTCATTCCTCAGGTGCTGTTCTCCACCTTGGCTTTTTGAGGCAGGGTCTCTCCTGGCCTAGGGGTTTATAGGTATGTGCAACCACCTCCAACTGTTTTTAAATGTTCTTGGGACCTGAGTGAGATCCTCAGTTTTGCAAGGCAAGCACTATTCTGGCTGAGGTTATCTCCCTGGCCTCCTGAAGTTTATTTAAAAGAGAGACTTACAAGGCAGAGTATCCATATGACAGGTGTAGGTCTTAGATGATTCTTGATTCAAACAGTTCTATAAAAAACAAATTTACAGAACAAAGTAGAAAATGTGAACATTAGCTGACTATTCTGTAAATTAAGGGTTTTTGCTAATCTGGGTGGAGTAGTAATGATATTGTGAAACATTTGGAAGTGCAGCTATTATGTCTTAGTGAGTCTTACTAAAATATTTACAAGTGAGGGCCAACAAGATGACTCAGTGGATAAAGACCCTTGTCCCCAAGCCTGACAATCTGAGCTCAATCCCCAGGAATCATGTGGCAGAGAGAGAGAACCAACCCCTGCAGGTTGTCCTGACCTCCACTCATGCTCTGTATATTAAAAATAAAGTGCTTACAAATGAAAGTAAACTGTATCTGGGTTCAGTTCAAAATAACTCAGGAGACTAAGGTAATAAATGGAAGTATAAGAACAGTAAGATTTACCACAAGCTAATAACTGCCTGATGCATGGATGAGGTTCATTATAGTCTTCCCTTATTTTTTATGTCTGGAATTTTCCATACTAAAACCTTAAAAGCAATTGTATGCTGATAGAAAGACCTAAAGAAAATTCAATAACATTAAATCAATAGTGGTTTTTAGAATTTGAATTCATTTCCATTTTTTCTTTATAATTTTGTGTTTCCGAAACATATTCAGGAAAATAAAACTTTGGGTTATTTTTACTGTTTTAATCTCACCTATCCTTTAAGACACGATTCAAGTCCTCTCTCCTTCAAAAGCAAGCCCCCATCCCCCGCCCCGCCCCTGCAGCCGCCGCCGCCCACACACACACACACACACACACACCAGCAGCTTCTCCCCACCCAACGCTGGTGTCTTCACACACCTGGGAAGCCAGGTCCTCTCCTCAGCACTCAGCGTGTTTTCCCTTCAATGGTTTAATGTCACATGCTCATCTCTCTCAGCTTAACTCCACCAGAAAGTTTCACAGACCTCAGAGAAGTCACTGAAGTGAAAGGCTGCAGCTTCTGGAAGAAGAGAGGTGATGGTAGGCATGAACCCCAAAGATGGACAAGACCTGGGAGAAAGTGTAAAGAAAACAGTTCAGAGAACTGAGCAATGAAGAACTTAAGGAAAGAACTCAAAAGCAAGTGGAACAAGGTTGCTTGAAGAGAGGTCTGCAAACCAGCAGCATTAGCCCTACTTGAGAGCTCATTAGGGATACGAAGACTTGGGCCCATCACATCCCAGACTCGGGATGAGTGGGTTAAGACCGGGAATGTGTGACTTAGTAAGTCTTCTGGACGATTCTAGTCCACACTAAAATTTAAAAGGCACTAGCATTTTTTAAAAGACAAGAAAAGTGGATGGTTATTAAGGGAAGGAAGTCATATCCTTTGGGAACATGGCTGTTAGTAGGCTGTCCGTGCCTCAGTGGATGGTCCCATACCATTGCACACATGAGCAGGGCTAATTGAATTCAGGGGAGTATCGATAACAACAAAAATTAGAGGACATGAAATTGGAAGGGAGATTGGTAGGAGGCACTAGGGGAAGCTGGAGAGAGATAATGATGGACGGATCTGATACAATGTAAAAAAGCATGAATTCTTCAAAGAAAAATATATTTTTAAGTTGTGTATTCTGGAACTGTCCATGGAAGGAGCAGAAGGACACAGGGGAAGTGAATGGGCTTTAGGAAAGGTTCCAATGGACAATACATTCTGTTTTCACTTTTAATACTTCTGGGGTCAAGTTTGGGGTTGGTCCCTCATACCAGCTACAGATTCTAAAATTCTAACACCATCTACCTGTAGTTACCAGCAGTGCCCACATGTTTCAAGACACAGTCCCCCAAGTCTGCCCTTGACTCAGATAACAGTTTTTTTTTTTTTTTTTTTTTTTTTTGGTTTTTCGAGACAGGGTTTCTGTGTAGCTTTGCGCCTTTCCTGGATCTCGCGCTGTAGACCAGGCTGGCCTTGAACTCACAGAGATCCGCCTGCCTCTGCCTCCCGAGTGCTGGGATTAAAGGCGTGTGCCACCACCGCCCGGCAGATAACAGTTTTTAAACATTGGTGCCCGGGTTGCCCACACTTCTGTACAAATTAGCTACATGGGGTTCTCATGAGCCCCCTCAGGTTAAATAACTATTCCATCAGCTCACCTGGAAGACATCTTGACTAGATTTACTAGTTATTATAAGAGACACAATCCAGAGCAGCCAAATGGAAGGGATGCGCAGGGCAAGGTCCTGGAGAAAGACCACGGTGTTCCTATTACTTCCAGAGTTACTACCTTCTAGGTACCTTCATGTCTAAACTCCATTTCTCAGAATTTTTAATGGAGGTTTTTATCAGGTAAATATGATTAATTAAACCATTGGTAATTGAACTCAACCTGCAGCTATTTTCCTCTCTCTAAAAGCATAGGAGAGCAGGAAACTCTCCGAAAGACTCAACCCTCCAATCATGTTCTGATCCTGCTAGGAACCAGCCCTTACCGTGAAGCTTCTAGGACCCCCAGCCACAAGTCACCTTATCAATACACAAAGGACAGTCATCATTCTGGCCATTCCAAGAAATTCAGGAGTTCTGTGCCCAAAAACTAAGGACAAATACATTCCTTTTTATAGCACAGGAACCCATGAAGAGTAGGTCCTATAGTGAGGCACACAGCCCCTTAACTACAGGGACATTCATGAGGATCTGGCCAGTGACTCAGCTTTGCTCAGGCATCTGAAGTCCCTTGTGGTGGTATTGTGTTCCCTGAAATATTGTGCACCCTAATAAACTTATCTGGGGTCAGAGACAGAACAGTCACAATATAAACATAGAGGATAGGCAGTGGTAGCACATGCCTTTAATCCTAGAAATTCATGTGTTCAAGGATACAGCCAAGCATGGTGACTCATGCCTTTAATCCCAGAAAGCAAGCCTTTAATCCCAGGGAGTGATGATAGAAAGCAGAAAGGTATATAAGGCGTGAGGACCAGAAACTAGCAGCATTTGGCTGGTTAAGCATTTTGGCTGGTTAAGCTTTCAGGCTTTGGAGCAGCAGTTCAGCTGAGAGCAACTGGGATGAGGACACAGAGGCTTCCAGTCCGAGGAAACAAGATCAGCTGAGAAGTTGGCCAGGTGAGGTTGGCTGTGGCTTGTTCTGTCTCTCTGATCTTCCAGTATTTCACCCCAATAACTGGCCTCCGGGTTTGATTTTGTTAATAAGACTCTTTGAGATTCCTGCTACAGTCCCTGGCATCAGCAAAGCTGTTAATCAGGATGGCTATACTCAAGTGAAAAGCAGGGGACAGAGACCTGTTAACCAGTACAGAGCTAATGGGACTGGAGAAGTGTCTCCATCGTTAAAGAGCGTTGTACTGCTCTTGCAGAAGACCCAAGTTCAGTTTCGACCACCCACGTCAGAAGCTCAGCAGCCACCAGGAGATCCAAAGATCCCACCAGCACCTTATTCACAGGTACAAACCATACCTCAGACACACACACACATGCACACAATCAAAACCTAGAATCTTTAAGAGAGAGAGAGAGAGAGAGAGAGAGAGAGAGAGAGAGAGAGAGAGAGAGAGAGAGAGAGAGAGAGAGAGAGGAGAGAGAGAGAGAAAGAAAGAAACAGATTGTGTCAAGGTCTTTTAGCTTCCACAATGAACCTCCAATAGCTCCAACGAGCCCTCTGCTGCCTCCCCTAAGAACCAAAATGGGCTCCTAGCAAATGTGAGACTCTGAGCTCTCAAATCAGCAACAGAATACAAATCACAGGTAAATCAACTTAGCAATATTTATGAAAAATTAAGGTGCGATGTTTTGTAAATTGTAAACCACTATCAGGCCTGAATTTATGGCTTGGTTTAAGGGCTCACTCCTCTCTCGCCTCCAGGTCTCATTTTCATCCTGTTTATTGGGAAAAAATTGATGGGAGTGGGGCAATTTCCATAACAATGATCTCTCATCCTGAAGATGCTCTTAATCAATGAGCTGACAGCATAATGTAGGCTTGTTAGAGCTTCAAGAACAATAAGCCCCAGCCGGTGACGGGACTCTGCCTGAGCTGCAATCAAGGGAACCATAGAGGATGATGGGGGTGGGGGTGGGGGGACTCAGAGGCTGCAGCCAACACTCTTCTCAAAGAGCTGTCTAGAGATGTACTTGGCATTTTGCAGACCATCACCAACTTTGCAAGCATAGCGGGTCTCACTCACTGTGATTCTTATACAAAGAAAGATGAATAATGACTCCGATGTTTTGATGAAGCAGCCTAAGACATCCATTCAAATGGTTATGTTTTCTAAAGGGGAGGAATCAGTCAATCACTGCAGGATAAACAAACCATCCCAAAACTCAGTAAATGAAAACAGCAACCAGTTCTTCCTCATGAGTGCGGGGTGGTGGTAGCTGCTTTTCTCACCACCGCTGTGACAGGATTTCAGACAGAAGCAACTCAGAGGAACAAGGGCTTATTTGAGCCTGCGCTTTAAGAGGGTAATATATTTCATGGAGGAGAAAGCATGGATGGCAGAGTGTACAGCTGAGGCCCAGAAACACAGAGAACCCAGGCAGAAGCACAGCCTGTCAATATCCCTCAAGACCACCTCTTCCAGGCAGACCCCAACCCCTAAAGGCTCTACAGCCTCTCCAGGTAGCACCCGCAGATGGAGAACAAGTGGCCACAGACATTTGCCTCTAGAGCACATTTCACCTTCGAAAGGTGACAGGACATAAGCAGGTGACCATGCTCCTCGGGCTCAGTAGTCTCTCATCCTCCTTGAACCAGTGGCCCAGTCTAGGCACAGCCCTCCCCTGACTGAAGCCGAAGAAGTGGAAATGCGTAGGACACCTGCCCTTGGCTTGAACTTGACACTTCAGCCTCGTTCTTGGTGACAAAGGAAAGCATATAGATAAACCGAAGTCAAGGAGGAAGAAAGTGTGCCCTCCCTTTACGGAAGAAATCGGAAGTCATATGATGGAGTATGTGGCGACAGGAGGGGGGTTATACTAAGATCATGTGATTCGATCTAAAACCAGGAGAGACGCGTTTTCTTGTGGTCCGTGTTAACCGAAGCACCATGTGATTAAACACAGCTCTTTTTAGGAAGTTATTGGGCCAGGTAACTCATTTGCCTAGCAATATACTGGGTCTGATCACAGCACAACAAAAAGTAAAGATAAATATTATGGAAATATCTCCTGAAAATTAACGAGAATGGCTTGTCCCAAACTCCTCTTTCCAGCATTTTCTCCATCAGTGTCCCATCTTGCCTAATCCTTCCACTGAAGCCACTGTCCATCCAAGTCACTGGTTTCCGGAACACCCTGTGCATTAATCGGGGTTTTCTAGGCCAGAACTAACAGGAATAATACATGGTAAAGAAAGTTATTAGATTGGCTCAGGTGAGGCTGCTGTAGTCATCCATCACTGCTGCCTTGCACCGGAGAGGCCGAGAACTGATGCTCAGTGCATGAAGCTGGATGGCCCGGCAGTCTCTGGCTGGTGCCAAAGGTCCAGGGGATTCTTGGAGAGCACCATTCTTCAGTCCAAAGAAGTCGATCCTATGATTAGCAAAGGAACCTTCCTCAGAAGCAATGGGCGGCAAGCCTGGCTTCCTTTTCCCGAATCTTTTGTCAGGGCCCGGCCGGAAGCTACCACCCACATTTAGGGTGGGCCTTCCCACATTAGTTAAAGCAGTGGACACTCTACACAGACTTGCCCACAGGCCACCCTGACTTAGGCAATCCCTCACTAAGGCTCTCTTTCTAGGTGGTTCTAGATTGCATCAAGTTGCTAATTACAACCAACCAGCACACCCCATAACCCAATACCCTGTCTTTGCTGGGCATGGTAGTCCTCAAGGCCCAATAGGATAGACAGAGCCTAGAAACTTAGGAAGGCAGATTTTAGGTCCTTATCCAAGCCAATGCCTTGGAAACTCTGTAGGTGTGGCCTAATCACCTAAAGACATGCATTTCCGTGAGCCCTCAGGTGATTCCCATCATGTTAAGTATGACATTGAAGGCATTAGAGGGTCCTCTCCCAACGCCTGTCCCTGAACAGGGTCTGGGACTTTGCCTCTGTTATTAAATCCAGCAGAGAAACCCTAAAGAATTTCTTTATCACCCTTTGCTCCAGACAAAGCTATTTCCTTACTACTGACTACATTTTTATCCAGTCAATTGAATATAAATATCACTGCATCCTAACTCCGCAGTCCAACTGTAGACACCAAAAAGGTCATTTGCCATGGAATTTAGAGTCAGAGAGACTCAGGCTCCAATCCAGCTATGGCCCTGAATGAGGGTGTGGCCTTACACAGGGCTGACCCTCTCTGAACTTCGGCTCCCTCTTATAGAGAAGGGGTTAATAACACCCACTTAGGCCCTGGCATTGATACAGGCATGGAAATAAGTGGTAGGAAGTGTATGGCCCAATGTGTGGCCAAGCACTTTCAGCATTGTATCAAGAAGGCTAAGTCAGGCGTGCCACCATGCCTGGCTAGGCTCTCATCTGCTTGGAGATGACATCAGAAAATGCATCATATCAAATCTGATGATCAACCTTTGCCTATTAGTTTCTCATTTGTTTGTGTTCCCACCATTGGCTGGCCCTAAGGACTCAAGGTCCTTTTACTTTGTCTCATCCTTTGTTGAAGATGCTGAAGATGTTTACACAAGCCAGAGTTTCATGGCAACTCTCAAATTTATCATTTTTCCCCTATCTCCTACATAGACATGCTTATAAAGTTGTTCATTTTGCTTGTCTTTTATTCCAAGGATTCATCCTAAGAAGGATAAAATCACTTTTTCCTCTTCTACACTAAGACTCGGGCCTTGTCATCTCTGTTACAGCAGCTGACCCAGTGCCATGAACACATTAAACTACCCATGAAGCATTTAGTGAGTTTTAAATATAAATGGAGGAGCTAGAGAGATTGCTCAGTTGCTAAGAGCAACTGTTACTCTCCAGAGGACCCACATTTGGTTCCCATAACCCATATGATGGTTAACAACCATCTGTAATTCCAGTTCCAAGGGATCCAACACCCTCTTCAAGCCTCCTAGGGGACTGCACACATGTGGTACACTTACATGCATGAAGGCAAAACACTAAGACACATCAAACAAAAACAAATAAACCTTCCAAAAATAAATAAAAATGGAATGTCATTCTCTAGACACAATTGCTTCCCTGAGGAGTTTAAAGTTTCATGTTCCATGTATCATTCATTCTCACTACCTTGTCTGGTTGTAAGAGCATCACCAGGATTAAAGTCCAGGCTGCTCACTGCATGAAGGGTGAGTATTCAGCGGGTGACAGCTGGCTGGAAAAAAATGGGTTTATTCAAGGGCTAATGATCTTGAGACCCTGGAAGAGCTCCAGAGTGCACAGTGATCTCATAAGAAGGGAAAGGAAAAGCAGCCAGGATGTTGAGGAAGGTCTCCTACATCTTTTTATCTTCTACATCACATGGCAAAGGACCTCTAGCTTGTGGACCAATCCCCATTATCCATGCTTTGAATCTGTGTACTTTGTGTTAACTGATGCACAGAAGCAAAGACCTGAAAGAAGAGCATTGCAAAGCTCACCGGATATCCTGGGCTCTGTAAATCTAAAGAAATATTTAGCTGTTACTATCTTAACCACTTCAATGGAGCAAAATGACGGTGGAGGAGCAGAAAGGCAAAGGGGGGAGACTAACGGAAAATTCCAAAGGAACCACTGTGTTAGAGTTGAGCTCTGAAGGAGAGCTGCGAACTAGGATCATGAAAGCCAGTGAGCACATGCAGAACCCCTGTGCTAGTCTGAGAAACCTGAGCAGGGATGCACAGGCAAGCCAAAGCTTTGTGAGCATCATCCCCCAGCCCTGTGCCCGCTTTCAATTGGGTTTATAAGGGGCAGCAAGCCTGTTCCTCCAGTTTAAGAAGCACTGGGCTTCGACTTTCAGCTGTCTCACTGGTGTTACATGAGGACACTGTAATTCCCTGCATCGGCGGGAACTGTTAAATTACCCCAGCTGAACCAATCCTCAGGAAAGAGATGATGCTGGACCAGAGCTTTCTGAGTCTCCCTAGAGGCTTTGCCCTGATGAGATGGGAACTCCTGAGAGGAGAGGAATCCAAACACCCTTTATTACAAAAGAAGTGGAATTTGTTGTACCTAAGAATTTAGAGATGCAAATCCTGGTTCAAGCCATTACAGAGAAAAGAGCTGCGAATTTAACCATAATCACTCCCACTCCACTCTAAAGAGATGCTAATTATGAAAATGGGTTTGTAGAGAAATCAGCATATGTTAGGGGAAAAGGTTTAATCACTTTATATTTGAAGACAAAGGAATCATTTTCTAGAAGATAATGCAGGTGATAGGACCGAGTTTCTGGGGAACATTATATGTACATATAATATGAATATATTATAATGCATGTGTATATGTACACAGACACACACACACACACACACACACACACACACACACACACACACACACACACACACACGGAAACCAGGCATGGGAGCATGTCCATCCATAATCCTAGCACCCTAGAGGTGGAAGCAGACCATCACAGGTTTGCAGTCATCCTCACCCAGTCTGGGCTGTGAAACCCTGTCTCACACAGTGGGGCAGGGGGCAGGAGTCGAGGAGAGGCTCGGTTGTCAAGTGCTTGCTGCTCGAGTGTGAGGACCTGAGTTCAGATCTCCAGCACCCACACAAAAGGCTGAACATGGTAAACACTGTAACCACTGGAGAGATGAAGACAGCAGGACTCTGAAGCTCACTGGTTAGCCAGAACACGGTGAGTTCCAGGGAGAGACTATCAAAATGAGGTAAGGAGGAATTGAAGAAGACACTGTGCCTCAACCTCTGACCTCCATATGGATGTGTACACACACAAACATGTGTACACACACACACACACACACACACACACACACACACACACACACACACAGAGAGTACTTACACATTTCAGAGATAACCCATAAACACAGACTTGGAAAAGAAACTAAGAAGTAACTGATAAACAGGCTTGTGTTCAATTTTATTTTTAAAGATATAGATTAAACACGACAGTGTCCTGCTTCATCTGAGCTCTGTGCTCGGATAAACTGCCATGAGCAGCAACAGTTGAGAAGTCCCTGAAGGCAGTCTCCCAGATTCCAGTACAAGCCATTCCCATCATTCCAAAAGGACCCTTTCTCTCAAGTCCCCATCTTTGAGACGGTCCATTGTTAATGAACAATCTCCCACTTCCAGCAGAAACCTCTCAGTTGTCCTGAGTTTGGCCCGGACAGTAGGAAACATGGGTCTCTCCACCCTGTGTTCTCTTCCACCTAAAAATAGCATTAGTGAGGTTTGAAGCTGGCATCTACCTGGCACCAGGTACAAAGCTAAAAGTTATATTCAGCAGTCATCTCAATGCTAACTTTGAACCGACTGATTTGGAATCGCATTCCAGCCAGATGTTCAGCTTAAGCACAGCTCTATGGAGAATTCTCAGATTTTGATTTTTTATATAACTCAAATACTACCTAGACTCTTTGGAAAAGAAAGCCCTTTTGATTAGTGTCCCATCTCTGATCTGGATGCCCGCCACCTGCTGGTGACTTCCTCTAGCACAGGGCACTTGCTCCTAGTTATTTCCAGTGATGTTAGCCTGGTGATCCAAATCCCTCCATCCTCCACACATACCAGGTCCTGCTGATCTTGTCTAGTGGGAAAGACAGACCATCTTCATCAACTGAGGGGTGACTTTACTTAAACTATTTCTATAAAGAAGTGTTCGTTAGTGAGGAATGACTCAAAACAGAGTTGTAGACGGACTTTTCTTTGGACCTCCAGCTCACAAAAAAATGAGTTTTCCTGGTAGGATTGTAACATTCCCATGTGCTCACATAGTCCCAGTTGACTTTCATAAAAAATATAGGGTGTCAGAGATGGCTCAGCAGTTAAGAGCACTGACTGTTCTTCCAGAGGATCCGGGTTCAATTCCCAGCACCCACATGGCAGCTCACAACTGTCTGTAACTCCAGTTCCAAGGAACCTGACACCCTCATACAGACATACATGCAGGCAAAATACCAATGCACATAAAATACAAATAAATTATTTTAAAAAAATATAGGGTGTCACGT